>NW_027185809.1:23638273-23650975 GCF_028583685.1 Petaurus breviceps papuanus
TGCCTGTATACTTTGAAGTTCGGGGTGCTGACCTTTTCCCCTGAACAAGGTAAACTATATATGTCTGACTGATTAAAGTAAGCTTGTTAACCCATTTTGAGTTGCTTTCCTTTATCAAAGCAGATCCAAGAACCTGTGTGAGCAGCCACCCTGAGGATGCTTGGGGTGCTTGCTGCTACAGATACTCAACTCTTCATGTAGCCTAAGGTTGTATGAGTTTGTTTTGTTTTGTTTTTGGTCTTCCACATCATACTGCTGAATCACATTGAGTCTTCAGTCCAATAAAACATGGGTCAGTCAGTAAGTGAACAAGCATTTATTAAGTACTTCCTATATTCCAGGCATCAGGGACAAAAAGAAAGGCAACAACAGTTCAATCCCTCAAGGAGCTCACATTCTATTGGGAGAGAACATTGTGAATAAATAAGCAGAATGCAAAAAAAAAATGGAGGTGATCTCAGAGGGAAGACATTAGAATTGAGGACTTGGAAAGGCTTCTAGCAGAAGGTGAGATTTTTTTTTTTTTTTGCCTTTTGGAGGGCAATTGGGATTAAGTAACTTGCCAAAGGTTACACAGCTAGTTTTTTTTGTGTCTTTAAGTGTCTGAGGCCGGAACCGAACTTGGGTCCTCCTGACTCCAGGGCCAGCGCTTTACTCACTGGGCCACCTAGCCACCCCGGAAGGTGAGATTTTAACTAAGACTTGAAGGAAGTCAGAAAAACCAGGAGATGGAGGTAGAAGCAGGTAGAGAACATTGCAGGCATGGGAGAAATCTAATGAAAAGATATAGAGCTCGGAGATGGAGGACCCCTTGCCTGCCCCTTAATACGCCCAAGGGAATTTGAAGATCTTCCCTGCCCCCTAATAGGCTGAAAGTAATCACATGGAGCCTGTGGTGGGAGGAGCTTGCTGAAAGGTAGAGCAAAGCCCACAGGAAACTGGGAGTCAGAGCAGGTGGAGCTAGAGGGAGGAGAGGGCACCAAAGGAGATGGCAAGCACCACAGGCTTGTGAGTATTTGTCGCCCCCTGCTGTGACAGCTAGGCTTATGAATGTTCGTGGGAAGGCTAAAGGATGGTGTGTCTCCCTGCTGTGCTATCGTGTATTAGCTTCTTTGTTGCTATGATGGATTCAGTTTCCTGGTGTTGGGATTTGGCTCTCTTGTGTCTGAATAAACATTTTGCTTCTGTCTTCTATATCGAGAGTCCTATATTTTGTGATTGAGAACAATACCAGCATAGTCATGGTCACAGTTGGCGTAGTGAATATTGTGTTGGCGCTACAAGTGCCTTGTATGAAGAACAGCAATGAGGCTAGTTTCATTGGACCATAGACTATGAGGAGAGTAGAGTCTAAGCCAACTGCAAAGGTAGGAAGGGGTTAGGTTACAAATGGCTTTATCAGATCTTTTTAGACAGATTGCTATTTAACCATACCTATACTTGGGAAGCTATTGTTTTAACCCAAATGTTAAAACATAAAACTCTCAACTGAGAGTTTAGGGCTGAAAATATAATTTGTTAGTCATCTACACAAAGATAGGAATGATTGAGTTTGCCAAGGATGAGTGTGGATAGTGGTTGGAGAACTGACTGTCCAGGACTCTATATGAGACACAGAACATGTTCTTACAGCCACAACTCCATGATACTCTTCTAATTTGAAAAGTTTTTCTTTTCCCGGTGTATTAGCAAACACCCTAGAACACCCAGGATGGCCTGCTAGCACAGGTTCTTTGATTTACTTTTCTAAGGGAAGGACAGCTTCAAAGGGGTCAACAATCTTACTTTGATTAAACATATGTAAGTCATTCTCTAGTTGAGGGGAAAGGTTAGTACTCAGAACATTGAGAAATTATAAGCAAAAAAAAAAGAAGGTAAAGGTCATTCACTAATCCCTAAAAGTGGAGGAAATACAGGCAGAGAAACATGGAGAAATTAGCACAGAGATCCAATAGACAAGGCTCCAATCATCTAAACAAAGTAATACAACCACATATATACACCACCAGACTGGAAGATCACCAACATCTGAGTATTTGAGGGGCTCTTAACAAATGGCTACCCATAGTCCCTTCCAGGAAATTAAAAGGCCCTTCTCATGAGCGAGCCCCCAAAGTAAAATACCAACCTCCCAGTATATATAGTGTTCAACTGGCTCAGAGCCAGAAGGCACCACAACCTTCCTGACTTAATGCCGCTGTGAAAGTAGCAAGACATCTGTGATGGAAATACCCGTGGACCTAGGAATGTGACTCCTGTTCCAAGGGGAAAGGGGACACATGCAGTCACAGGTCTATTAGTGGATGGGGAAGGTCTTCATATTCCATTAAAATTATACCCTGTCACTAAATAGAAAAGCCTCTCTAGATACTGCAGCAGGCACCCCCTGAGATCTGGAAGGATTTTTCAGCCTTGTATTCTCTATGCTACTGAAGAGGACTTAGGAGATATAGCTGACTTCCTAGAAGTCGTCTCTGAAGGAATTCAGAACTTCTCGATATTGGTAGTTTCCAGATATTCTGCCAAGACTTCCTCATTCAAAAGAGTCATTCTACAGAAGGTATCATGTGAGCCTTGTCTTGAAGGAAGCCAAAGGTAGAAATGAGATGTGAGAGTATTCCAGGCATAGGAAGTAGCCGATGCAAAAGCATGGAGATAGAGGTAAGTGTTTGAAAGAAAGTGTGTAGAGCCAGGGTAGTGTAGCTGGTCTGTAGAGTATGCAGAAAGGAGCAGAGTATAAGAGGATTGGGAATGTAGGAAAGGGTGGGGTGGTGATGACCTTTAAATACCAAAAAAGGAAATAAGGTTAATCTGGCATGACTTGCCCATGTTGGCTCTTTGGAATCACCACTTCTTTGCTAGATATCAGTTAGCCATCTTTTTAAAACACTAGAGGCAGCTAGAGGTGTAGTGGATAGAACACCACACCTAGAATCAGGAAGATCTGGGTTCACATATCACCCCAGAAACTTATTAGTTATGTGACCCTGAGCAAGTCATTGAACCTCTGTCTCAGTTTCCTCAACTGTAAAATGGAGGTAATAATAGCACCTCCCTTACAGGCTTATTGTAAAGTACAAATTAGATAATATTTGCAAAACTGCTTGGCACATATCAGGCACTATTAAAAATACTATTCCTTTCCCTATAATGATCAGCTCTAGAATTTAACCAACCTTTTTTTTTTTTTTTGGAGTGGAGAGGGCAGGACAATTGGTGTTAACTGACTTGCCCAGGGTCACAGGGCTAGTGAGTGTTAAGTGTCTGAGGCTGAATTTGAGCTAAGGTCTTCCTGATTCGAGGGCCGATGCTCTATTCACTGCAGCACCTAGCCACCCTGCCTTTGCTCATTCTTAACTTTAAAACTATTGACATTAGTTTTACTGAACCATGCTAGACTGTTATTTTTATTCTCTAGCCTTACTTTTATCTTCTATATAAATCTTTTTTAAAAATAAAAATTGGTTGGTAAATTCCTAGGCATCCATAGCTATCTTTTCAGACACTAGTTTTTCTTGTTATTGGAATTATTTCCCTTTGTGTCTTCAGAATTTAATTCTTGATTTTTGTCTCACTCTTTCTGTGCTGATTGTCCCTTTAGAATTTTAATACATGGAATTCTGCCTATCCTTTCTCTGAATCTTGACCAGGCATTTGCGGTCTTTTCAGGGCCCCAAAGCTTCTCAATCCACATATCAGTGAACATATTAAAAATAGGCATCTATACATTTCCTTAGGGCCTCTTCTTCTAAATCCCCATCTCAGGGGTGATAGTAACCCTGATGCTATTCACTGATAAACAGTCACTTTGGCGGGAGCAATTAAAATTCAATCCACCCAAAAATGAGAATTTTTCGTACCTTAGTCTGCTGTGGATTTTGGCTTACAAGTTGATCTAATTTGCTTTTTTACTGCTGCTCTCAAAGGAAGGGTCCTCACTTGGATCAGATGTGAAGGGATAAAAAAAACAAAATATTGTGTTCCTTTTTCTTCTGTTTTCTAGGGGTTTGATCTAATAAAAACAGTTACTTTCTTTTATAAAAATGACTTGAGCCACGTGATATAAAATTGGTCTATGCTGAGAAACAGATCTATTCTTTGTCTGTTTTTGCTTTCTTATAATAACTTTTCACCACAGGCTCAGGTTGTAAAATCATACTGCTGTTGCTCAGTCAGTCAACAAGGATTAGAAAAACTCATGCAGAAGGTGGCCCTTGAGCTGAACTTCGAAGGGAACAAAAGACAGAGCTAAGGAGGAAGTGAATTCTAATATGAGTAGAGATTGCATAGAGGATGGGCAGCAGTTCTCTTGTCTGTTTCCACCTGACTATGTATGTGCTAGGTTAGTGCTTGTGTGCTTTGGGAATGATGAAAACTTGCCTAATTTTGGTGTCTCACCACTGCATGGCATTCTAGGAATGAAGAAACCAGCCCCTTATTAGCCACTAAAGAGAAAGAACTGATGACTCAATGGACCTTTAAAAAGGGAGCATCTCCATTGTTGCCTCTCTTCTCTGTTCACCTCTCCCTGTAGCAAGTAATTCTCCCTTGTGTTTTCCTTCTACTCCCAACAGGAATAGAAAACTGCCAAGTACATGACAACTAAAGCCCTTGTCTTCCCTAGGTCTTCCCTAGAGTTTTGGGTTGCCTCTTCTGTATTTGTTCTTTATTGATCTTAAGTGAACAAATATTGATCCCAAGATGGATAGGTCCAGGCTTGGAGGCAACTATGAATTTGAGAGGTTTGACAGTTTTTAATCCTTTAGAAAGGGCTATCTGATGGCAAGGGAAGGAGTCTTCAGCAACTAATCCAGTGCTCTTGGATCAACCCACCACCATATAGAGGAGTAACTCAAGCCTTAACCAGAAGATATTTTCCTCCTAGTGCAGAGCCAGGAGAGAATGTAGAATGCCTTATCGATAATTCTGCAGACTTCTTTACATTTTGGTTAGGAATAAGTATCAACCTCCTATAAGAGTATAACTCTATTAAGTTAATTTAATGAATTCTGTCTTCAACCTTTCTGTCAATGTGTACTTGTGAGTGTTTAGAAATTTTTTGTGTGTGCATAGTAAATAAATATCTCTCCCATATCTGATTCATACTATATATTAAGAATCTTTCTAATCCCCTCCTTTGGACAGGATGAACCAAAGACTTAAGTCTTAAGAAACCTTCCTTGGGGCATTGAAATGAGAGACATAATGAGCCTAAGAGTGTGAGTAAAAGGAGTCTGTCGGTCTTTTCCTTTAGATAGATGGGTAGACTCCCTCAGGATGGAGCCTACTCCAGAACAAAAGGGCCTTTATTGGAAGTGGGATGGACTCACTGCCCCAATCCCTTTGATCCAGCAGTACTTCTAATTGCTAGACCAGACATGGTAGACAGACTATGCAATGGCCTGGAAACATGGAGAGGAAGTATCCTTTGTGAGGAAGAGAAAGAAATCACTAAACCAAAGAGTTTATAAAGTAGAGAAATATATAATATGACTGGAAAGATAGATTAAAGTCAAAATTCAAAGGACTTTAAATGCCAAATAGAGGAATTTATATTAGCTCTTGCAGGTATTAGGGAACCACTAATCTTTACTGGGCCAGCTAGGTGGTGGAGTGGATAGAATTCTGGACCTTGAGTCAGGAAGACTCATGTTCCTGAATTCAAATCTGACCTCGGACATTTACACCCTGGGCAAGTCACAACCCCTATTTGCCTCAGTTCCTCATCTGTAAAATGAGCTGGAGAAGGAAATGTCAAGTCACTCCAGTATCTTTGCCAAGAAAACCAAGCAATGAGGTCACAGAGAATTGAATATGACTGAAACAACTGCAAAGTTGTTTAACAACCTTTATTGAGCAATGACATCTCAGTCATTGTCAGTCCTCTGCTTTAGAAAAATTACTTTGTCAATTGTTTGGAGGGTGGACTGGAAAGAGGACAGACAATGCAGAGAGATCAAATAGAAGGCTATGGCAATAATATAGGCAAGAAGTTTTTGAGGGCCTGAACTAGGCTGGTGGCTATTAAGCACAGAGAAGGGCACCATGTGAGAGATTTTGTGAAGACAGAAATGAAAAGATCTGGTGACTGAAAAGATTTGGAAGGAGAGGGAGAGTAAGGAATTGAGGATGACTAAAATTGCAAAACTGCATTATTGGAAGGATGATGGTGCCCTCAATAGAAATAGGAAACTTCAGAAGAGGGATGGGTTGATTAGAGGTAGAAAGGAGTGGGGAGGAAAATAATATATTCTGTTCTGAGGGTAAGCTGTCTATGAGAATCCAGTCTGGAGTGTCTGAAGTCTGAAGGCATTTGGTGATGCAGGAGTAGAGTTCTGGCAATACACTAGGGCTTGATCTATAAATCTGAGAATTGTCTGTGAAGATATTACAACTAAGCCCACAGGATCTGATTAGGTAACAAAAAATTTAAAAAAATGTGTTTCAAGGAAAAAAGAGGGGCTCTGGGGCAGATTTTGCTCTGTCAGGATTATCTATTTTGTATTGTTTGAAATAACAAACTTGGTTTAAAAGAAGAGCCAGTTCAATTCTTGACAAAATTACAGTTATCCCTTCCACATCGAGACTTTCCCCATCATGGTTTCAATATGTCATGGGTTGGCATTAGAAATTAAATGGGAATTTGGGGGGAGTTTTGTCACTAAGGCCAGCAGATGATATGAAAAAAGTTTAGAAACTCAGAAATGCATAAAATATATGTGTAGTATTATAAAATATCAACATATTTTATCTTTTTTTCAAATGCTTTATTAACTTCTGATTTACATTATTCATTTCCACCATATTTTGAGTTGCAAATTTTCTCCCCATTTTTCCCCTACCCACCGCCCCAAAATAGCAGTCCCACAGGATATCCCCTCCTCCAATCTGCTCTCTCCCATATTTTCTCCCATACCCCTTTTGACTTTTCCAGTGGAACTCTAGGCCCCAGTGCCTGTATATCTTATTTCCCAATTACATGTAAAATAGTATTAATAATAGTATATATTTTTGAGTATTTGATTTTAAAACTTTGAATTCCAGATTCATTCCCTTCCTCCCTTGTCACCCACCCTTACTGGGAAGATAAGCAGTTCAGTATAGGTTGTACATATATGGCTAATGCAAAACAATAACATAGTAGATATATTGTAAAAGACTGACTATATTTCCCTCCCTCCTATCCCACCTCCCACTTGTTCTATTCTGTACTTTGATTCCGTCCCTTTTCAAAAGTGGGTGCTTCCAACTTCCCTCCCCCCCAGCCTGCCCTCCATTCCATCATCCCCCCTCTCATCCCCTTCCCCCCTACTTTCCTGGAGGGTGAGATACCCTATTTAGTGTGTATTTCATTCCCTCCTCCAGCCAAATTCAATGGGAATAAGGTTAACCCATTCCCTTTTGCCTTCCTATTCTTCCCCTCCATTGTAACCATTTTCCCTTGCCTCTTCTATATGAGATAGTTTACCCCATTCTGTCTTTCCCTATCTCCTCTCATTATATTCCTCTCTCACCCCTTAATTTCTTCCTGTTAAATTGGTCCTATGCCCTCTATCAATGTATACCTGTAAACATATATACACACATTCACATATGTATTCATATACCCTCATATATAGACATACATACATATATATGTATATATTCCCTTCAACTACTGAGAAAGTTTCATAAGTTACAATTATTGTTTTTCCATGTAGAAATGTTAATAGTTCAACTTTGATAAGTTCCTTATGATTTCTTTTCCCTGTTTACCTCCTCATGCTTCTCTTGCTTCTTGTGTCTGAATGTCAAATTTTCTATTCAACTCTGGTTTTTTCAGCAAGAATGCTTGAAAGTCCTCTATTCCACTGAATGACCATATTTTCCCCTGAAACATGATACTCAGTTTTGCTGGGTAGGTGACTCTTGGTTTTAATCCCAGCTCCTTTGACCTCCAGAATATCATATTCCAAGCCCTTCAATCCCTCAGTGTAGAAGCTGCCAGATCTTGGGTTATCCTGATTGTGTTTCCAATATTCAAATTGTTTCTTCCTGGCTGCTTGTAATATTCTCTCCTTAATCTGGGAATTCCAGAACCTGGCTATAATATTACTAGGAGTTTTCTTTTTGGGATCTTTTTCAGGAGGTGATTGGTGGATTCTTTCAACCTCTATTTTGCCCTCTGTTTCTAAAACATCAGGGCAGTTTTCTTTGAGAACTTCCTGGAGGATGATTTCTAGGTTCTTACTTTGATCATGGCTTTCAGGTAGTTCAATAATTTTTAAATGATCTCTCCTGGATCTATTTTCCAGGTCAGTGGTTTTTCCCATGAGATATTTCACATTGCCTTCTATTCTTTCATTTGTTTGGATCTGTTTAACAGCATCTTGATTTCTCATAAAGTCATTAGCTTCCATTTGCTCCAATCTAATTCTGAAGCAATGATTCTCCTGATTGAGCTTTTGAGATTCTTTTTCCATCTGTCAAATTCGACTTTTTAAGGCATTCTTCTCCTCATTGCGTTTTTGAGCCTCTTTTGCCATTTGAGTTAGTCTATTTTTTAAGGTATTATTTTCTTCAGTCAGGCTGTTGACTCTCATTTCATAATTTTCTTGCATTGTTCTCATTTCTCTTCCCAATTTTTCCTCCACTTCTCTTATCTGCTTCTTAAGGTCCTCTATGGCCTGTAACCAGCTTGTATTTTCCTTTGAAGCTTTTGGTGCAGGAGTTCTGACTTCACTGTCTTCCTCCTGTTCCATGCTTTGATCCTTTTTATCCCCAAAATAGGAGTCTAATGTTGGAGTCTTCTGTCTGTTTTGTTCCTTTGCCAGGTCATGTCGCCCTTCAGTCACTTGACCCCTGGGCTTTTTGCCACAGTAGGACTCTGCCACCAGACAGGGGAGCTTTCGTCCCAAACACTGGGGTTTTCTTAGCTGTGGGAGGTATTAGATGGGTGCCCTCTCTGAGGTCTCCTCACACTCTGGCAAGCTGAACACACACCCAAGAACCTCCACCCTAGACTGCAATCCAGATCCATGTAGGTTAAAGCAAGAGTGATTACCCCTTAGACTGGTGCTTGGTCCCCTTACACTCTGCAGGCCGGGAGCTGAAGCTTCCACACGGTGCTGGCTGGCTGTGGCAAAAGCCACGCACTCCCACTTACTGGGTCCCAAAGTACAGACTGCACTGACCTCTCACTTTGTCCTCCTCATCTGTGTGTTGATAAATCTGGAAAGGGCCACAGCTGCTGCTGATCTAGAGTGCCTCTGACAGGCGGCTGGTCAGGCCTGCTCTGGGGCTAAAGCCTTGGTGTGGGTCTGGGCTCAGCTCCCATAGCACTGCACTGGCTGATTCCTGCCAGCCTGCTGGGCTGTCCTCAGTGGCGGGTTAGCTTCTTTGTGTCATTTTGTGGGTTCTGCAGCTCCAAACTTTGTTTAGAGTCCCCTTTTTACATGGATTGGGGAAGGTCGAAGCCAGAATAGCAGGGAGGTCCTGCTTCTACTCTGCCATCTTGACTCCGCCCCCCCCCCAGTAATAGCTATTTTATCTTTTAATATAATAATAATTCAGACTTCCTCTCTGGTATGAAGGGACAGCCAAAAAAATTTTACATGGATTTTCCAGATCCAAGGCTGAGGGGCAGAGACAGGGGAGAGACCCCTAGCCCCTGATATGTGGAAGGGATAACTGTATAACAAAAATTTAAAACCAATGTATTAACAGAAAGTGAGGTTTGAAAACATGTGGAGAAAGTCTTACTATCACTACATCTCTGATTCTGGTCCTATTATGTGCATGAGGCTGAATTGAACAGAATTGAACGTTTAGCTCTTGCCCAAATTTCAGTGACTCTAAAACTGGTTTCATCAGCAACATAACTGGTTTTTACAAGCTTCAGAGACAAAACTCTTGGTAAGTAGGAGTTGTTTGCCTTTGGAATCCCACTTCTCATCATTCTCCTTGGAGCACAGAGTGCTTTTGCTCATCATTTATTAGAGGATCATAGATTTGGAATTGATAGGGACCATAAAGGTCAATGAATCCTATCCCTTCCATTTAAATTTGAGATATATAAAGTCTCAATCAAAGATCCTGCACTGTTATACTCAGCTCAGTCCATTCAATTTAATTTGTATTTTATTCCTATGTGGTCCTATTCTCTATTTTCCAGAATAATCTACTACATAAATACATGTCAATGCCCTTTATTAATGGTAGTAGTTATCAGCCCTTACCCAGTAAACAGGACCAAGAGAACAATTTTAACAAGAAGATTCTGGAGGCAACAATCTCATAATACAAAGAAGAAACTACTTTACTGGGAATTTTAGGCACCATGGAAGATTATAGGAAAAAGTGGATCTTTTAGTGTAGTTACTGCTAATTTTTGAAATCACACATGAACTCAACTATCTACTTGTGTCTGTCTATGGCCAGGCCTAATCCTTGTTTTGGATTTGTGCTGTATGGGTCATATGGATAAATTTTAAAAAAGGAAAAATAAATTAAATGATCCATTAGTAGAAGACAAAGGAAGCATTTTACCTGTGGATTAGAGATTACTGTCATGAGTGTAGAATTTAATGGATTTCACATAAACTTTTTTAAAGTAACATTTTAAGTAGAATTTTGTACACTAAAATGAATGTGTTCTGTACTTTTAGGATTTATGTAAATAAAGATGACTTATTGCTAGTCCTGATATAAACTAAGACATGGAAAGTTATGGAAAGAGGATGCATTGCATAACTATAGACTCCTGGTTTCTGTCACTGTTATGCATACTAAACCAAACTAATGTCTCCAGAAATAACCTGTATCTTACAAAATGTTTGAACTTTTCTCAGGCCTTTAAAAAGATTTCATTAAAAGGAATGAGAAAGGGGAGGCCAGGTGGCACAATGAGTAAGAGTGGCCCCCGTATTGGGAGACCCGAGATTGGTTCAGGCCTCAGATACTTGGCACCCACACAAAAATAAGTGGCCATGTAACTTTGAGCAAGTTACTTAATCCTGATTGCTTAAAAAAAAGGAATGATAATTTAAGACAAATAACTTTAGTAACTGAAGAACCAAGTACAAAAATAAACAAGTAGGATTTTACATCATTGTTAGTGTCCATGTGTATATTTAAAATTGTAATCAAGCAGAATTAAAGTCAAATGCTATTTACTACCATGGTCAAAAGACTTTCAAAAGTCTTGCCAAAATGTTACTTCAGGTTATATGAGGTGGTTTATAATATAAGTTCTCCAAATTGGGGAAGAAAATAAAAATACATGTTAGAATAGTCAGATTTGGAAGACAGATGGTGGAGATTTCCAAATAATGTAGATTGTATGAATATAATGAATAAGAATATAAACCATGGAACACGGGAGCAAAATTATGCCTCCTATTCTGTAGATTTGATATACCCCTTTCATACTGGTATCTAGAATCTATCTAGTATCTATCCATCTAGAAGCTATATCTACAAAACACCAACATTCCAATGAAAACTGAAAATTTAGATCATTCAGAAATTCCAAGTAGTTAGATATTGCTAGCAGGTGTCAATAAATCAAGTCAATAAGCATTTATTAATATGAATTAAAACAGGACTAATAAGTAGACTTACAGAATAGAGAAATTTTGTAGTAAATGCCTGCCAACTGAAGACAGAGGTAGAGACAGAGTGGGGGAGAAAAGAATTGAAAGACTTAACTTGCTTTCTTACCTCTCCAGAGAAAAATGTTTAATTACAACTCCTAGCAGGCCTTTAAATTGGTGGAGATGACTTGGCTCTTAGGGTACCACCTCAAGGCCTTAATCTTAATGCTCGTTCAAAGGGCACAATACTAATAGATCCAGGAGAGATACTTTAAAAACTATTGGACAACCTGAAGGCCATAATAAAAAAAGATCATCATCATTATCATCATCTTTCAAGAAATTATCAAGGAAAACTGTCCTGATGTTTTAGAACCAGAGGGTCAAATAGAAATGGAAAGAAGTCACCAATCACCTCCTGAAAGAGATTCCAAAAGGAAAACTCCTAGGAAATTATAATCAAGTTCCAGAGTTCCCAGTTCAAGGAGGAAATATTGTATGTAGTCAGAAAGAAACGATTCAAGTGTTGTGGAAACACAATCAGGATAACACAAGATTTAGCAGCTTCTACATTAAGTGATTGGAGGGCTTGGGATATGATATTCTGGAGGTCAGAGAAGTTAGGATTAAAACCAAGAATCACCTACCCAGCAAAACTGAGTGTAGTCAGTGAAGGGGGAAATCGACACAGAGAAATTTAATGCATTCTTGAGAAGCCAGAGTTAAATAGAAAAACTGACTTTCAAATACAAGACTTGAGAGAATCAACGAAAAGGTAAACATGAAAGAGAAATCTGAATGGATTTATTAAAGATGAACTGTCTACATTCCTACATGGAAAGATGATATTTGTATCTCATGAGACCTTACTCAGTATTAGGGTAGCTGGAGGGAATATATATAAAACATATATATATATACCCGTGTTTCCCCGATAATAAGACACTGTCTTATTAATTTTTTGGAAAGAAAAACACCAGAGGGCTTATTTTCAGGGGAGGGCTTATGTTGTCCTGCCTCAGCTCTCCTCCGCAGCACTGCTCTCAATGGCGCCAGCAAGCAAATCACTGGGGAAGAACAGGATGACATGCTCACTGCTGCAGCTCTGATTGGATGAAGCTCGGAGCGC
>NW_027185809.1:23651075-23651397 GCF_028583685.1 Petaurus breviceps papuanus
TATGTTGTCCTGCCTCAGCTCTCCTCCACGGCACTGCTCTCAATGGCGCCAGCAAGCAAATCACTGGGGAAGAACAGGATGACACGCTCACTGCTGCAGCTCTGATTGGATGAAGCTCGGAGCGCTGCGTGCGTTTCACCGGAGGGGGGGACGGTGCATACAGAGGGTACCTAATGTAGCGTGTAGCGCAGGGGATCACCTTCACTACAGTAGCAATCTCAATAGGGCTTATTTTGGGGGGAGGGCTTATTTTAGAGGAATATTACACAGTAAGTGGAGGGCTTATTTTCGGGATAGGTCTTATTATTGGGGAAACACGGTA
>NW_027185809.1:23651497-23655820 GCF_028583685.1 Petaurus breviceps papuanus
ACACACATATATATATATATATATAGACAGAGGGCACAGGGTGAGTTGAATATGAAGGGATGATATCTAAAAAATAAAATTAAGGGGTGACAGAGGAATGTACTAGGAGAAGGAGAAAGGGAGAGGTAGAATGGGGTAAATTATCTCACATAAAGGACACAAGAAAAAGCTTTTACAGTGGTGGGGAAGAGGAGGGAGGTAAGAGGGAATGAGTGAACCTAACTCTCATCAGATTTGGCTTAAGGAGGGAATAACATACACATTCAATGGGTAGGTAAATCTATCTTACCCTATGGAAAAGTAGTGGTGAAGGGGATGGGGGGGTGGGTAATAGAAGGAAGGGCAGATAGGAGTAGTCCAAACACTTTTGAGAAGGGACAGGATAAAAGGAGAGAATAGAATAAATGGGGCTGGAATAAGATGGAGGGAAATATAGCTAGTCTTTCACAACATGATTATTATGGAAGTAGCTTGCATGACTACACCTGTGTAACCTATATAGAACTGCTTTCCCTCTCAATGAGGATGGGGTGGGGAGGGAGGAAGGGAGAGAATTTGGAAATCAAAGTTTTAAAAAACAAATGTTAAAAATTTTTTTTACATGCACCAGGGAAATAAGATACAATGGGGTATAAAAATCTAGTTTATTCTACAGTAACATAGAAGGGGAAGGGGATAAGATAAGGGGGGTTGATAGAAGGGAAAACAGATTGGGGGAAGGGGTAGTCAGAATACATGCTATGAGGTGGGGGAGGGGAGATATGAGAAGAAAACTTGGAACTCAAAATCTTGTGGAAATGAATGTTGAAAACTAAAATAAATAAATAACAAAGTGCACAATACTGTCCATTTGACTCACTTTCTTTCTCCTTTTTCATCATCAACCTCATCCCTTCATCTCTCTCCAAAACCAAACCTCTAGGGGCAGCTAGGTGGCGCAGTGACTAGAGCACTGGCCCTGGAGTCAGGAGGACCTAAGTTCAAATCTGACCTCAGATACTTGATCACACTTACTAGCCATGTGACCTTGGGCAAGTCACTTAACCCCGATTGCCCTGCCTTCCCCCCTCCAAAAAGAAAGAAAAAACTTTTTGGCTGATGTCCATGATGGTGGCCACAGCTACCTCTGCAAACTAAAAACCCCTGATAGTGTTTGCTGTTAGCACAGTGGCAAACCAAATCTCAATCTTGACCACTTCAACTCAACATTCCCTTGCCTCTACCTTATGTTCCTGGCACTCACTGTCTCAACTAGGATAAAAAAAATTTCTATCTAAACCAAGGAACATCAACTATTGTCTACAATTTCTCTGTGTCACAGAGGCACTCAGATTATATTCCTCCTGGAGGACCTGAGTTCAAATCTGGTCTCAGACACTTAGTAGCTGTGTGACCTTGGGCAAGTCACTTCACACTGTTTGCACTGTTCCTTATCTATAAAATGTACTGGAGAAGGAAATAACAAGCCACTCCAGTTTCTTTGCCAAGAAAATGGGGTTATGGAGAGTCAGACACAACTGAAATGGCTCAACAATAGCAACATAATCTTTTTTCTTTTTTTTGCTTTTTTGGCAGGGGAGGGGAGGGCAGGGCAATTGGGGTGAAGTGACTTGCCCAAGGTCACATGGCTAGTAAGTGTTAAGTGTCTGAGGCCAGATTTGAACTCAGGTCCTCCTGACTCCAGGGCCAGTGCTCTATTCATTGTACCACCTAGCCACCCCAACATATTCTTATTAATGCAATTTATAATTAACTGCTTTTATCCTATAACTGCTTAAGCCATGGTTCTAATTTGTATTTCTCTTATTAGTAGTGATTTGGAGCTTTTTTTTTATATGGTTGTTGATAGTTTACCTTTCTTCTGAACACTGCTTATTCATATTATAATTTATCTATTGGGGAATGGCTCCTGTTCTATTTGATTTGAATCAATTCAAAGGCAAATGTAAAGGGGGTATGCCTTATCACTATCTTGGATATAAGACCTTTGTCAGAGAAACTCTCTACAGATTTTCCCCTCTTAACTGTTTCCCTTATTCTAACTGTATTGATTTTATTTGGCCAGGGGGCAGGGCCATGGGGAGTGGGAGTGGGGAGGGAAACCTTTCAAATTTATATAATTAAACTTGCTAATTTTATCTTCTGTGATCCTTTGTATTCTTTGCTTGGTCAAGAACTGCTCCCTCATTTATAGGTTTAAAAGGTATCTCCTTCCCTATTCCTCTATAGTTAGGATCTGTATCTATTCGGAGCTAATTTTGATATATAGTATGATATGCTGTTCTAAACCCAATTTCTGCTTTCCAGTTTTACCAGCAATTTTTGTCAAAACCCTTTGCGTTTATCAAACTATATTATTTTGCATCTATATTTTGTCTAACTAATCTGCTCTAAATACAGTTTTTTTATTGCTGTTTTGTATTATAGTTTGCAATCTGGTACTGTCAGACTCCATTGCTTTCCACTTTTCCCTCTTTTCCCCACCATTGTTTCCCTTGAAATTCTTAATGTAGTTGAATTTTGTTTATATTTTTCCTAGCTACATAAAGTATAATTTTGGTACTCTGTTAGGCAGTATTGTCATTTTTATTATATTCAGCACAACTATGAATAATACTGATCTAGTTTTATTTCTGTAAAGTCTTTCATAGTGACACTGTAGCCACATAATTCCTATGTGCTTTTTGCTAGCTAGACTCTTAGAAATGTTGTACAATCTATAGTTATGTTGAATGTAATTTCTTTTCCTTTTTCTCTTAGCTGGGTTTGATTGGTAAGTATTTTATATCCTGCAATTTTCATATTTAACATTGCCTTCTATTTTTTCATTTGTTTGGATCTGTTTAATAGCATCTTGATTTCTCAAAAAGTCACTAGCTTCCATTTGCTCCAATCTAATTCTGGAGGAATTTTTCTCTTCAGTGGGCCTTTGAGATTCTTTTTTCATCTGGCAAATTTGGCTTTTTAAGGCATTCTTCTCATCATTGCCTCTTTGAGCCTCTTTTGCCATTTGAGTTAGTCTATTTTTTAAGGTATTATTTTCTTCAGTCAGGTTGTTGACTCTCTTTTCATGATTCTCTTGCATCATTCTCATTTCTCTTCCTAATTTTTCCTCCTCTTCTCTTATTTGGTTTTCAAAATCCTTCTTGAGCTTCTCTATGGCCTGTAACAAGTTCATATTTTTCTTGGAAGCTTTTGGTGCAGGAGTTCTGACTTTGTTGTCTTCCTCCCATTCCATGCTTTGATCCTTTTTGTCCCCCAAAAAGGAATCTTAAGTCAGATTGCAGTGCTTGCTTTGCTTTCTTTGCTTGCTCAATTACTTGACTTTTGAGCTTTTTGCCACAGTAGAACTCTGCTTCCAGAGAGGAGAGTTTTTTTTCCAAATCACTGGGGTTTTCACAGCTGCTGGAGCTATTAGTTGGCTACCCTCTTTGAAGCCTTCACAGGCTTTGGCACCTGGTCATGCACCCCAGGATCTCCACCCTAGACAGCAATCCAGATCCAAGCAGGTTAAAGCAAGAGCAATTACCCATCGGAATGGTCACTTGGTCCCCCTACAATCTGCAGGCCAGGAGCTCTGAAGCAGCCACGTGGCCGCCGCTGTGCCTCAGCTGCTTCACTCTCTGGGGGCAGAGGCCAAACCCAGACCCCCTGTTCCCAAAGTCCACACTGACCTCTCACTTTGTCTTTGGCATTTATGGTTGATAATTCTGGAAACTGCTACAGCTGCTGGTGATCCACTCTCCCGAAGTCCCCCCAGCTGCAGCTGATCATGGCCACCCTGGGGCTAAACCATGGGCTCATGCAGGGCTGGGCTCTGCTCCCCGCATGCTGCAATGGACCCTTTCTGCAGGCCTTCCAGGCTACCTTCAGCAGGAGATTTGTTTCTCTCTGTCACTTTGTGGGTTCTGTAGCTCTAAAAAGTTTGTTTAGAGTAATTTTTATAGGTATTTGAGGTGGTTATGGGGGGAGCACACAGAATTTTCCTGCTTCTATGCTGCCATCTTGGCTCCATCCCGACATCCTGCAATTTTACTACAATTACTAATTGTTTTCATTGTTATTTACCTCACTATCATTCTCTAATTCATCACATCATTTATTAAAAAGCAATAATTTTGTTTCTTCTTTTCCTATGCTTATCTAAACAATTTTTCCTGTTTTATTGCTACAGTTGTAATTTATAAAACTATATTACATAATAGTGGTAACAATGGACATCTTTTTTTTTTTTACCTCTAACCTTACTGGGAAGGCCTCTAGCATTTTCTTTCTTTCTTTCTTTCTTTCTTTCTTTCTTTCTTTCTTTCTTTCTTTCTTTCT
>NW_027185809.1:23655830-23659288 GCF_028583685.1 Petaurus breviceps papuanus
GGGGGAAGGTAGGGCAATTGGAGTTAAGTGACTTGACCAAGATCACACAGCTAGTTTTTGTGTTAAGTATCTGAGGCTGTATTTGAACTCAGGTCCTCCTGACTCCAGAACCAGTGCTCTATTCACTGCACCACCTAGACACTCCCTCTAGCATTTCTTGATTGCAGATAATGGTGCCTCTTGGATTTAGACTGATATCATTTACCATATTAAGAAGCAATTGCCTATATCTATGCTTTTTAATGTTTTTTACATAAAATGGATGCTATATTTCATAAAAAGTTTTTTCTTTTGTCTTTTTGAAGGGGGGAAAGCAGGACAATTGGGGTTAAATGACTTGCCCAAGATCACTCAGCTAGTAAGTGTTAAGTGTCTGAGGCTGGATTAGAATTCAGGTCCTCTTGACTCCAGGGTCAGTGCTCTATTCACTGGGCTACCTAACTGCCCCTAAAAAGATTTTTCTGCATCTAATAATACAGTCATCTAATTTTATTGTTTTTGTTAATAATATGGTTTATTATGTTTGTGGTTTTCCTAATGATAATCCTACATTCATAATATATATCCAACTTGGTCATAGTATGTAATATTTCAAATATGATGTTGTAGCCTTTTTTGTTAACATTTTATTAAAGATTTTTGCATTGATATGCATTAGAGATATTGATTTATATTTTACTTTACATCTAGGTGGCCCATGCATAGTATTCTAGATCTGGAGTCAGGGATACTGGAGTCCATATACAGCTTAATAGCTGTGTGACCCTAGGCAAGTCATTTAACCTTTTTGCTTCAGTTACTTGTAAAATGGGGATAACAATAGGCCCTACCTTGCAGGTCTCTTGTAAGTACAAATGAGATAATGTTTGAAAAGTGCTTAACACAGTATCTGGCCCACAGTAGGTGTTATACAAATACTAGGCAGCCTGTAATAGTAGTAGCAGCAGTAGTAATTGTTGTTGTTTATTTCTCCATGGTTTGGGTAACAGGAAATATTTGTCTCATAGATCAAATGTGCTAAATGAACCTGTTCTTGTAAGCAATTTATATACTACCAGAATTATTTTCTCTTTTAATGTTTGATAGAATTCACTTTCTAAGTACAACTGATCCTGAATTTATTTTTTTTTCGAGGGTCCATTTATGGCTCTTTCCAATGTCTTTTTCTGAGAGTTAGGATATTGAAATGATCTGTTTCTTCTGTTAATATGGGTATTTGATACTCTTGTAAAAATTCTTCTATTTAATTGAATTTATCAATTCTGTTGGCATACAATTAGGCAAAATAGCTCCCAATAATCTCCTCTTCACTTCTAAATATTTCATTTTTTTATATTGGAAGTTTGGTTTATCTTTCTCTTTCTCTCCCTCTCTCTTTTTAAAATTAGACTAGTCAATGATTAATCTGTTTTATTAGTTTATTTTCAAGTTCCTAGTTATGTTAATCAATTCAATGACTTTAAATTTTTATTAATCTCTTCTTTGATTTTCAGGATTTTTGTTTTTGTGTTTGGTTACGGTTTTTTTATTTTCTAATTTTTTGAATTTATTGAGTATTTTATTTTCCCCACGTTACACGTAAAAACAATTTTTAACATTCATTTTTAAAACTTTGAGTTCTAAATTCTCTGTTCCCTCTTTCCCACCCTCCCCCCCCATTGAAAAGGCAAGCAATTCAATATAGGTTATACATGTGTAGTCATGCAAAACATTTCTATATTAGTCACATTGTGAAAGAAAACCTAGACCAAAAAAAAAAAAAACCAAATCAAAAACCAAAACAAAACAACAAACCCCAACGACAACCTCAAGAAAAATGAAGAAAATTTAAAAAGTATGCTTCAATCTGTGTTCAGACACCATTAGTTCCTTCTCTGGGGGATGTAAAGCATTTTTCATAATAAATCCTTCAGAGTTGTCTTGGATCATTGTATTGCCGAGAATAGTTAAGTCATTCACAGATGATCATCTTATAATATTGCTGTTACTTTGAACACAGTATATTTCATTTTGCACAAGTGCATGTAAGTCTTTCCAGGTTTTTCTGAGAGCATACTGCTCATCATTTCTTATAGTACAATAGTATTCCATTATAATCATATACCACAATTTGTTCAGTCATTCCTCAATCTATGGATATCCCCTCAATTTTCAATTTTTTTTTTGCTTTTTGGAGGGGGGAATTCAGGGCAATTGGGGTTAAAGTGACCTGACCAAGGTCACATGGCTAGTTTGTGTGTGTGTGTGTGTGTGTGTGTGTGTGTATGTGTTAAGTGCCTGAGGCCAAATTTGAACTCAGGTTCTCCTGGCTCTATTTATTGCACCACTTAGCCACCCCCTCAATTTCCAATTCTTTGCCACCAGAAAAGAGGCAAGTAAAAGCTTATATATATACACACATATATATATTATTTATATATATAAATATTTTTGTACATATAGGTCCTTTTCCTTTTTTAAAAATCTGTTTTGGGATACATACTTAGTAGTGATGGTATTGCTAGGTCAAAGGGTATATCTGGTTTTATAGCCCTTTGGGCATAATTCTAAACTGGAACAAATTGTTACAAATCATTTCACAACTCTATCAACAATTGTAATGGAAATGCAAATTTAAAGATCTTCCCTGCCCCTAGGCCAAAGTACACCTGGAGCCTGGGGTGGGAGGTTTGTTTTTCAGTAGATACTTCTTGATTGCCCAGTGAGTCAATAAGGTTGTTACATTCTCTGAGCCAGGAGAAGGCTATATAAGCCCTGATGTGTAGCTTTGTTTTGGGGCTCACTTTGAGAAGTGTTCTGTGATTTGATCAGATGAAACTCTAGGAAGCTGTTGTCCAGAGCCCCCTGGCCTTGAAACCCAGATGTTGATTTGGTATGGATGTAATGGTTGGACAGTTTGGAAACTGTTTACTTGATCTGTTTCTGTCTTGATAATTCTGTCTGTCTGTATATTCTGAAGTTCGGGGTGCTGACCTCTTTCCCCTGAACTAGGTAAATGATACATATTTGACTGATTAAAGTAAGCTTGTTAAGCCATTTTGAGTTGCTTTCCTTTATCAAAGCAGATCCAAGAATCTGTGGTGGCAGAGACCCTGGGGATGCTGGGATGTTTGCTGCTGCAACAGTGTTTCGTTTTTCCCATATCCATTCCAACAGTAGGACAACTTTGCTGTCCTATTGGCCAATCTAATAGTTTTGAGATGGTATCTCAGAACAGTTTTAATTTGTATTTCTCCAATCAAAAGTGAGTTAGAGCATTTTTAAAATATGGCTATTGATGGCTTTGATTGCTTCATCTGAAAACTGTTCATATCTTTCGATCATTTATCAATTAAGGAATGACTCTTATTTTTATAAAATTGACTTAGTTCTCTATATGTTTGGGAAATGAGACCTTTATCAGAAAAACTTGCATCAAAATTTTTTTTTCACAATTAACAGTATTTCTCTCCTCCCAT
>NW_027185809.1:23659388-23667410 GCF_028583685.1 Petaurus breviceps papuanus
TTTTTTTTTTTTAGCAATCAGGGTTAAGTAACTTGCTCAAGGTTACATGGCCAGTTATTTCTGGGTGTTGTGCTGAGTGTCTGAGCCCGGGATTCGATCTCCAGGTCATCCCGATACTGGAGCCGGTGCTCTTACTCGCTGAGCCACCTGGCCGCCCCTAAGCAATTGGGGTTAAGTAACTTGCTCACGGTTACACGGCCAGGTGTTTCTGGGTGGGTGCTAAGTGTCTGAGCCCAGATTCGATCCCCAGGTCAATCCCAACACTGGAGCTGGTGCTTTTACTCGCTGTGCTACCTGGCTGCCCCTCAATTCTAATTTTTAAGGAGTTTTCTTCAGTGAGTTTTTGTACCTCCTTTTCCATTTGGCCAATTCTATTTCTTAAGGCATTCTTCTCCTCATTGGCTTTTTGAACCTCTTTTACCATTTGGCCTTGTCTATTTTTCAAGGTGTAATTTTCCTCATTTTTTTATATCTCCTTTACCAAGCTGTTGATTTGATTTTCATTACTTTCTTGCATCACTTTCATTTCTCTTCCCAATTTTTCCTCTAACTCTCTTACTTGATTTTCAAAATCCTTTTTGAGTTCTTCCATAACAAGAGACCAATTCATATTTTTCTTGGAGGATTGGATGTAGGAATATTGACTTTGTTATCTTTTTCTGAGTGTATGTTTTGAGCTTCTTCCTCACCATAATAACTTTGTATGGTCAGAATTTTTCTGTTTGCTCATTTTCTCAACCTATTTCTTGACTTTTAACTCTGTTACAATAGGACTCTGTTCAGGAGGGTGCATTGTCCCAACTTTCAGGGATTGTGTGCAGCTAGTTTCAGAGATACTTCTAGGGACCTGTAAGTTTCCAGTTCTTCTAAGTTGGTAGTAAGAGGTATGTTTACTCATCTCCTGGCCCATACTCTGGTCTGTGAGTGACCACAGTCACTCTTCTGCCCTGGAACCATGATGAGAGTTCCCAGTCCATTGCAGCTATAAGCTCTGCTGTGCTCCTTACCCTGGGACTGCCACCTAAGAATGCAACCTGGATCCAAGTGTGGGCAGAGAAACAGAATCCTGTCTTAGTGCTAGCAAAGAGACCCTTGTAATCCCCTTGTGACAAGTTGTTTGACCCCCTTACCATATCCCTTTTCTAATGTTTTTATTGCATGTCCACTTCATTTATTTATCTGTCCTTTTCCTCTTTCAGATAAAAGTGTTTTGAGATATCAGTTTCCCCCCAAAGATTACTTTGGTTGCATCCCAAAATTTTGGTATGTTGTTCCATTGCCATAATTTTATTTGATGAAATTATCCATTGGTTCTATGATTTGTTATTTGATCCACAAATTTCTTAAGATAAAATAATTCAGTCTCCATTAAAGTTTTGCTCCTTTCTTCAAAGGCCTGTACTTAGTATAATTTCTATTATGTTCTGGTCAATAAAGAATATGCTTAATATTTCTTCTTTTTTGCATTTGTTTACAAGGAAAGAAGGAAGCACTTATTAACTACCAACTATGTACCATAAACTGTGCTAAGTGCTTTACAAACATTATCTCATTTGATCCTCATAACATATTACTCATGGGCCTTTCCATCACCTTCTCAGTGACCTAAAATTTTGTTCCCTCAGGGACTATGGCATTCCAGGATTTGCACCTATTTTTTTTTCTTTTTTGTACACATTTATTTTTAAAACTTTGAGTTCCAGATTTTTTCACTTCTTCCCTCCTTATCCACTGGGAAAATAGGCAATTCAAAATAGGCTGTGCATGTGTAGTTAAACAAAACATTTCCATAGTAGGTATACTGTGAAAGACTAATTATAGTTTCTTCCATCCTATCCCACCCCTCACTTATTCTATTTTCTACTTTGACCCTGTCCCTTTTCAAAAGTGTGTGCTTCTAACTACCCTCTCCCCCAATCTTCCCTCCTTTCTATCATCCCTACTCTTATCCCCTTTTCCCCCATTTTCCTGTAGGGTAAGATACCCAATTGAGTGTGTATGTTATTCCCTCCTTAAGCCAAATTCAATGAGAGTAAGGTTGTCCCATTCCCTTTTACCTTCCTGCTCTTCCCCTCCTTTGTAACAGTTTTCTCTTGCCTCTTTTATATAAGATAATTTGCCCTAATCTATTTCTCCCTTTCTCCTTCTCCCAATATATTCCTCTCTCACCTCTTAATTTTATTTTATAGATATCATCCCTACATATTAAACTCATCCTGTGCCCTCGGTCTATGTATACATGCACATACATATTCATACCTTCACATATGTATTTATACACAGCTACACCCTCCTATGCATACATAGATGTTTGTATACATACATACATATACACACACACTATATATATTCCCTTCAAATATCCTCATACTGAGAAAAGTCTTATGAGTTAAAATTATCATTTTTCATGTAGGAATGTAAATAGTTCAACTTTAATAAGTTCCTTATGATTTCTTTTTCCTGTTTACCTTCCCATGCTTTTCTTCTTGTATTTGCAAGACAAATTTTCTGTTCAGCTATGTTTTTTTCATTAAGAATGCTTGACAATCATCTCTTTCATTGAATGACCATATTTTCCCCTGAAGCATTATACTCAGTTTTGCTGGGTAGGTGATTCTTGGTTTTAATCCTAGCTCCTTTGACACCCAGAATATCATGTTCCAAGCCCTTTGATCCCTTAGTGTAAAAGCTGCTCGGTCTTGTGTTATCCTGATTATGTTTCCACAACACTCAAATTGTTTCTTCCTGACTACTTGTAATATTTTCTCCTTGACCTTGGAACTCTGGAATTTGGCTATAATATTCCTAGGAGTTTTCTTTTGGGGATCTTTTTCAGGGGGTGATGGGTGGATTCTTATGATTTCTATTTTGCCCTCTGGTTCTAGACTATCAGGGAAATTTTGCTTGATAATTTCTTGAAAGATGGTGTCTAGGCTCTTTTTTTGATCATGGCTTTCAGATAGTCCAAAAATTTTAAAATTATCTCTTCTGGATCTGTTTTCCAGGTCAATGGTTTTTCCAATGAGATATTTGACATTGCCTTCTATTCTTTCATTTGTTTGGATCAGTTTTATAGTATCTTGATTTCTCATGAAGTCATTAGCTTCCATGCTGCAATCTAATTT
This sequence comes from Petaurus breviceps papuanus, assembly GCF_028583685.1. Classification (NCBI taxonomy): domain Eukaryota; kingdom Metazoa; phylum Chordata; class Mammalia; order Diprotodontia; family Petauridae; genus Petaurus; species Petaurus breviceps. Next base: position 23,662,514 of record NW_027185809.1, read on the forward strand.
TGAAGGAATTAATCTCTTCAGTGACATTTTGAAATTTCTTTTCCATCTGGCAAATTTGGCTTTTTAAGGCATTCTTCTCCTCATTGGCTTTTTGGGCCTCTTTTGCCATTTGAGGTAGTCTATTTTTTAAAGGTGCTATTTTCTTCAGTCAGGCTGTTGACTTGCTTTTCTTGATTTTCTTGCATCATTCTCTTTTCTCTTCCTAATTTTTCCTCCATTTCTATTACTTGGTTTTCAGAATCCTTCTTGAGCTCCCCCATGGCCTGTAACCAATTCATATTTTTCTTGGGAGCTTTTGATGCACGAGTTCTGATTTCACTGTCCTCCTCCCATTCCATGCTTTGATCCTTTTTGTCCCTGAAAAAGGAATTTATGGTAGGATTGTGTTTCCTCTGCTTGCTCATGTTGCCAGTCAATTACTTGACTTTTGAACTCTTTGCCATGGTAGAATTCTGCTTTCGGAATGGAGAGAGTTCTGTCCCAAATCCCTGGGGTTTTCTCAGCTGCTGGAGCAATTAGGAGAGCACTCTCTCTGCAGCCCCCACTGGTTTTGGCTGAAGATCAGTCAGGCTATTGACTAGCTTTTGTAACCTGTAAAGCACTCCATAAACATACTACACAAAAGTACTACATTTTATTTTTACATAGCTTGTTGATAAATTGAGAACTGCTTATTTCTGGCTTATTACAAACAATTGGGTTATTGGTTTAATTAGGTTTATATTAGTGTAAACATTGTGGGTTTGTCTTTTCATCTCAGGCATATGCCCTTCAAACCCTGGGAATACCAAGCAATTCAATGATATTTTAGCATAGAGCATCTTTAGAAACCCATAGTATGCTTCAAGATTCTTATTTTGAGCTTGACTTAAACTAAATTGGTTCCCATGTGTTTCCTGATATAATTCATTCCTGGCATGAAGTTTGACTCAGCTTCTATTTCCATTGGATTTTCTATTTTTACTACTTAGGAGGTACTACTGAAATATAACTTTATTATGAGTCTTTCAAACCCAGATTATGCTTTCTTACACTTATGAGTCAATAATTGAAGTCGACTTCAGCCCATTCTGATGCTGTAATAATTTTGAATAAATTACTATCCTGAATTACTCCCAGCAAAAGAGAAATCTTTCTGCTTGGACAGAAACGTTACACTTTAAAAGCAAGAGAATAATGCTGAATAACTAAACACACAGATTAACTAAGCTCATCTTTTACAGGAAGTTCCCAGGGGTTTCCTAATACCTCTTAATTCTAGTGCTTTCCTTCTGTTTCTTACTATTTATCCTGCATATAGCCTGTTTGTATATTGTCTCCCCCATTAGACTGTGAGTTCCTTGAGGGCAGGCTATCTTTTAAGTCTTTTGGTATTCTCAGTGCTTGGCAAACTATCTGACACATAGTTGGTACTTCAAAATGTTTATTGATTGGTTGATTAAATACCGTCCCAAGAAGATACAGAGTTCATTCTGTGTGATGGGAGTAGCATCATTTTTATAAAACCCATGACTGATGATGTTATTAATAAAGCATTTGCTTTACATTTTTAGGAGAGTCCCAAAGTTGGGGTGGGGAGAAGTTAACTGCTTACTCTGGTGAGAAGTTTCTCTGGAAAATTAACAATCCTTTTGACAAAAACAATTCTTCAAAAAAGATTGAAAACAGTAACTCAACCATATCTTACTAGAAATGTTAATGTCAGATGATTGCTGACCCCCCAATTCTGGCTTCTAATAACCTTCTTAATGAAACTAGCTAAAATTCAAATTTTTTTTTTTTTTGCCTTTTTGGAGGGCAATTGGGGTTAAGTAACTTGTCGAAGATTACACGGCTAGTTTTTTTTGTGTGGGTATTAAGTGTCTGAGGCCAGAACCAAACTCGGGTACTCCTGACTTCGCGGCTGGCACTTTACTCACTGCGCCACCTAGCTGCCCCCAAATTTAATTTTTCATTTAATTAGTTGTAAGGCAGCCACTCGTTAATGAATACAAGTCTTCCAGTAGAGGGCAGTGTATACTCATCTGTGGACACCTACCAACTGTACAATGGTAATTTAAAAGGGGTTCTCCTAAACAAAGATTTGCCATACTTAAAACACACTGTAGGCCTAACGCAATGAATCAATACTTTATCATCAGCATTTTAAAAAATTCTAATAATTTGAATGGGGATGGGTTATTTTGCTTTTAGGGAAAGGATTTGCTAAACAAATTGTCAGTAAGATTACAGGGAGGATGCTGAAGCTACAGTTGATCAACAAGTATTCATTCAGAACCCACCATGTGCCTTGCTTTAGCTATACAGATACAAATATGGGACAGTGTCTGCCCTCAAGGAGTTTACCTTATAAAAGGTTCACAAATAAGTAAATCAAAGAAATAATGATGGGGGGATGGAATAGCACTTAAGCTCTCTTGAAGGAGGTTGCACTTGATATGAGTTTGGAACAACAACAATAATTATATTTATATAGTGTTTTACATGCATTATCTCATTTGATCCTCAAAACAATTCTTGCGGTAGACGCTATTATTAACCCCCATAACTCTTCACTCTCTTACCCCCATCATCTGCCCTATTGTGTCTACCTTCACAACCTCTCTCCTATAAGTTCCCCACCCCCCCTTCTCTCTTCTGATATTGCTGCCACGCTGATGTAGGTTTTTATCTTCCTAAAATACAAGTTTGGTCATATTGTACATCCACACACATATCCCACTACTCTCCCTCATCCCCCTTTATTAAACTCCAGTGGCTTCTAGGATCTAATATACAATGCTCTGGTTTTTAAAGCCCTTCTTAAAGTGGCCTCCTCCTACCTTTTTAGTCTTCTTTTTTTTTTTGAGGGCATTTGGGGTTAAGTGAGTTGCCCAAAGTCATATGGCTAGTAAGTGTGTCCAGTGTCTGAGGCCAGATTTGAACTCAGGTCCTCCTGACTCCAGGGCTGGTGCTCTATTCACTGTGCCACCTAGCCACCCCCTTTGTAGTCTTCTCAACACTTTTATCCCTGTTGCATACTCAGCGATCCAATGAATGCACTGGTCTCTTTGCTAGTACTTACACAAGACACTCCATCTCCCAACTCTGTACATTTTCGATGACTGAACTCTATGCCTAGAATTCTCTTCCTTCTCATCTTTGCCTCCCGGCTTTCCTGACTTCCTTCAAATTTTAGCTAAAATCCCAACTTCTGCAAAAAAGCTTTTCCCAATCCTCTTTAATGATAATGCCTCCATGTAAATGGAGATGGTCTGTATATGCCTTGTTTCTTCATAGTTGTTAATACATTAACCCCCATACACACACATTAGATTAACCCCCATTCGATTGTAAACTTCTGCTCTTTGAGAGAAGGACCTGGGTTTTTTTTTTAAATTTTGTTTCCGTTTCTTTGCTTTTGTCTCCCCAGCACTTAGCATAGTGTCTGGCATGTAGTGAGCACTTAATAAATACATGCTGACTTTTTAACAACTTTGCAGATGAGGAAACTGAGGTAAGGAGAGGTTAAGTGAATTTCTCAGAGTCATATTGCCAGTAATTATCTGAGGCAGGATTTGACCTCAGATCTTCCTGACTTCAAGTACAGTGCTTGAAGGGAGCTAAGGTCTCCAAGAGACAGAGATGAAGAGGGAGAGCATTCCAAGCACGAGTGAAATCCTAAGAAAAGACACAAAGGTTGGAATGACATGGTCAGTACTATGCTTTAGCAATATTGATTTGGCAGCTATGCGAAGGATTAATTGAGGAGGTAGAGACTGGATGTACTGTAAACAATCAGGAAGCTATTTTGGTAGTCCAGGCAAAAAGTGATAAGGGTCTGGACTGGTGCTATGATCTGAGTACAGAAAAGAGGACACATGAGAAAGCTATTGAGAAGGTGAAATTGATAAAGAATGGCTACCTGATTGGCTATGAGGGAAGCAAGGATTAAGAGTTAAAGATGACTCCTAGCTTGTAAACCTTGGTGACTGACATCATGATGGTTTGAAAGTACAGGGAAGTTAGGAGGAGGGGAGGGTTTACAGAAAAAAAATGAGTTCTTCTGAGCCAAATGTAACAAGTCTGATTTCTTTTCCATATGGAAGCCAATATGCTGGAGGACATCCATCAGTCTTCTTGAAATTTCATAGGTTCCAATGAGTGGAACACACAGGTTGTCCATGGTTATTTCATACTCTTTTGCCTTTGATATCTTTAAAAAAAAGATTGTTTATTTTAAGATGTGGTCTTGTAATCAATCAACATGCATTTATTAAGAACTTACTATGTATTATAAACTGTGTGATGTGCTAGGGATAGTCATATAATGTTTTGACTGGGGCCACAGGGACTCTGGGTGACCCTCATTGTAGGAATATATTTAGATTGATAAGATCTAGACTACCCCAGTCTGTATCTCCAAGAAAAACTATGATTTTTTTTGCCTTGATGAGGAACAGGAGAAGGGCTATAGTTGGACACTTGCTTCTTTCCTTAGTCAATTTCCAACTAGGATATTAGACTAGAATTACATCTGTCTACTACACATAACATATTTGCAGTCTAAGTTGGAATGATGCTCTATTTGGGGATTCAGAATAAAATCTACTTTCCATGGGCACTCTAAAGGAAGGGCAGCTGTTTACTTTTGGCCAGTTTAGCTCCCTCTCACCAAATGCTTGTTACCCAAAACACAATCATGGGTAATAGGCAAACATTTAATCAAGCAAGCAGTAAAACAGAAATCAGAGAAGTGAAAGTAGAGTTAGGATACACAGGAGGTAAATGGACTCTTTGATTCAGGAGAGTCTCACCAAAGGAATCAAGTCTTAACAGGGATAGATGCAAGATCTGGGAATTAAGAGGCATATTGTGCTCATGTGCATAAGTGTGTGTGTGTGTGTGTGTGTGTGTG
>NW_027185809.1:23667420-23742534 GCF_028583685.1 Petaurus breviceps papuanus
ACACACATATATTCAAAATTTGTGCCTTGCCTTTCATATACCTGAAATTCCACCTCTTTTTTTTCTCTCTGAAGTCTCTTACATATGCCATGTTCAGTGTCATGGTCTGTATCATGGTAATCTTATCAATTGGAGAATGGTTATTATTCTTACACACATTAGCTAATTATTTATATATCTTTGATACTAAACCTTTTTCAGAGAAATTTGATACAAAATGTTCTGATTTTTTTCCTTTTGTTAATCTTATTCTTTGGGGTGCAGAGCCATTTCTCCTGGTTAGGAGGTTATTTGGCTGGCTGAGACCTTTACATTCCTGAAAAGAGAAGCCAAAAGGGAGCTAGGGCTTTCCAAAGTAATTTGACTTGATTTGTTTGTGGAGGGACTCCCCCTGGTTCCGATCCTATGGTTTTCTTTGTGATATGTAAATCTCCCCTCTCAGTTAGACCATTGTAAACTTAAAAACTTAACTCTAACGTGTAAGTTGTATATGTACATGAGATTATGATTGTTTGACTAGATCAATGTGATTTTATGGTCCAAGAAGATCAGAAGATTGCTGTATATCAAAAATTATTTTTCTGTCTCTGTGGAATTTATTCTTTAAAAGCTTTGTTAGAACCCTAATCTTTGTTCAGTGACTTTTCTGAACTTATACTTGAACACGATATAGCCTAAGTTTAACCTTTGCAATCTCTGTGTTGTGATAGTTATTAAGCAACAGTTACCTATCACATAAATTCAGAGGGAATATTTTTTTCCCTAACAAAAAGGTTTTTTTTTTCCTATTGACCACTTCCCCTTCTTCTCTTCTGTGCATTAATTTTGTATGTGCAGAGACTTTTCAGTTTCAAGTAATCAGAGTTATCTATTTTGTCTTTTGTAATTTACCTATGACTCATTTTTGGTTAAGAATATACCTCCTGTTGACCCAGCCATACCACTTCTAGGGCTGTATCCCAAAGACAGCATAAAAATGGGAAAAGGACCCACATGTACAAAAATATTTATAGCAGCTCTTTTTGTGGTGGCTAAGAACTGGAAATTGAGGAAATGCTCATCAATTGGGGAATGGTTGAACAAGTTGTAGAATATGAATGTAATGGAATACTGTTGGCTATAAGAAATGATGAACAGACAGAGTTTAGAAAAACCTGGAAAGACTTATATGAACTGATGCTGAGTGAAGTGAGCAGAACCAGGAGAACATTTTACACAGTAAGAGCTATCATGTGAAATGACTGATTTTTGATAGACTTAATCCTTCTCAGTAATGCAAGGACCTAAAACAATTCCAAAGGACTCATGATGGAAAATGCCATCCACATCAAGAGAAAAGACTGTGGAGTTAGAATGCAGAGCGAAGCAGACTGTTTTCTTTTTTGTTTTGTTTTTTTTTTCCCTTTCTCATGGGTTTCTACCATTTGTTATAATTCTTCTATGCAACATGACTAATGTGAAAATGTGTTTAACAGGAATGTATGTATAGAGCCTATATCAGATTGCATGCCATCTTGGGGAGGGAGACAGGAAGGAGGTGGAAAAAATAAAAACTCATGGAAGTGAATGTTGAAAACTAAAATAAATAAATTAACTTAAAAAAAGGATACACCTCCTTGAGAAATCTGAAACTATGCCCAAAAGGATATAAAACTGTGCATACCCTTTGACCCAGCAATACTACTGCCAAGTTTGTACAAAGAAAACAAAGGGAAAGGAAAATGGACAAATGTATTTATAGCAATTCTTTTTGTAATGTCAAAGAATGGAAAATTGAGGGGATACCCATCAATTGGGGAATCACTGAGCAAGTTGTGGTATATGATTGTGATAGAATTCTATTATGCTATGAGAAATGATGAGCAAGATGCTTTCAGAAAAATCTGGAAAGATTTACATGAGCTGATGCAACATGAAGCGAGCGGAATAAGGAAAACATTGGACGCAGTAACAGGGATATTGTGCAATGATCAACTGTGAGTGAATTAACTGTTCTCATAAATACAATGTCCCGACACAGTTCTGAAGAATTTATGGTGAAAAATGTTTTCCGCCTCCAGTAAAAGTACTGATAGAGTCTGAATTCAAATTGAAGATAATTTTTTATCTTTATTTTTATTGTTTTCTTTTTTTGCAATGTAGCTAATATGGAAATATATTTGGTATGATTTCACATGTATAACTAATATCCCATTTCTTTTCTTCACAATGGATGGTGGAGAGGTAAGAAGCAGAGAATTCAGAACTCAAAAGAAAATGTTTCTAAACAATGTTAAAAATAATTAAATGATAAAATTTAAAAAAAAAGAATACACCTCCTTCTTCCAGGCGATATGATTGTTGCTATGTTGTTGTATTTGTTCTTCATTCTCAAAGAAGACCATGACATCAGGGAGATGATGACAGGACTTACAGTTGACTTTGATTTGAGGGAGGGAGGGCTGGGCAAGGTCACCAGCCTCACTTTCTCTTCTAGGGCCATCTGGATCCAGTGGCTGGATATTCATCAGGATGACTGGAGATGGCCCAAGATGCAGTGGGAGACCCTGGCCCTTTTAGGCTAAGGTCCTTTCAGATTCTCACTTTGAGTGTGGTAATGCCCATTCAATGAATAGACCTCTTTAAGTAGTTACTCAAGGAATGGTCCCTTTAATTAGAAAAAAAATCAGACTAGGAGTATGAGACCTTGAGGCTTCCTGGCCAAAAGAGAAACAGTTACTATTTACTATTTACATCTACTCTGTGCTAGGAGGAACAGGGACCTATTGTGGTCCAATCTGTGAGCTGCAGAGTGAAGTGGGTTTAAGCTTGGGCTTTGAGAAAGGAATCTAACCAGCCATATGAGCAACAAAATGGGAGACTAGACATTTTCTCTGTTCCTCATGACTTTTCAAACCTCACCAAAATAGAAATGATAGCCCAAAGATAAAAGCAACTTCACTTGTCTCTGTTGTCTGGAACCCTCAGAATCAGAAGATTAAAAAACAAAACAAAACATGAATTGACACTCACTGACCCAGAGCTCACTCAATACTCTCCTTCAATACTTCTATGGTTATTTTAAGTTTGTTTGTTTGTTAATTTTCTAATTAAAAAAAATCACATTTAGTGCATATGCCTATTAATCCCCCCTTTGTATATTCTGTTAAAGTATGTTTGCACAAATATGAATTTTCCCCTGAGGACTGTAGCTGCATCCTAGAAATTTCGGTATGTTATTTCATCATCATAATTTTCTTTCTGTGTTAAAATCATATCTTGTACTGGTTCTCCTAACTACCCTTCCCCCTTCTAGTTAATATAGTAAGTTTACAAATAGCTAGTGTAAAATAATAATAGCAGAAAGTACAGTTGTAAAGGGGAACCTAGACGTCATTTATAGCCTATCCCAATAGATCAAAGGAGCATTATCAGTTACTTACAACTGCATCATAAATTAAGTCAAAATCATGTCCTGAGACCATGGGCTAAATCAGGGGAAGCCATTTAGGTCTTGCTGTAAGGGTCCTTTGGTCCTACTAACTGCCTATGGTCTGTAAACCCCAAATAAGCTCCAGACGTGCAGCAAGACCAGCAAAACACCAGCTATTGCTGATAACTTTGAGATGATGTGGATATGTTAATGAACCAACTACAAAATGTCAGGGATAAGAGTCTGCGCCTCACCAAAACTTTATAAAAATGAGACCCCAAACTTCTGCTTCCTAAACACTCTTCTATCTCCTAAGAATCCATGCTGCCTCACTGCTCTCAACTCCAATCCATGGTTACATAAGCGACTCTCTGTGACTCTCCCCAAGCATTCCTCTGTGCTCTTCTCCAAGCTGCCTACCTTCCTCTGTTGCCCCATCCCCATCCCCACACTGTCTGCTTCTTCTCTTTGCACTGTTTATCTTGGGTAGTTTCTGTGCCATTTGCCACTGTACCCTCTGTTCCCTATTAAAATGTGATTGAAGCATTACTCCCCACTGACAGTTTTTGGCACTGTCTTTTCTGGAATATATCCAAAGAGCTGTAAGAGTCTGCCCCATTTTGACTTAGAGGAATACCCTTGTGGTCTCAGTCTTTTATTCAATGAATAGTTCCATAAATTAGTTAACAATTCACTTTCATGTAATTATTGTTTCTATGACTTGTTCTTTGACCCCATTCCTTTTTTAGGATTTTATTGTTAAATCTACATTTGGGTCTGTGTTTTTTGTTTGTGATCCTTGAACCAATGACTATTTTTATTGTGGTGTGGTCTGGATAGGATGTATCAGCTATTTCTGCCTTTTTACGTTTGTTTGCAATATCTCGGTGCCTTCATACATGTGGTGCTGAGAAAAACATATATTCTTTTGCCACCCAGTTTAGAAGTTGCCATTAGTCTTTCAATTCACCATTAGTCTTTTAACTTTAGCTTTTCCAGCAATTTGTTCTGTTTCATATTTTTCTTTTTGTTTATCTTTTTTTTGGTCATATCCAAAAGTGAGAGAGGGATATTATAATTTACTGTCATTGTGTTACTATGTTTTCTTGTAGCTCAGTTAATGTTTCTTTTATGAATTTAAACGTTAAAATATTTGTAGAATATAAATTTATTATTAACATTGCTTTTCCTTTTGCCATAATGGAGTCTCCTTTTTTATCCATTTTTATGTTTTGGATGTTTGTTTTTGCTTTGTTACATAGATTTTTATAAATACTGCTTTCTTGGATTCACTCAATGTATAAAAAAGTTTTTCCCATCCCCCTCAGTTTTATTTTCTCTATGACTTGTTTTTTAAATGTGTTTCTTATAGGCAACAGATTATAGGGCTTTGTTTTCTTATCCAATCTTACTTTTTAAAATTTTATTGGATTATTTAATACATGCACAACTAACATTATGAGAGTTATATTTATATTTTCCTCCATTTGCCTCTAAGATTTGGGTTTTTTTCCAAATTATGATTTTCCCTTCTCTATATTTCTTCAGATACTTTGTTTATCCTTTTTTAAAAATTGATCTTTTCCCTAATGTCCCTCTTCCCTCATCCTCAATCCCCTTCTTCCATCAGTTACCCCTTTCCCTTTGGGATTTTGCATATTAGTTCTTTTTTCTTTCCAACTTTTACCTGGTTACTTAATTCCTTCTCTTTTTTCCTCAGTCACATAGATTTCCCTTCCTCTCCTCCCCTTCAACTAATCCTGTACATTAGTTTTTTTTAATTTCATTTTTTTTGCTCCTTTCCAGAAAGGGGTCCTCTTATGTTCTTCATTACCTATCTTCTCTTTCTTTCTACTCTAGACCTTCTGGTTCTTGACCCCTGTAATGAACTTGTCTCTCTCTTTTCTCTGTATCCCTCATGAAATTATAACTTCCAAGGTATCAGTCCTGGGCTCTCCCCCTCTTGGGAGTTTCTGCTTTGTAGAACTCTGCCTCACAGAACTGCCTTGTATAACTCGCAATTCTTGCAAGTGACAGAGAAGATATTGTCCCATGACAGAACTCCCACTCCCTCAGCTCTGTCCCTGATTATGTGGCCCACTACTGAGCTATACCTTCCCCTTGTTACCTTCTTTTCTCCATTTGCCTCAAAATCTCTTCCATGGGTCCATGCCCTCCCATCCTCCCAGGTGCTAGTTGTTCCCAGGATATCCAACTCCCTGGTGAGCAAGATCAAAACATCTTTTCAAGCACTAAATCCCCCAGGCCACACCCAGCACAAGGTTCACATTTCCCTTCACAGAATATCTCTCTTTAAACATTAAACAGAACCCCCTCACTAATAAAGCAAGGCCTCCATCCTTCCCTTCTCTTCATTTCAGTCTTTCTCCCCTGCAGGCTCTTATCCTCCTGAGACCACCAGTGTCACCTTTCCCTCATTGATAACCTTTGACTTGACCCCTGCACATGTACATCATATGTTCCTTTCTATCCCTCTGCTCCCCTCTTTTCCTTTCATTCACCCTCCTATGCTGTAATGTAGTCACACACACACACACACACACACACACAAACACATTGATTTTCCTGAAAGGAGAGTGTAGCTAGGTTTTGTCCAAAATGCCCTAGACTTACCACCTTACTGTTACCCCCACTGGAATTTCACCTTCTAAGGTATGACTGAATTTTGTTTCCATAGAAATTATATGAAAACGTGATTTGAAGTCATACTGATGGCTAATGTCAGAGATAAAACGGCTTATAGGGGACAGTGGGGGATATTGGCCACCTGGAAATCAGCATATCTTCTACTTTGTTCTAAGAAGGTCTTTTTCCTGCGCATCAAAAGAACCGCCAGGTAAGGTCTCATTCACAAAGAATGACGATAAGGTACTTTGGGGGAGAGGGGGCTTAGGTAATGGAACTTTCATCACTGATATCCTGGTTTGAATCTTCAAACTCATGCTTTTGTCAATTCTCTTAATAATTGAGGAAAATCTTCTTTCATGCTATCTGGTACACACAAAAGGAGAGGAGACTAGAAGCATTTTTAGCTTTTCCTTTATTTAAGTATAAAGAAAAATGATGAGAAGGGTGGGGGGGTTAGAAATGTGGAAATGAGAAGATGTAATCAAGGGGTGGGGTTTAGTGAACTCTGGAATGCTGACCAATGGGATTCAAGGTGAGAAATTTGAATTATAAAAGGACTTTTGTAGCTATCTTAATGTGTGCTTGTGCCTGGCCCTTTTCACTAGAATTAGAGACCAAGTCACCTGTCTGAAAAGATGTGAAATAAAAATCTTTTTTTTTAATTCATTCATGATCAGGTGGAATTCTTGGTAGAATGGTTATTTCTAACAACCTTTATCCTTGTCTCTTTGTGTATAGTTAGAAGTAAATCTCTTACTGGTCTCTCTGATGTCACTCTGTTGCAGTTTATATCCTTAACTCCTGAGTTCATTCATACCTCTTACATTTCTGTTGTCTGGTTTGGTTTTCTTTCAAAGAATGTTTTAAATTCCTCTTTATTATTAAATGTTGTAATGGTAATGGTAATTTGAAGATCTTCCCTGCTTTGAAAATATACTCTACCCCTTAATAGGATGAATGTAACTACATGGAGCCTGTGGAGTTTGCTGAAGGGTGGAGCAGAGCCCACAGGAAACATAAGAGTCAGAGCAAGCTAGATGCTTGGGAGGAGAGGATACTTCCAAGGGACACAGATAGGTTTGTGAGTAAATATTGGTCTTGTGTTGGTTTGTGGGAAGGCTAAAGGATGCTGTGGCTCCCTGTGCTGTTATGGCTTATTAATTTCTTTGCTACTATGATAGAATCAGCTTACTGGTTTTAGGATTCAGTTTTCTGGTGTCTGAATAAATGTTTTGCTTCTGTCTTCTATATGGAGAGTTGGTTATATTTTGTGATTGAGCACCATGCAGGTATATTTTTAGTGACCGTGGGCACTGTGAATATTGCATTGGCGCTACAAATGTCTATCTTTTTCTTTTTTTCTGTTTATGGTTAAGCTCAAATTTGTAGAGCAAGTCACTAGGCTGCATCCTGAACTCAATTGCTTTTCAGATGATATTATTCTGTTCCTTCCTGCATTTTCTGGTAGTTACAGAATAGTCTTGCATTATTTGAATTTCTTTTCCTTTGTTTTTCAAGGTTTTTCTTCTGGTCACTTGCAGAACTTGTTTCTGAAGCAGATCTAAAAATTTAACCATTATATGTCTTGGCAGTTTGCAGCCATGGACTTTTTTTCCTGGAGGCAATCTATAATTTCTATTGATATTTCATTTTCTTTTTCAGAATTTCTGGGCAGTTCTCTTCCATTATTTCTTGCATTATAGTGTTAAGGTTTTTTGTCTTGTCATAGTCTTCTGGTAGAACTATTAGTTGTCTCTACATATCCTCTCTATAAAATCAGTTTGCTTTGCTTGCATGTTGTTGTTCATGTCCGACTCTTCATGACCCCATTTGGGGTTTTCCTGGCTAAGATACTGGAGGAGTTTGCCATTTCCTTTTTATAGATGAGGAAACTGAGGCAAACAGGGTTAATTGACTTGCTCAGGGTCATTCAGTAAGTGTCTGAGGCTGGATTTGAACTCATAAAGATGAGTCTTCCTGATTCCAAGCCCATTGCCCTATTCACTGTACCACCTAGTTGCCCTGTCTGGCAAATATAAGCAAAAGGAAAAATAGTCCCTGCCTTCAAGAAACTTACTTTCTAATAAGGTAAGACAATACACAAAAGAAGGTGAAAGGGGGAAGTGGGGATGAAGTCTGGAAGCAAGGTCCAGAGCTAGGAGAAGAATGAAAGCCAGCCTGGACCCCTCCACAAAATGGAGGCTCCAAGAGAAATTTGCCAGTGGAAAATGAGATGGGACTTACAGAGGGATATTCCCAGTTGCAAAGATCTTAGGGATGGTTGGATATTTCAGGGCCAGGAGACTCCAGGCACTGAGTTCCAGGATGAGACAGCAGCAAGGGTATAGCCTAGAAATCTAGAAGCAGACATGGATGGGTTCAAACATTTGTATCTTTGGAGGGAGTACTCACATCAACAAGATCAAAGATCCATTGGAATATTAGTGTCACAGACCTCTATATATGTCCCATTCTAATGCTCCCTTCTGAAATGGAGTATTTTGGCATGGGCTCTCAAACTTAAACCTGTGAGGATCTCTGGCAGGTCCTTCCAAGCTGTAAAGTTATAGAAAATAAGTCCATTAATTATTTTTTTTTTTTACCTTTTGGAGGGCAATTAGGGTTAAGTAACTTGCCCAAGGTTACATGGCTAGTATTTTTGTGTGGGTGTTAAGTGTCTCAGGCCGGAACCGAAGTCGGGTCCTCCCGACTGCAGGGCTGGCGCTTTACTCACTGCGCTACCTAGCCACCTCCCACTAATTATTTTTATCTGACATTGGAAAAACAACCTATGTGAGGTGGAGGTCTATGCATAGTCCCACCTGAAATCACTTACCCAAAGAAATCATTGAATCACAGATATAGAACTAGATGAGACCTAAAATCTCATCCATTCTTACTCTCTCATTTGTTCTCTCATTAGGAAACTGATGATTGGATGTGTTAGGAAACATAAAGGTTAAGTAAACCGCCCAAGGTCATTAAAAAGTAAGTAACTGAGAACAATTTCAAATCCAGGTCATCTGATGTCAAATACCATATTCTTTCTACTAAAGCAATCTCTCTTTCTCCCACTCTGGTAAGTAGTTATTTACTGATGTTTATTAGGAGACCAGGGCACAGAGCTCAAGGCATAAGAGTCCAAGGTCAAAACAGGTGCCCATCTCCATGGATTGACTGCAATCCATTCTTCTTCCCTCTTCCCTAAAAAAAACTACAGAGTTGTCACTTTCCATTTCATTATAGTAGGCAATAGAGTTCAAAGGAGCTGAGTGCCCTGTATTATGGATGCAACAGTTTTTGGATGGTACTTTCTCTGAGCACTGGATTGGCAGAAGAGATCTTCTTGCTTGACCACCTTAGTCACCTGATATATCTCCATCATACTTTTTCTTGTGGAGGTCACATCAAAAGTGTCATATATGCATCAAAACCTCATTCTTTTGAGATCTTAAAGCTAGTATTACAAATGCCAGCCTTTCATTAGCTGATGAAACTTTTTTACAAAGTTTGAAAACCAGCTAGAGTGATGTATAGCAGAGGTATTCAATACATAAATCCTGGACTACGTGTGACCCACAATACTACTAAGTGTGTTCTGAACCAGATTAAAATATAATTGAGAAATATTTTTAAAAAAATAAATAACAACACAATAAAACACAGATAAGGTTAATATGTGGTTTTCTAAGTTAATATGTGGCAACAGGGATCCTTATAGAGGGTTTAGTGGGTCCTGCTTCTATTTGTGTTTCACACCACTGATGTATACCACAAGATAGTGGTTATGTTGAATTTTAATAAGAAACATATCAATATAGTTATCCCTTCCACATCAGAGGTATTTGAAGTGCTGCCCCTGCAATCTGGAAAATCTGTGCAAAACTTTTTGGCCTTCTTTTCATACCAGAGAAGAAGTCTGAATCATTGCGGTATTAAAAGATAAACTATGTGTATATTGTACAATACTATATACATATTTCATGCATTTCTGAGTTTCTAAACTTTTTCAGTGTCATCTGCTGGCTTTTGCATGTCATCTGCGGCTTCCCCCAAACTCCCCAAAACATTGCTATTTAATTTCTTATATCAACCCACAATATATCAAAACCTTAATGGTGAAAATTGAGACATGGAAGTATTTTTAAAATTTAAATAGTTAGCCTTCACATTTGGGGGTGGGGTGGGGAAAGGGTTGTAACATTTACACTTCTGAAGTTATGAAAGGTTGAAGCTGCCCTAAGACTTCTGGGAAACCCTGCAGTTCATAGAATCGTAGATGTAGAACTAGAAGTGACCTAAGAGATCTTTCGACCTATCTCTCATTTTACATATTAGGAAACCAAGGCATGGAAAAGTTAAATAAATTGCCCAAGGTCATTGGATAGCAAGTAGTAGAGTTCAAACTTTTTGAATTCAAACTGAATTCAAACTCAGGTCATTTGATGTCAAATGCAAGATTCTTGCTACTGGATTATGTGTTGTTTTTTTTTTAAAGATCTGATGTGTAGTGACCCTAACAAGGGAGATGAGTTTTGCTGTACTCTGTCCTCATTAGACTTCATCAGGGCATAAATTTTGAACTGTCAGGAATTTCAGATGCATAAACTCTTTATTTCCTAAAGAAAACTGTTTATTTTCCAATGCTGCAATGCATTCTCTAAAAGCATCTGGAAATTGCTTAATGCAGTTGCCTCAATGCCCAGATTGTCAATGGGAAAGCGGACTAGGTACCAAGAAAGATCTCTGTCATTAACCTTTTTTTTTTTTCATACTCTTTTTGGAGTAGATTAACACTATGAAATAATTACTCCTTTCATGAATGGAGAACAATGTATGGAAGATTCAGATAAATAAATTTCAGCTCAATCTAAAGAAAAAATTTCCAACCATTAGAGCTGTCCTAAAGTGGTGGAGGCTGCTTTGGGAGGTAGCAGGGGCCACATCTCTGAGGATCTTCAATTAGAAGTTGAATGACCATATCAGAAGTGTTTCAGAGAGGATTTCTGTTCAATCACAAGTAGGACTGGATGACTTCTAAGGTTCCTTTCAACTTTGAAACTTTATATTTTAAAGTGTGAAACGTTCATCAAAATTAAGTGACTTTCCAAGTCCTCATCTTCACTGAGGAGCCTAGAACCAAATGTTAAGCACTTATGATTCATCGTCATCATTACTCAAAAGAATTTGTTAATCTACTACTTGTATTATTATCAGAAACTATGGTGTCAAATTAAAGCAACCTCAACGACTTCCTTGATTCCCTATTCTCAATCACCTGTCTACTCCCATATTCTATCTATTGCCAAGTCCTGTTAACTTTTACCTTCATAACATGTACTTTGCCTTCTCTCCTTTGACACAGGTATGCACACTCATTACCTAACACCTGTACTATTGCAATAGTCTGTTGGTTAGTTTGCCTACCTCAAGTCTCTCCTCATCCCTGTCCATTCACTACTCTTCTCTCAAAGTGATCTTCCCAAATCATTTCAGGGGGGCTATGGGGCACTTTATCTCACTGAGGAATCCCTCAGTTCTTGATTCACTTGGGTT
The DNA here is from genome assembly GCF_028583685.1 of Petaurus breviceps papuanus. Classification (NCBI taxonomy): domain Eukaryota; kingdom Metazoa; phylum Chordata; class Mammalia; order Diprotodontia; family Petauridae; genus Petaurus; species Petaurus breviceps. The sequence goes on from NW_027185809.1 coordinate 23,679,038, forward strand.
TGGTTTAGCCTGATCTCTAATGAGAGGGGTCAGACTTTTTCCCAATATCTATGGCTGTTTAAAAACAAAACAAACATAATAAGTCCTCTTTCATAAAGGAGGTATTTATTGCAAAGATAAAGCAAGAACACGAGGCCAAACCTTTTCCCCAAATACCTGGAGGGATACATTCCCTAATACCTTGATCCTTGAGATTGGACTGGGACTTAACCACAACCGAAATACAGCATGGAAGATGTCTCCAGCTCATTTTACAGATGAGGAAACTGAGGCAAATGGTGAAATGACTTATCCAAGGTGACAGTTAACCAAGTGTCTGAGTCTGATTTGAACTCAACAAAGATGATTCTACCCAAGACCAGAGCTCTATCCACTGCGCCATCTAGTGGCCCAGAAATCGGACTCCCCCCCTCCCCCCCATCTTGATCTTGCCTGACCTCCTTTCTCCAGCATTAATTATACAAAACAAATTTCTTGATCTTGTGTGCAAGCTCTCTAACATCGGAGGTGGGCGTCCAGGGAGTGTGGAGCGTCTGAGTACAGAAAGAGACCGTGGGGTGGATGGAGTACTGATGTGTAGTCAGAGAAACTAGCTTCAAATTATCATCATCATCATCATCATTGCTGTTGTTACTGTTTTCTGTGTCTGACTTTGGACAGATCACTTCACCTTTCTAGGATTCAGTAGCCTCATCTGTAAAAGGAGGGAGTAGAACTAAGTGATTTCCAAAGCCCCGTCTCCGTTCTTCATGTACCAACAATCCTCTCTCTCTGCTGACAGCAGGGAGCACAGGGCGGGCCAGTTTTAAGCCAGGGTCAGGAGGCGGGGCTTGAGGAAATCTTTATATTTAGATTCCTGGTCTGGCGAGGAATGGTCGCAGGGCCACCTCGCTTTTCCAGCAGCGCCAGGGCGGAGCCCCGAAGGGAGGCACGTCGCTGCCTTCTCTTGTCCGGCCAGCATGAGCTGGGACCTCTTCTTGTCCCTGCTGCTGGCCTGCGCGCTCCTGTACCTGGGGCTGCTGCTGGTCTATTTCGTTCGAGCAGACGGCGACCTGACTCTGCTGTGGGCAGAATGGCAGGGACGCCGGCCAGGTGAGGACCTCGTCCGGGCTCTGGAGACTGTGGGGTGAGACTGGCGGCGGTGGCGGCTGCTGGCTGCTTCCCAGGGAGTTGGGGAGTGAGCCCGGCACCACGTCTGATGTGGGATAAAAGCATCCCTTCTCAGTGCTGGAGGAGAGCGCGGTGGAGCCACTGGGGCTTCTTCCCGAGGCCAGAAGCAGGGCGGCGCAGAGCTCAGGCCCCCTCGGAAGGGAAGGAGAAACGGGGAAATCTGATCCGGTAGCGCGATTAGTGGCAGGGGAGGAACGTCCTTGGGTAGGCCTCGCTGGACACACCTCCTGCAAAATACGGAAGGGGATCGGGGATCCCCATTGTTTGGATGGAGGGTGTTTATACTTTAACCTAGTGAATCTAGGGGGGCCCCTGCCCAAGCCATTCCTGCTCCACATCCCCTTCTTGTTTACCTAAGGGACTAGCTAGTACGGCCTCACAATGCTCACTCAGCAAATTCAATCGTGGTTGTGAAAGATGTTGAGTAAGTCTTGCCCTAGCATGATAGAATTTGCACGGCGCTGTTTCATACTTTAAGTGATTGAACAATCCTCTTTTCAAAGTGCACACACAGGCTATTTATTCTTTTTTGCTAGTTTTTGTAGCATTTATAACACCCCTTAGGGTTCTGCAAAGCTCTCTACTTAACATACGTGGTTAGGATCACAGGTTTGGTTGCCCCAAATCCCACAGGTGCTGAGATTTGAACCAAGGATCTCTGACTCCTGAATCCATGCTCTTTCCCCAATGCCACAAGTAAGTGGAGAAAACTGCAAGGATCTATCCCAAGGGTCTTTTTATTTTAATTGGCAGGTTGAATTTCATGGCACAGCAGATGGTTGGTTGAGCATTTTTGAAAGCCTCTCTAAGCCCTTTCAGTTACTACATTGGTAACTTTCCCTTTCTTTTCATGTCTTGTGCAACCTTAGTAGCATTGGGTAAACAGAATAGATGTCAAAATATGAACTTGTTCCTTTGATGTATAAATATGATTGAAATTTTCCCTTGTTCTGTATGTTTCACTCTGACTTAGGTATTGGAAGGAATAAATGGTTTGGGCTATTGGAAGAGAATAAGTCCTTATTTTTGTCTGATTGAATCGGCAACATTTTACTTCTACTAGTTTGTATTTATATAGCTCTTGAATGGTACATTTGCATCATGCATTGCATTTAATTCTCAAAAGAACTTTCTGAACTTCTTAGGACAGAGTGAATATTAATAGAGGCATTGTCCTCAGACTGAGGGAAGTGATAAGGCCCCCTGGTACTTTGCCTTGTTCTGACCAAATATGGAGTATTGGGCATCGACTTCTTGTTTTCTTTGCACTGCCAGGTGCAAATCGTTGCCAGAGGTGGGAAATAGTCAACCGAACATCCACGGGAGGGGCAGAAGTGCAACAGCTGCCACAAGAGTTGCCATGAGGGATCTGGGACTGTTTTTTATTGACACAGTGTGAGGGGATTCTCTGGCACCAGGTCTGCTCAGGGCATGGATTTGGAGGCCTTATATTCCCACCTCCACAACCCTAGAATATGATGCTACCCTTCTCTGACTCATGGCTACAAACCCTTCACCTCTTCATAATGGCAGAGCTCCCTTTCCTGGGCCAGACCCCATTCAGGAAAATGCCCTCTTTTCAATGCCTCCCCCACTGACACCAGAACTTTCACGTTCAGGAATCTGACCAGGACCAGAGTCTAGGACCCCAGACCTCTTGCTGTTGGGACCTTGGCTAGTACTTAGGCCTCCTCTGGCCTAATGATTTGCTCCAGGTACAGAGACTGTTCAGATTGTATATCATTCCCCCACTACTTTGGGATGAAACAAACAGTACTCTGTAGTTAACCAGTTATATCACTTGCCTCCTTGTTCTATCCATGGCTCATACTTTACTGTGACCTAACCCTGGGTTACCTCTGCCACTCCCTTCTCCACTGCTCTATTTGTGCTGCTGAATGCTGTGGGAATGAGCCACACAATGATGCCTACTGGGCTACAAGTTTGTTATCTAATCTTAGCTGGACCCTAATGGCTATGTAGCAGTCTTTTTCTTTCTGCTTTAAATAGTTTTTTATTTTTTTTTTTACAATTACAAATCAAGAAAGTTTTTAGCATTCATTTTGTCATTTAGAGTTTCAAATTTTTCTCCCTCCCTTCCCTCCCTTCTTCTGAAAACCGTAGGCAGTTTGCTATAGTTTATATATAAATATGCTATCATATAAAACATATTTCCATATTCATCATGGTTGTGGAAGAAGAAATCTCAAAAGCAAAAAAAAACATGAGAAAGAATAAAGTAAGTGAAAAGAATATGCTTTGATTTGCATTCAGAGCCCATCAGTTCTTTATCTGGATATGGAGAGCATTTTCTCCTGTGAGTCCTTTGTACTTCTCTTGGATCATTGTGTTGCTGAGAAAAGCTAAGTCATTCATGGTTGATCATCACATGATGTTGCTGATACTATGTACAGTGTTTTCCTGGTTCCCCTCATTTCACTTTGCATCAGTTCCTACAAATCTTTCTAGGTTTTCCTTTATACTGTGTGTGTCTCTCTGCTTCAGGTGTGTTTCTTGTAAGTAATATATTGTAGGATACTGGTTTTTGATCTACTCTATCTGCTTCTGTTTTATGGATCCATTCACATTCAAGTTATGATGACTGCCTATATATTTCCCTCCATCCTATTTGCTCTTGTTTTGTCCTCTATCTCCTTTCATCCTTTCCTACATCACCAGTGTTTTGCTTCTGTCTACCACCTCCCCTGATCTGCCCTCATTTCTATCAATCCCTACTCCCCACCCCCCTTTATTTAGTCTCCTCCCCTCCTTACTTCCCTCATAGGTAAGATAGATTTCTATATTCATCTGAAATGAAATCTGTATATTATTCCTTCGTTAAGCCAATACTGCTGAGAATAAGGTTCAAGCAATGCCTATCACACTCCCCCCCGCCATCTTCCCCTGTACTGTAATAGCTCTTTCTCACCTCTTCATGTGAGGTAATTTACCCCATTCTATCTCTCCCTTCCTTCTGCACTCATTTTTTTTCTTCTTTCTCATCCCTTTTTATGTCATTTGCTCAAATACACCATATACCCATACCCTCTGTGTTTATTCCTTCTTTCTGTACTGTTGGTGATAAAATTTTTAAGAGTTACAAGTCTCATCTTCCCATGTAGTGATTTAAACCATTTAGCACTACTGAACCCCTCCTTCTGTTTTCCTTTCCTGTTTTACCTGTTTATGCTTCTCTTGGGTCTTGATGTTGGAGATTAAATTTTTGGTTTAGCTCGGGTCTTCTCCTTATGAAGGCTTGAAATCCTTCTATTTTGTTGAATGACCATTTTTTCCCTTGATGAATTATGCTAAATTTTGGCAGGTGAGTGATTCTTGGATATGTTCATGTTCCATGACCTCAAATCCTTTAATGTTACAGCTGCCAAGTCCTATGTGATCCTGATTGTGACTCCCCAATATTTGAATTGTTTTTTTCTGGCCACTTGTGGTATTTTTTTCTTTGACCTGATAGTTCTGAAATTTGACTGTAATGTTCCTTGGGCTTTTTAGTTTGGGGTCTCTTTCCTGAGGTGATTAGTGGATTCTTTCAATGACGATTCTGCCCTCTGGTTCTGGAACATCAAGGCAATTTTTCCTTGATAATTTCTTGAAAAATGTTGTCCAGGTCTTCCTTTTGATTATGGCTTTCAGGTAGTCTAATGATTCTGATATTGTCTCTTCTGGATCTGTTTTCTAGGTCAGTTGTTTTTCCCATGAGATATTTTATGTTTTCTTCTATTTTTTCATTCTTTTGAATTTGTTTGATTGATTCGTAATGTCTCATAGTCATTAGCTTCCACTTACCCAGTTCTAACTTTTAAAGTGTTGTTTTCCTCAATTAGCTGTTGTACTTTATTTCCCATTTGGCCAGATGTACTTTTTAAGGAGCTGTTTTCTTCAGTGAATGTTTGTGTCTCCTTCACCATCTGGTTGATTCTACTTTTTAAGCAGTTTTCCAAGCTGTTGAGTCTTTTTTCATAATTCTCTTGCATCACTCTCATTTCTTTTCCCCATTTTCTTCTGCATCTCTTAGATGATTTTAAAGCTCCTTTATGATATCTTCCACAAGTTCCTTCTGGGCTTGAGACAACTTCCCATTTTTCTTTGGGGTTTTGCCCATAGGTGTATTGACATTGTTGGCCTCTTCTGAGTATGTGTCTTGGTCTTCCCTGTCACCATAACTTTCTACGGTCAGCTTATTTGTTTTGTTGTATTTGCTTGACCTTTTTCCTTTCTTTTAAATTGGAGCTCTGCTCCCAGGGTAGCAGGGGCACTGACGCTGGCTTCTTGTGCTAGTGGCTGCAGGCCCTAGCTGTTTACCTGGTGTTGTGTTGATCTTGCCCTGAGGACCACGTGGGATCCTCATGTCTGGCCCTGTGCTCCAGGGTTTGGGTGTGGATTCTCTCATGCTGCTGGAGGCTACAGGGATCATGGTGCTGAGCTGGGGTCCTAGTGGTAGTGTCTGCCATGTGCTAAGGCCCTCTTGGCTTTTTCTGCATTTCCCTGGGGTATACTGAAGCATGTGGAGGTTGGGCTGCTGGAGGATGCCTGACGGCCTGGAGCCACACAAAAGGAAGTGGAAGTCCAGTTGCTGCAGGATGCCAGTCCAGGACAAAGCTGAAACACTGGGAGGTCCAGGACACCGTCTGACCCAGCCTGGGGCTGTGCTGAAGCATGTGGTAGTTCTCAGAGCTGTAGTCTGCCAGTTCCTCTGGCTTTGCTAAAGCATGCAGGGGTCCTGGTTTTGGCATTTGTCTGCTCTACCATGCTGGGGCTCAAGATCTGCCAAGTTTGTTTACAGGTGGGGCTTGCTGCTGGCTCACTGGGACTCTTCCTGTCCTGGAACGCACTCCCCTTTTACCTGAGTGAGATGGATCGTCCTTGCCAGTCCTCTCAGTCTCCCAGGCTAAAAGACTGCTCCAGAACAAGTGGCAAGCCCTGGGGATAGCTGGTTTGGGAGGCCGCCTGGGATTCAACCATCAGAACTTTTACCCCCCAGGATAGTGAGGGCAGTTAGGCACCTGAGCCAGGGGAGAGTGAGGGAACCTCTGCTGACAAGGAACACCAGACCCAACTGTGCTTCAGAGAGCAGCGGGGGGCAAGAAGGACCCAGCACACACCCAGAGATATATAGCAGAAGCACAGAATTTGAGAAGAGGGAACAGCTTCAATGACCATTTAGTTCAATCCATCTTTGAAAGAAATCCCTATCATAACATACTCAATGAGTAGTCATCTAGCCTCTACTTGAAGACCTCCAAGGAAGAGGAACTCACCACCTCTCAAGGTGCTGGGAAAACAGAAAAAAATGAAACAATCTCTCTCCTCAAGGAACTTCCATTCCATGGTGGGAGATGAGCTCTGCAGTTTTGTGAAGATTGAATGAGCCTGTGGGTGTGGACATGCTATGTAACTATGAAGCATCACAAAAACGTCTTTCAGTACATATATCTTGGACTGGACCTGCAGATGGATATTGAGATGGATCTTCAACTTAAAATATCTAAAAGTGAACTCATCTTTTATCTCAAAGATGCTCCTCTTCCCTAACTTTGCTCTTACTCTTGATGTCCTCCTAGTCATCCAGGCTCCCCACCCAGGTGATTCCTTACTCTCTCACCCCTCTCCCAAATCCAAATCTGTTGCCAAGGTCTGTCAATTCTACCTTCACTATGTCTTCACATATACCTCCTTCTCTCCTTTGACTTTGCCACCACCCTGTTGATCTTCCTAAGATATAGATTGGACCATGTAATCCGCCCCTCATTTAACAGACTCCAGTGGTTCCCTGTTGCCTCTAGGATCAAATATAAAATCCTGTAGGTGTGGCTAGGTGGTGCAGTGAAGATGATCTTTTTTAATTAAAAGAGCACTGGCCCTGGAGTCAGGAAGACCTGAGTTCAAATCCAGCCTCAGACACTTAATACTTATTAGCCATGTGACCTTGGGCAAGTCACTTCACCCCAATTGCCCTGCCTTTTCCCTTCCAAAAAAATTTTAATTAAAAAAAAATAAATGAAATCCTGTGATTGACCTTACAAGGTTTTCATAACCTAAAACTGTCCAAACTTTCCAGACTTCCTACATTCCATGCCCTTCCACATTCTCTGCAATTCAATTACACCTACTTGTTATTCCTGCCATCTCCCAACTACAACTTTTATCATTGGCTATTCCCCATGCTTGGAATTCTCTCTCTCCTCATCTCTACCTTCTGGCTTCCCTGCTTTCTTCAGGTCGCAGTTTCAAATTATACCATCTACAAGAAACCTTTCCTTAGCCCTGTTAATGCTAATGCCTTCCCTCTGTGATCATCTCAAATTTATCCTGAATATATCTTGTTTTTGTATAGTTATTTCCATGTTAGACTGTGAATTCCTGGAAAGCATCGATTACTTTTGCCTTATAGATTGCAATCTATAATATTATATAATATTGAACCAGCTCTACATTCCTGACATAAATTTGTCCTCGTCGCAGTGTATGAGCTTTGTAATATATTTCTGTAATTTCCTTGCAAATATTTCATGCAAATAAATAAATAAAGTTTTATAATTCAAAAAAAGACTACTCCACCCTGTCTTTCTGCTGGCTTGGCTGTTCCAGGATTTGTTCTGGTGCACTGTTTTATGATTGATTGGTTGTTTGGAAGTGAATATGGAGAGCTGCAGAGATTTGCTGCTTACTCTGCCATGCTGGCTCCAAGACTCTCCCATAGCAGTCTTTTTATTTTCCTTAATTGACTACCACACTCCCAACATCAGTTGCTCCAAACTTAAAAAACATATATTAAATTAAAAATAACTTCTTGTTTCTTTTTTTAAAAAGTTATTTACTTTTAGTTTACAACGCTCAGTTCCACAAGTTTTTGAGTTCCAAATTTTCTCTCCCCTCCTTCCCCCCACCCCATGGCAGCATGCAATCCAATATAGGTTCTACATACACCTTCACATTAAACATTAGTCAAGTTGTAAAGAAGAATTATAACCAATGGAATGAATAATGAGAAAAAAGAAACAAAACAAAAAAGAGAGAAAGTAGTTTGCTTCCATCTGCATTCAGACTCTAATTCTTTCTCTGGATGTGGACAGCCTTTTCCATCATGAGTCCTTTGGAGTTGTCTTATATCCTTGCATTGCTGAGATGAGCCCAGTCTATCAATCAGTCATCACAGATACGATGTGTCTGTAATTGTGTACAGTGTTCTCCTGGTTCTGCTCCCTTCGCTCAGTGTCAGTTTATATAAGCCTCTGCAGGTTATTATGAAGTCCGTCTGCTCCTCATTTCTTATAGCACAGTAGAATTTCATTGCATTCATATACCACAGCTTGTTTAGCCATTCTCCAATTGATGGGCATCCCCTTGATTTCCAGCTCTTTGCCACCACAGAAAGAGCTGCTATAAACATTTTTGTACATAGGGGTCCTTTTCCCACTTCTCTGATCTCTTTGGGATACAGCCCTAGAAGTGGTATTGCTGGCTCAAAGGGTCTGCACATTCTTCTTTCTCTTTAAGTTTCTTCTTATCTCACTTCCTCCTCAGTCCTTCTCAGCAAAGGATTCTGTTTTCTACTTTATCAGAAAAATAGAAGTCATCTTTTTCATCCTCATCCTAAATCTTAAAACCCTCCCCTCCTTTGCTTTAATCTCTGACAAAGATGCGATCTTTCTCCTTGCTGAAGCTGAACCCTCTACTTGTACCCCTTGGTCCCATCCCCCCTCATCTCTTCTGGAAGGTAGATCTTACTGTTATCCCTTCTCTTCTGTCTGTCTTTATTGACTTCTTCCCCTTTGCATATAAATGTGCCTAGGTCTCCCCTCATTTTAAGCAAAACCATTATTTGACTTTACCATACTCTTATATTACTGTCCTATAGCTGTAGCTGTCCATAGTTATTGCTTCCACTTCTCTCCTCTCCTCTTCTATTTTGGCTTCCAACCTAATCACTCCACTGAAATTACTCTCTCAGAGGTTATCAATAATATTCTAAGATTTTCCTGAGGACTTTTTTTTTCATGTTTTCCTTGTAGGTGGTAACTTTGTGTTTTAGGTTAAAGTTATTTTGGGGAGGAAGGAATAGGGTTTTTGTTATTCATTTACATGTTAGTATAACCAGTATGCTCTTTTATCCCATTTTCTTTTGAACAGAATGGGAGTTATCTGATATGGTGGTTTGGGTGACAGGAGCCTCAAGTGGAATTGGTGAGGAGCTTGTCTACCAGTTGTCTAAATTGGGAACATCCCTTGTGCTGTCATCAAGAAAAGTAAATGAACTAGAAAGGGTGAAAAATAAATGTCTTGGTAAGTAAAATTGTGAATGTATTTCATTTATATACATAAATCTTCTCTAACTAAAGTCTAAACTTAGATACAGTTATGAATTTGGTAGAACTTTTTTTTTGGGGGGGGTTGGGATTTTTTGTCCTGATTGGACAAGATGGTGTTTGGACCCAAATGTCTATCTTTCTGCCCATGTCATCTTGCTGACATCATTACTGGTACCTGGGTTATATTTTGGACACTTGTATGACGTCTTTCTTGATCCTCCCCTTCCCCCATCTCCAGACATAATTCATTCCTTTTTCCTCAGAATTTTTATACCATTCCCTTTGATTGTTTCTTAGGTGCTTGCCCCTTCTAGAATTCCTGCTCTACAAAATAAAGGGGTAGTGCAGGCAATGGGTAATAATAACAATAACAACAATTATAAATAATGTTTGTTTTTGGTGTGTCATTTATAAGCAATCCCAAGTATCCTACCTAATATTTATTATTAGAAATTCAAGCCCCAAACTCTGAGAATTTTAGATTTTTTGTTAGAAAAGTTTCTTTTCCATCTGCAAAAAATAGTCTTGTGTTGGTGATAAGACAGAACCCTATTGTATTCAATCAGTCCTCCTTCTGAAATTCCTTCTTCAACTCATTTGATTGCTGTGTTCATCCCTCTAGTTGCCCAGTTAATGCTGAAGAAGAATCAAAGTATCCTTTTATAGCCATTCACCACCGTTCCTGACAACTGGGAAAACTTGCATGGTTTTTTTGGTTTTCTTTTTTTTCCAATTTATTTATTTATTTTTAGTTTTCAACATTCATTTTCACAAGGTTTTGAGTAACAAATTTTTCTCCCTGTCTTTTCCCTACCCCCACCCCAAAATAGCGAGCCTACTGAATATGCCTTCCCCCAATCTGTTCTCTCTTATATCTTCCTCCATCCCCCCCAACTTTCTAGTAGGGCAAGATGGATTTCTATACCGAAGTGCCTGCATATCTTATTTCCCAGTTGCATGTAAAAAAAAATCAATTTTTTTTAACATTTGTTTTTAAAACTTTGAGTTACAGATTCTTTCCCTTCTTCCCTCCTCACCCACCCCTACTGGGAAGATAAGCAATTCAATCAATACAGGTTGTACATGTGTAGTTACACAAAGCATTTCCATAGTAGTTATATTGCTAAAGACTAACTATATTTCCCTCCATCCTATCCCACCCCTCACTTATTCTATTTTCTCCTTTGACCCTGTCCCTTTTCAAAAATGTTTGCTTCTACCCTCTCCCCCAATATGCCTTCCCTTCTATAATCCCCCCTCTTATTCCCTTCCCCCCTGCTTTCCTGTAGGGTAAGATACCTGCTTAAGCCAAATTAAATGAGAGTAAGGTTGACCCATTCCCTTTCACCCTCCTGCTCTTCCCCTCCATTGTAAGTTTTCTCTTGCCTCTTTTATTTGAGATAATTTACCCTAATCTATCTCTTCCTTTCTCCTTCTCTCAATATATTCTTCTCATCTCCTCTTAATTTTATTTTTTAGATATCATCCCTTCATATTAAACTCATCCTGTGTCCTCTATGTATACATTACACACATATGCACATACTCACATATATATTTATACACACATACACTTTCCTATAAAACATATATATGTACATGTGTATATATGTATATATACACACACACACACACATATATATATATATATTCCCCTCAACTATCCTCATACTAAGAAAAGTCTCATGAATTACAATTATCATTTTTCATGTAGGAATGTAAATAGTTCAACTTTAAGAAGTTCCTTATGATTTTTTTTTCTTGTTTACCTTCTCATGCTTTTCTTCTTGTATTTGAAAGTCAGATTTTTCTGTTCAGCTCTGTTTTTTTTTCATCAAGAATACTTGAAAATTCTCTGTTTCATTGAATGACCATATTTTCCCCTGAAGCATTATACTCAGTTTTTCTGGGTAGGTGATTCTTGGTTTTAATCCGAGCTCCTTTGACCTCCAGAATATCGTATTCCAAGCCCTTTGATCCCTTAATGTAGAAGATGATAGGTGTTGTGTTATCCTGATTGTGTTTCCACAATACTCAAATTGTTTCTTCCTGACTACTTGTAATATTTTCTCCTTGATCTGGGAACTCTGGAATTTGGCTATAATATTCCTAGGAGTTTTTTGGGGGAATCTTTTTCAAGAGTCAATCGGTGAATTCTTTTCAATTTTTATTTTTCCCTCTGGTTCTAGAATATCAGGGGAATTTTGCTTGATAATTTCTTGAAAGATGTTGTCTAAGCTCTATTTTTGATCATGGCTTTCAGGTAGTCCAACAATTTTTAAATTTATCTCTCCTGGATCTATTTTCCAGGTCAGTGGTTTTTCCAGTGAGATATTTCACATTGCCTTCTATTTTTTCATTTATTTGGATCTGTTTTATAGTACCTTGATTTCTCATAAAGTCATTAGCTTCCAATTGCTACAGTCTAATTTTGAAGGAATTATTCTCTTCAGTGAATTTTTGAAATTCCTTTTCCATCTGGCAAATTCAGCTTTTTAAGGCATTCTTCTCCTCATTGGCTTTTTGGGCCTCTTTTGCCATTTGAGTTAGTCTATTTTTAAGGTATTTTTTCTTCAGTATTTTTTGGGGTCTCCTTTAGCAGGCTATTGACTAGCTTTTCATGATTTTCTTGCATTATTCTCATTTCTCTTCCTAATTTTTCCTCCACTTCTCTTACTTGATTTTTAAATTCCTCCTTGAGCTCCTCCATGGCCTGTAACAAGTTCATATTTTTCTTGGAAGCTTTTGATGCAGGAGTTTTGACTTTGTTGTCTTTCTCATATTCCATGCTTTGATCCTTTTTGTCTCCCCAAAAGGTTGTGTTTCCTGTGCTTCCTTATCCTTCTAGTCAGTTTCTTGACTTTTGAGCTCTTTGCCATGGTAGAACTCTGCTTCCACAGTGGAGAGAGCTTTGTCCCACATCTCTGGGGTTTTCGCAGCTGCTGGAGCTATTAAGAGGATGCCCTCTCTACAGCCCCCACAAGCTCTGGCTCACTGGCCACTCACCCCAGGACCACCCCCAAGACCATGATCTAGATCTAAGCAGGTTAAAACAAGTGTGATTAACCTATGAATGGTCTCTTGGTCCCCCTACAATCTGCAGGCCAGGAGCTCTGGAGGCAGCCGCTGCGGCTGTGCCACTTCCTGCCCCAGGGACAGGGTCCAGACCAAGCACTTCTGTTCCCCCCTGTTCCAACAGAGTTCCACACTGACATTTTACTTTCTATTTGGCATTTATGGGTTGAGAAGTCTGGAAATCACCACAGCTACTGGTGATTCACTCTCCTGAAGTCTGCTCAGGCGTATTTGTGCTGCTGGTCGGGGCCACCTAAGGACATGGCTCACACAGGACTGTGCTTGGCTCCCAGCTTGGTGCATTAGACCCTTCCTGTCGGCTTGCCAGGCTCCCTTCATCGGGAGATTTGTTTCTCTCTGTCACTTTGTGGGTTCTGTAGCTCTAAAATTTGTTTAGAGTCATTTTTTTACAGGTATTAGAAGTGGTTGGAGCGGGAGCTGATGCCAAGTTCGTGCTTTTAGTCCACCATCTTGGCTCCCATTTTTTTGGTTTTCTTTCCAATTTTATCAGGCCCCCCATCACTAAGACACCAAGATCACTTAAGCCCTCTCTGAGCTGTTTAGGGAAAACAGGTAAAAAAGGCCAAGGTCTCCCACTGTATCCTGGGACATCTCCAGCTGTTCTGATCTATATCTGGGCACTAGACCCAGATGGCTCTGGGGGAGAAAGTGAGACTGGTGACTTTGCACTACCCTCTCTCGCTTAAATCCAATTCATTTGTAAGTCATGACATCACCCTCCTGTAATGTAATGCCAAGCAAAGGCAACTTCCCAAGGTTCAAAATACCAGCATAGGTGCTCTCCATTTTATTCAGTGACAAATTAAGAACAGAAAAGATCAAAATATGACACCATTCAAAATACAGCATTTACTAAGTGTGATTAAATAATCTCCAAGTACTACCCCACCCCAGGACCTTACATTCATTCAATCAATTACAAAGTCCCTGTTCTAAATATTACTCCACCCCTAGGCTGTACCTTCATTTAGTCCATCACAAAGCCCCTCTTCTCAAATGGAGATTAGTTTCCAATCATAAGTAAAGTATATTCATTTGTTCAATCATAGAACACAAAAAGGTCAAAAGTTCCCCACCCCTGGATCACAATTGAATTGAGTTACAACAAGTTTAAGCACAGCACTTAATACCCAAATAGAGGTCTTTTCTTCATCTTGACATGAGGCAAGTTCTCAGCAATCTTTGTTCCTGGGGAGACAAAGCTTAGCAAGGCCACAAGATACATTGCCAGTCTCTTCATTAATTTATCCTCTGTCTGCAGAACAGTCCTAGGACCCCTGAAAACATTAGCAAAACCCTCTCCCAGGATTTCTGTAAACATACAACAAGAAAATCCTTCTTCAGGGCTTCAGAACCAACAGCAAGGTTCCAAGAATTGTGCAACAACAGCACTGTCCTTCACCAGTGGACAGTATTCACTCTCTGTCTGCAGAACAGTCTCAGGAGCTCTTAACCAACAATCAGGTTCCAGGACTTCTGCAACAACTTCTGCAACAAATCTGGCAAAACATCAAAACAGACAGACAAAGTACCAGCAAAACAGCCATGTCTCCTCAGTCCTTGGCAGCTCAGGGGGCAGGTCTCAAAAGTCCAGGGCAATTCAAAGTGGCCCTCAGCAATCCTCTCAGTCTCTGCCTCCAAAGGTGCTGCTTCCAAAAAGTTCTTCTGCCTCTCTCTTGTGTCTCTCCAAATCTACGTCACCAGCTCCTCCCAGTTCAGCACTCTCTTTTCATGTCAACAGGTCCATCCCACAAGTGGGATTAACAAGCTCTGGGTTTTAACACAATCAAACCAAAAACCAAGCCAATACAGGGGGATCTTTAAATGCCATTACTATTACACCTCCTGAGGTCATGGTTCTCTTCTAAGAAGAAGAACAAACAACAATTAAGCCTTAAAGAAGCCAAAACAGAAATACTGAGTCTATAAGAAGTTAAGATCACCAAGCACATAAATCTTCTGTTTAGATTCCTGTTATGCCTCTCAGTCTCTTGCAGAACGCTCAGGCTCTCTCTTTCCCTTTGGCTATCTCTCATTGTTCTCTTCTGGCTGAAATGTACATTTAAGAGCAGTTGTTCAGAATGACCCTAATCTTAACAGATAACAAGCTAAAACACACACATACTTCAAATTATGTCCCCTCCTTTTTTGCAGTGTGTACTCTTTGAGCCTATTAGGGTCATTTGGCTGTTAACTCCTTCCTTGAAAAAAATCATTGCTACGTTTTACTTGGACATAATTCCTAACAAACACCTGTACAAATTACATTCAATACAAACAATTGATTGTGACATCTTGTTTATGTTAAACACAGTACTCTTGGGCCAGATAGGGAATACATATAGTAGTTTTGCGCTTCCCAAGGAGTTGTCCTGAATCTGATTTGATCCTTCTTCAGACTTACAGAGTCTGGACTTCAACGTGATTCCTTCTGCTCCTGCTGCCCATAGAAATGGGATAGCCCATTTTTGATAATCTAACTGTGTGGGGTACAGAGACCCTAACCCAAATTGACTACTTGGATACCTCTCAAAGTGAAGGTAGAAAGTTTTATTTGAAACTCCTGAGAAGCGGGCAGTCAGGTTACTGGAAAATAAATACAGGGCGAGGAGGCCGCCCGACAGAAGCCAAAGCTGGGTTATATAGTCGTAAACCACACACAAAAACCGCAACCCTCCCTTTCTTCATGTAATCTTTTAAATTGATTGGCTGTTCTGTTAACATTCCCTTATTTGGCAGGTGGGGTGACTAGGGGATTTCCAGAGTTTTGTTTTTCCCCCAAGGTCACCTAACTGAGGCCTGAGGCTTCACATACTTTAGCAGATAGTCTCTGAGAAACCACATTACCTGCCCCCCCTACACACAACCAAAATATCTTCTTAAGAAGATATCTTGTATCCTCTGATATCCCAAGTTGTGCATATCTGACACCTCTTTTAGAAATTGGTAGGAAACTCTACTAGCGATGTGCATTTTCTTAGTGGTGGGATGAGAGTTGCAGTGAGCCGGCAGTCATGTCTGTGTTTCAACCTCTTCATTTAGAAATTAGCAACTTGAAGGAAAAGGACATCCTTGTTTTACCCCTTGATCTGACTGACAGAAATTCTCATGAAGCAGCAACAAAAAGAGTTCTCCAACAGTTTGGGCAAGTAAGTTACGTTTGGAATTGATTGACATCTTTTTTAAAAAGTAACTGCAGCGGCCGCCTGCCTTCAGAGAAAGAACTGATGTTGGCTGAGTAGACTGAAGTGTGTTATTTTTTACTTTCATTCATTCTTTTTTTAAAAAATTTCAGTCACTAATATAGAAATGTTTGACATGATTGCACATGCATAACCTATATCAGATTGCTTACTGTCTCAGGGAGGGTAGAGGGAAGAGAGGGCAGAAGGGATAGAATTTGGAACTCAAAACTTTAAAAAATGTTTAAAATTTTTTTAACGTGTAATTAGGGAAAAATAAAATGTATGCACATATAAATATACATATATACACATATATGTGTATGTAACTACAGCCTACAAGGGAGAGTCAGTAAGATAGGTATCTGCTTCAGTATATTTCAAAATCCTGTATTTCTGAAACATAAATGAAAATGTTGTCAACTTCATACTGCAGAAAGTGTGATTACTGTATAATCAGATGTAGGAGTAGTGTTGTGAAGTAAGAACCCTAGGCAAGAATGCGTGATACAGGGCAGAGAAATAAATGGAACACCATCCTAAGAGAGGTTTATAAGCCAGCAATTTTTTTTAACTGTCAATAGAAATTGAGTCTAAGGTATAGAATTAAGAGCTGGCTTATTCTTACCCTGGTATGCTTTATTTTTTTTAATAGAAAGTATGTCATGATATATACAGCATAGAGAAATAATTTCTTTGAACAATGAAAATTAATTCATTTATTGATTACCCTTTGTCAGTTTTAGAGCAGTGGGCCTTTAATTCAGAAGGCTTTCATGACAGTAATAATAGCTAGCATTTATAGGTTTGCAATGAACTTTATAAATATCTCATTTTATCCTCACAACCACCTTGGGAGGTAGGTGCTACTATGAGCATCCCGATTTTACCGAAGCTGATGCTGAGAGACATTCTGTCCAAGGTTGCAGAGTTAGTAAGGGTCAAAGACTGGATCTGAACTCAGGTCTTCCCCATTCCAGGTCCAGGCCTCTTTCTAATTTGACATCTGGTTATCTCTAAGTGATTTATAGATGGAGTCAGTAGACTGGGGACTGAAGCAACGGTTTTGCTTCTCTGTTTCTGTTTCGGAGTTGCTGACTGGTTACTTTTGTTGTTGTTCTGGCTAGAACTGTGATGCCTCACCTATTATTTCAGTATAGTAATCTTTCAATGAAAAATCGTTCCAATTAATAATATAATCACTTTGCTTTTTTAATTTTTATTTTTTTTTACCCAAGATTGACATTCTGGTGAACAATGGTGGAAGGTCTCAGCGTTCTTTGTTTGAGGAAACAGACCTGGATGTTTATAAAGAGATAATGGAAATTAACTTTATGGGCACTATCTCCTTAACGAAATGTGTTTTGCCTCACATGATTGAAAGGAAGCAAGGGAAGATTGTTACGATGTCCAGTTTAATGGGCCTCGCAGCAGCCCCTCTTGGCTCAGGATACTGTGCTAGCAAACATGCACTTCACGTAAGTTGGTTTTTACTACACTTAAGTAACATTCTGTATTTAGAACTCTCCCTAGTATATTGTGCCCCACCTTTCCTCTTCCTGCTGGCCAGTGACTCAATGAAACAAGTCCAAATTGGTTTGGAAAAAATAGTTCTTGTCTGTGGTTAGTATTATGGTAAAAAGTTTAATTGCAGGTGTGACATTTCATAATTTAGCATATAAATATTTATGCATATACATAAAATAAATTATAATTTTATTAATTTATTTTAATGTAAATGCACAATGAGAAAAGAAAAATAATAAATGTAAATGTTAAAATTTAAATTCAAAATAAGAAAAAGAACAGAAGCATTACCATGTGCACAGCAGAGCATAAGAGAGAATTAAAATATACAGCAATAAATTTCCATTTCAAGAAAGCTTATATAATAAATACTGTGCATTGTGTTGAAAGCTGTCCATCTCGTTTTGCTTTCTTGTAATCTTTCTTTTGTTCTCTGCTGTGTACTTTTACTTTGTTCTTTTTTTCCCTCTTCCCCCAAGAAGGCTACAACAAAGTACAGATATATTTATATTTATATAGATATAGATATATACACATATATACATGTGTACCTGCACATATATACACATACATACACATATACATACATATAAACACACACACACACACATATATATATATACACACAGACTTAGATATCTATAATCATACTCATATATATGTAACCTATATCAGATTGCTTACCGTAATATATATATGTCTATATGACCACATGTATCTGGCCTCAGATCTTCCTTCAGTTCTCCCCTCTGGCTTGTAATTGAACTCTGCCTTCCTATAAGTGCCCATAGCCAGTGGCATCCCCACCTCACTGCTTCTTTACTCCCTGGGTGTGTGCTGGTTCTTTCTTGCTCAGGGCTGCATCTGGACAGCACCGCTGGGCCTGGTATCCCTTCTCAGAGGTTCCCTCAATATTTCCCCACTCAGAGCCCAAGCCCTAACACTGTAAATTACTATATCTGGAGCTGAGGCTGCCTCTGAACTCAGCTAGTCCCAGGGCTCACTGCTTGCTGTTTCAGCAAAGTTAGCCTAGAGGTGCTTACACTTTACAGGGACAGAACCTCAGTTCTGGAATTTTTCTTTGGACCTTCTCCCAGTTGTCCCAGGAGAACCACTGTTCTGTCCCAACTCTTGTGCTCTACTTTCACCCTGAGATGCTATTTTGTCTTGTTTGTGAGGAAAATCTGAAGAGCTTGGAATTTTCTGACCCATTCTACCATCTTCCCAGAATACTCTCTAAATTATAATTTTTTAAAAAGAAAGTAACAAGTTATTTTGCTGTCACTGTTTTGAAGGGCATACAAGCAGTTTTGGGGTGGCAATAAGGTTAAATTTCCATTTAACTCAACAATAGTTTATTTAATACCTAAATCGAGTGTGCTACTGGTTAGATCCTGGAGATATAAAGATGAAAAACATAAACTTTATCCTCAAAGGACCTATAATCAAATATCAGAGATATAATAAATACACAAATAAGAATGCTACAAGAGGGATGGCTAGGTGGTGCAGTGAATAGAGCGCTGGTCCTGGAGTTAGGAGGACCTGAGTTTGAATCCAGCCTTAGACACAACACAAAAACTAGCCATGTGACCTTGGGCAAGTCACTTAACCCTAATTCCCTACCTTCCCCCCTCCAAAGGAAAAAAAAAAAGAATGCTACAAGAGAGAACGTGAAAGGGGAAAAGAGAACCCTTTCATGGAATCAGACAGTAAGGATAAATCTACGGACACATCATGTCACTTCTCTGGGTCTGAATTTCTTATCTGGAAAAGGAAGGAATTCAGTGTCTCTTCCAGCTCTCTATGCTTTGATCCTAAGGAGAGATCTGGGGAAAATTTTCTTACAAAACTGAAGTAGGAAGAACAGTCAATTAATTAATCAACAAGAATTGTAATCACCTACTATTTGCCAAACAGAATGTTCCCTACTCTCAAGGAACTTAGATTTTATCAGGGCAAACAGCACATAGAGCACATAGGAAGGAAGGACATAAACATTTCAGTGAGCATCTTCTATGCGTCCAGCGCTATGCTAAGTACTTCACACCTACTATCCCCATGTTATCCTCACCACAACCCTGGGAGGCAGGTGTTATTATTACCATCCCTGTTTTACAGATGAGGAAACTGAAACAGGCAGTGGTTAGATGGCGTGCCCAGGGTCACACAGCTAGGGAGTGTCCGAGGCTAGATCCAAACTCAAGTCTTCCATGCTTAGCTATCTCTAAGCATTCAGTCAGATGGTCTCTAACGCCCCCTCTAGTTCCAGGATCGGTCTAAGAAGGGATCCAGACAAAATCATCTAACAAAGTTGAATGAGGAAGATTAGTCAATCAGTCAGGAGCATAGCAATTATTTTTTATGTGTCAAACCGAAAGGTTGCTACTCTCAAAGATCTTATAGTCTACAATGACAGCACACACACTTAGAACTGATTAAATGTATGTACAAAATGAATACAAAGCAATTTCAGGGTGGTGAGGAAATACTAGTCACTTGAAGGATCAGGAAATTCTTCATCTAGCAGATAGTACTTAAGCTGGGCTTTGAAAAAAATTAGGAATTCTAAGAGGTAGAGGTAAGGCATCATTGCATTCCAGAAATGGGGGACAGCTTATACAAAGACATGGAGAAAGAAGATGAAGTGTCATATGTGAAGGAATAGCAAGATTACTTTAGGTGGGGGGGGGGACAGAAAGTTAGGGGAGACCTTGGAGGAGGTGGTGCATGAGCTAGGTTTTGATTTTAGGAGAGGAAAGAATTGAAGGTGACCCTGAAGTTTTGTGATTGGGAGGATGGTGATGTCATTGGCAAATTAAAAAGGTAAAGTGAGATAAAAATTAGAGGAAACGATGAGTTTCTTTTTGGACATGTTGAGTTTGAGTTGAGGTAACTAAGGACTTGGTAGTCATTTTCATAGGGATGACAAGTAAAGACGCCTTGGGCGTAGATACAGTCACCTTTGGAGAGGGTGTATAAAAAGATGACATGAAGATTGAGCATTGGGGCCCACACACTTAGGGGCTGGGGTCAGACAAAGACAGTGATGGAGAACAAGAGTAGAGGAGAGATAGGAAAGGTAGGGAAAGATTCAGATGATAGTAATGTCATAGTAGCTAAGGAATAAGATTATTAAAGAGAGGTTAACACATGCTCAAAGTGGCCCAGGAGAATTGAGACGGAAAAGTAATTGAACTCAAGAGAACAGTTGCAATATATTAGTGGAACTAAAAGTCATATTCAGAATTGGGAAATATGATGATGAAGTGAAAGCATTGTGTTTTGGCAAATTTAGCAATTCAGGTGAAGAGAGTAATTAATTCATAATCAGTAAGGAGAGTTGTGACTTATTTCCTGATGGAGCAATAGACATAGAGAGGTCTCGTTTTAGACTTGGTCTTCCTGTTTGGTAACACTGTAATGTCAGTCCACTAGTCCTGACATGGTAAGACAGTCACCTTCACCCAGTTGGCATCAAAGACTTTATATGAAATTAAAAGTGACTAATAGGGTGAGTAGAAAGGAGGCTCCCATCCATAGATGGTGCTTTTAGCCAATCATGAGCCACAACATTTTAGTGATATCCCTAGACTTGAGCGCCTGATTTGAGTGTAGCTGAGTTGTAACTATCCAGCAATAGCTACATCAGGGGCAGACAGCGTGGCAGTGAATAAGGGATTGGGACTGAGGGGTCAGTGTAAAGAGAAGAGGGTGGCAAGAGAGGCTCATAGGAGTAACTGCACACTAAGGTCGTAGAGGGGAGGTGGGGATAGCTGTTAGATAGAAAAAAGGAAGTGTATGTCCTTGTCCATATCAGCACTTGGTATAGAATTCATATTAAACACGTGTTACATCTTGCTAGCATCCTAATAGGAATACATATTGAATCCAACCCTTAGGAACCAGTGGCTCTGTGTTAATTATAACTGTGAAGACCTACTGTATTTCACCACATAATCATCACACAATAATTGTTGCTCCCTATTTTTTCAGTCCAAAAACTGGGTTATAACCTTTCATCGTGTGATTGTTGCATGGTATAATTCTGCTGGTCATGCCAGTTAAAAGGTAAACAGAGCAGCAATGTATTCCCCAGTGGCATATGAATACACATTTATTACAAGCCCTGAGCCTAGAATTCTCAGCGCAGGTGCATTGTCAGCATATTTCCAGAAGCCAGCTTTCATGGTTTGTAGAGAACCCTGCAGTACTAACGGTATTGTCACTCAACCCAGTATGAGCAAGGGGGGCAGGCAGGCGATGCTGCCGTGAATAAGTCATGGGATGTAGCGAGACTCGCATCTTCCTTAATATATATTCTCTGGTATTCCCTGCATATTAATCTGGCACAAAAACAGATTAGTAATAAATGATTTTTAAGTAACACCAGCACAATCTTTAAAAAAAATCTTCACATGATGGTGACATCCGACTTTTGCAAAAAAGCCCCCAAACAAACCAGCACACAAATCTGTGATGATTATGCAGTGAAATATGGTAGGTTGTTGTGGGTAAGTTGTTTTTCAGTCATGCTTGACTTTTCATGACCCCATTTGAAGTTTTCTTGGCACAGATACTTGTTATTTCCTTCTCTAGCTCATTATGTAGATGAGGAAACCGAGGCAAACAGGGTTAAGGGACTTGCCAAGATCACACAGCTAGTAAGTGTCTGAGGCCAGGTTTGAATTTAGGAAAAATGAGTCTTTCTGACTCCATTCTCAGCACTCTACCCACAACTCCCTGAAGATAAAAGTTAACTAAATTAAAAAGGATTACTCGTTCACCTAGTAATCATGCCGCTCATGTAAAGTTAATCAAGAAGATAGGAGTCTTTCTAGAGAGTACTACTTTTTGCCTCCAGGCAAGATTCAGTCCATCACATCCATGAGCATGCTGTAGCAAGCCCATTTAATATTTAACATCAATCAACAAGCATCTATTAAGTGACTGTTGTATGCCAGGCACTAGGGAATTTAAAGACAAAAGTGAAATAGCACCTGCACTTTAGGAACACACAATCTATGCAGGAGACCAAGGAAGACCTTATTTAGGAGGCAGCAGTTGAGCTGAAGGAAATAAGGGATCCTAAAGAAGCAGAAAAGAGTAATGAGTACATTACAGGCATGGGGGACGTGTCTGTGCAAACGCATGCACAAGAGATGAATATTCAGCAAGTTAGATAAGCAGTGTGCTAGTTATGATACAGAATACATTTAGCAATTGTTTTGGATACTGTATTGCCCATCATATTTATTTAGATGATTTCCCCACTTTTAGACATTTTCTTCATCTAGAAGGTGAAAATGTCAGGATTAAGGTAACAATATTTTACTGACAGTATCAACCCTAGAGATTGTTGCATAATTTCCTTCTGAGGGACAGCATAGCTGTTCTTCAGTTCATCAGAATTCCAAGGGCAATGATATTATTTTAAATGTAATAGTACTATGAGTGGTTAGGTTGTTAAACATTCCAAGAAATAGTCTTGACATATAAAAGACAGATAGTATTTTTAGATTTTTACCTTCATTCCCCCCCAGATTTTTTTTTTACACCTCCCTTCTAGGTAGTAGCAGGAACAGAAAGAAATATATCACCTGTCCACCTCCCTCAGTCTTAAGAAAAGACACATAGATCCTAGGATCCCAGGACTTTGAGCTGGAAGAGACTGTCTTGTCCAACCCTCTCAACTGACGGACAAAAAGAAACTACTTCAAATATATTCTTGCCCAATTACATGTTGGGTTCAGGAGTACCATCAGAACAAGGTGCCCTCCCCTCAACAACTGCAAATAGGCATGTTCCTTATAGACAATGACCATAAAAGTGAATGATTGTAAATAAAAATGATTATAAAAAGTGAACTCTCTATTTCCCTCTCTCCACTCCCTACTCTGAAGAGGATCATTTAAGCGTTAGGGCTTCTTAAATAAGGGGTAAACAATCTAACTTTTTACCATAGAAGTTCAGGACTGTTGTCATTAACAGGGGCTGTTCTTCCTCAGAATTGATGGAAGGGGTAAGAAAATTAGGGTCATTGTTCTCAAGCTGGCCAGGATCTTAAAGGTCATTTAGTACAGTTGTGTTATTTTGTAGGTAAGAAAATGGAAACCCAGAGAATGATTTGCTTAAGGTCTCACAAGTGGCAAAGGCAAAATCTGACTCCAAGTCTAGCTTTTGTTGTACCACAGGGCACTGCCTTTAAGGAAACAGTAGGGAATAGATAGAATACTGCTCTTATACAGAAATCTTGCTATTTATTTATAGTTCTGTCCTTCCTATGCCCCAACCGAACCCTTGCCTCCTGACCACCTTACAGTCTCAGTGGGCTAATTGAATGACTTGTTAAACTTTAAATAATAACTTTGTTTGTAATAACAACTTACTAAACTGTAAATATACTGCATAGAATGGAACAAATACACCTTTTGGTCTACCCACTGGGGCTACAGGGGTCATCTGTTGTCTCTAATGTTTTGAATGTTCATGATGAAGCATTTCATAATAAATGATGGGGTTGGGGTAGAGTTGGGAGAGGCAGCACAGAGAGAAGATTCTTTGCTCAGTCCACACGGTTTTGCAACTGAATGGCATTATTTTTCAGTCTATTTGGCTTTCAGAATTTATATTTTATATACATTTATTATATATTATGTTATATATTTTATATAAATTTTATATTTATATTCAAAATTCATTTATAAAATGAATTAAGCAAGCCATCATTTGCTTTTTTTTTTTAAACTGGTGATCTCCCCACTAAAAACTTGGATAAAACATTTGCTGAGGCTAAATATTATCTGCTAAATGAGGAAGGGAAGTAGAGGAGAGTTACCTCTGAAACAGGGTTGGTTTCTGTTGAGCATTATTTCCTTCTCATATTTCTCTCCTTTATACACAAAAGATACTGTAGTACCATAGTTTAAGAAAATAGGAGCCAGGCATTTTTAACTATAGTTCTATGTGGCTATTAAAAATCACTGCAAGTGTTCCTGGTATTATGCTGGGTTCATGAGCTATTTTTTGACTGAGTGGATAACACATGAGTACATCTGACACTCAGAGGAACATAGACCAGCTGGAGTGTGTTCAAAGAAGGGTGTGATGAAGGGATTTAAAATTGTATGAGAATAATTGGAAGGAACTAGAAATGTTGAGCTTAGAGAATAGACATTCTAAAGGAAGACATGATCACTTGTCTTTTCTTTCAGTGCCCTCGTTACACGGTTTCATTGATTGTTTCTATGAAGGAGATTCCTAGGTTCCCAGCTATCTGGCTCCAGTCTCCTGAGCTCTAGTCTCATACCACGAATGACTTATTGAATATTTTGAACTGGAACATATCAAAACTCCCACAGAGTATGGGTATTAGATCATATTAAACCCACCCCTCTTCCAATTTTACCTGTCTCTGTTAAGGACACCACTACCCTTCCATTCTCCTAGGCTTACAAGCTTGGCATTATCCTTAACTATTCATTGCCACTAAGCCAGGGGTGGGGAACCTGCGACCTCAAGGTCACATGTCCTGCTCTTCCCCACCTCTGCACTAAGCCAACATATCCAAGCCATTCTCCGCACAGCCACCAACAGGATTGGAGACTTTAAGCACCGATTTTCACATGAGGCCTTTCCTGACCCCCCCAGCTATCAATGTCTTCTTTGTCTCCTCCCCCTTAGCTTGCGTCTATTTTGTGTATACCTCTACATGTAGGGGTTGTTTTTACTTTAGGACAAGCACTGTCTCATTCTTTGTGTTTGTATCACTACTTCCTAGCACAACAGGTACTACTAATTAATTATTATGTGTGATTATTAAATGCTTAATAAACGCTTATTAATAGATTCAATTACGTGAAGGTCTGTTATGTGAAAGAGAATTAGACTTATTCTGCTTCTCTCCAGGAAGCAGTACGAGGACTGATGGGTAGAATTTGTAGGAAGACAGGACTTCTTAAAAATCAGAACTGTCTGAAAATGGAATGGGCCATCTCATGGGAGTCATGAGCTATTTGTTCCTGCATGCCTCCCTCTTAGGAATGTTGTTAAAGGAATTCCTGCATTTGTTCACAAGGGGGACTAGATGTCCTGAGGTCTACTACATATAATAAGTCCTATGCTGCTTTCAAAAGGTGAAATTTTATTACATATCATTATCCAAAGAACAGATTATAAAAATCATAATGGGATGATAAAAGATGGGATGGTAAAAGAATCATAATGGGATCATAATTTATAAATGATTAAAGAAAGCGAATTCTTATATGTTTTATAACAAAAACATCTTTTAATGTTTAATATGTTTAATAACAAAAACATCTTTTGCGGATGGTCTGCTAGGGTTTTTTTAATAGCCTCCGAAGTGAACTTGTAATGTATCCAGAGATAACAGTTACGAACATTTGTCCTGGACCTGTACAGTCAAACATTGTACAAAATGCCTTTACTGAAAAAGTCTCAAAGGTAAGGATTTTTGCATTTGGAAAATGTGAATTATATAGGTATCATTGCTATCTTAATATACGTAGACTTGAAGTTTTAATAGGTTAAATATGCTTTTGAATATTTCATGACTCTAACCCAGCACTGTAATATAACTGGAACTAGAGATGCCACTTCCCTCACCTAGCCTCTTTAGCTGTTTTTGGCTCATTCCTTTACCTCATCCTGCATTCTAAGGCAAACAAGAGGTATAATCTTATATTTTCTCATACATTAATAGAAATGAAAGCAAATCAATTAATTAATTAGTTCTGGGCTCAATTTGTAAAATAAATCAAAGAAAACTCTTTTTCTGTGAACTTTTTTCTTGCTTTCTCAACCCCCCTCATCTAAGGGTAGCTTGTATTCAAGCCAGTGCACTATTTATGGTGAGATGAAATGCAAGTTTCTTAATTTATGAAAACTTAACTTATGGGCATCTAAGAAAAGTGTTTGAGGTAGACATCAGTTAAGTTATAAGAAATTCCTTGTACTTGTTTGGGTTAAGTTAATTTTAATTATTCCCAAATATTGGTTACTTTTAAGTGTCTGTTGAAGATGAGAAAATACAGTTTATATTTATATGTGTTTCTATTATAGAAGCAGTGTGTGTGTGTGTGTGTGTGTGTGTGTGTGTATGTGTGTGTGCTTCCTATTAAATTGTTACCCATTTTAAGTTTGCACTGTTATGGTCTTCTATACCACACCAGACAATTGATTATATATGATTGAGAAAATAAATAGCCTGTGTTTATTATATAGAACCTAATAAACAACCAATCTTGGATGACTATTTACAGTCCTGCAATTTTTTTCAATTTTCCAGAAAGTGGAGAACCCAGGAAATCAGCATTATAAGATGGCAACCAGTCGCTGTGTTCGATTGATGCTGGTCTCCATGGCCAATGATCTAAAAGAAGTCTGGATTTCTGAGCAACCATATTTGTTTTTTTTCTATATCTGGCAGTATGCCCCAACCTGGGCCTGGTGGCTAACAAACAAGCTGGGACACAGAAGAATTGAAAATTTTAAGAGTGGACTGGTATGGTCTTACGTATTTTTTTTCTATAGCTTTTCAGAAGAATACAAAAAATTTGTTGGTTCTCATGGTTTATTATTTTCAAATCTATGTATGTATCAGTCTATGTATCTGTCTATCTCTGTGTCTGTCTGTCTGTCTGTCTATCTATCTCTCTATTTATCTTTATGTCTGTCTATCTGCCTGTCTGTCTCCTGAGTCTGACACATGCTTACTTGGTGACCTGAACAAGTAATTCAACCTCTCAGTGCCCCAGGCAATTCTAAGACTAGTTACATTGGTAAAACAAATTTCCTTGTTGGAAATTCCCAAGAGTAATGAAAACATAAATCAAGTAGTGTGTGCTCATAAATACATATGTGTGTATATGAGTGTATACTCTATATACTTGTACATATATGTATATGTTTTTTTAAAATCAACACCACATTGGTTATGTAGTCATTTCCTGCCTAATATTAATTGATTCCTTTAATTAACAAATGAAAAACATTTGTTAAGTGCCAAGCACCCCATATCAAGCATTGTGCCAAGTGCTAGGGATATTCTAACAAGGGGAGATCACAGACATAGGGTAATGCAAAACTGGAAAATTACAGGGATAGTATGGAGCTATAGATTAGTCAATTGACATGCTCTTTCCAGAAGCAATGACTGTTGATTTGCTTTCTGTGCCCAGCAGAGGATGTGAAAATGCAGGGGACACTTGGGATGGGGATAGGGTGTGGTAGGGGATATGTGTACAGCAGGAAGATGGCCAGAGTAAAGCACAGTCAGGGGTTTAGGCTAGCTCAGTGTCGTGACCTTTCACCAATCAGGATAGCATAGTCCCAGATCAAGAGTTCCATTAGAAACAGCAGCATTGTCAGAGTAGCACAGCAGAAAGATTATCAGGCAGTATGATGTCATAGGGTCATTCCTTCCATAACAATCATGCTGTATAAATGGGTGACTGGCTGAATGATCGGGTCTAACTGAAATACATTAAGATATTTCTACAAGAGTATTGTTCATTTTACCTGATGTAGGGTATGGCCGGATAAAATACTAGAAAGTAGTCAAATATCTTTACATCCTTTTAGTTTGGCTCATTACAAACTCCAACTAGTCCTGGACACTGCAGCCTGTAACAAAGTGGAGCTAATTCCTGTGCCAAGCCCCTTTCTCTGTGTACCATAGTCCTGTCTGTGCAATAATGATGCACATAATGCGTTCCAAATCGACTCTTCCAGTTTTAACACATTTAAAATGAGAGGGATGATCTCTCAAGATCTCTTCTGTCTGTAAAGTTCAATGTGTGATTTTATGATATTAAAAATGGGAGGAGGAATTACTCAATTTATTAGTCAATTTAACCAGTACTCTTGTCTGCTACCTTCTCTCCTGTTCCCTACCCTAGTACATTTGAAATCATTAGGCCTGGGTTAAATTCTTAACTGTGGCACTTAGAAACTGTGTATACTTACCAAGCACATCATCCCCTTCATTACACCTCAGCATCTGTATCTTCAAAATGATGGGCTTGGCCTAGACTTTTAAGAGGTCTTCCACCTCTAAATCCTATGATGCCATGAACTCCTTAGTCATGTACTGTATCTTTAATAAGGAGGCCAGGCATTCCAAAGCAAGTTGTATAGAGATTAACAGGAACTGTCTGTTCTTCAACCTGATTTTATAGCAGCTAAGGGAAGAGCTGACTAAGCATGCCTAAGGAAATTATGAGCATTGCAGTAGAAATGAGAGTAACTGATTGAGAGGCAATATGCAAAAAGCACTGGACTCTGAATCAAGAGAGACCTGAGTTTGGATCCTGCCTCTGACACTTAACTAGTTGCGTCATTGTGGGCAAGTCAGTCAGTTAGTATTTATTAAGTGTCTACTGTATGCCAGTCACTGTGCTAAAATGTTGGCATTTAAGTCACATAACCTCTTGGAACTTCAGTTTCCTTATCTTTAAAATAGGACTGATTCCTTTGTCTCACAGAGATGTTATAAGGAAAAGATGAAATACTACTCAGTATATAAAGCACTTTGTAAACTAAGAGTTTTGCAAATACGAGCTATTCTTCTAGTAATACAGGAAATAACATTATGAGGTTAAGAAAAAAATATGATGCTATAAATAAGGCTTTTCCATGTTAATAGTATCTGGAACACAGTAGGCACATAATAAATGCTTACTGACTGATAGGCCACGTTAGTTTGATAGTTTTACAGGTATTCTCAGTCATCTGTGGACTGACTTTCCTCAGATCTTGCTTATAAATATAGAATTGTAGAATGTTAGAATAGAAACCAGGATTCTTTGACTCCTGGTCAAGTGCTTTTCTCACTACCGGTGTTTATTTTAGATTTAAACAGTGTTTCTGTGTGTATGTCTTATTTCATAACATTGGACAAATCTCTTACTCTATTCACAACACATTTTCAGTAGGGAAGAACATTAGTATACAAGTTTGGACCAAGGTCTTAGGTACCTGGTGCTTTGTATCTAGACTGATCACAGTCTCTTGGACTTAGAGCTGGTTATCTAGTCTAATTCCCTCATTTTACAGATGAGGGAGAAACCCAGAGTGTTATTTGTCCAAAGCCACACAGATAGTAAGTGGCAGAGTCAGATAGAGTAGTAAAAAGATACACCAGGTAACTCAGTAGGTGTCGTGCAGTGGACAGAGCTCTGAGCCTGGAGTCAAGAAGACTCATCTTCTTGAGTTCAAATCTGGCTTCAGACACTTTATCCTGGGTAAGTCACTTGACCCTGTTTGCCTCAGTTTCCTCATCTGTAAAATGAGTTGAACGAGGAAATGGCAAACCACTGTAGTACCTGTGCCAAGAAAACTGCAAATGGAGTCGTGAAGAGGTGGACATGACTGAACAACAACAACAAAAATTATAGCAGAATTAAGTGAATCAGTTAATGAAAGAATCAGTCAGCTGGAGTTTATTAAGCTCCTGCTGTATGCCAAACTCTGAACTAAACTCTAGAGATACAAAGAAAAAATCAAACAGACCTTGTGCACCTTAGAGGGAAGGCTAGTATCTGGAGGGACCAAAAAAGGTTTCACTGGAGCCTAGTCTTAAAGGAAACCAGGAATTCTAGGAAGTAGAGATATGGGAAGAGAGCACTCCAAGCATTGATGGGGTGGGGGAAGGGAGCAGTGAGGGAGGGACAGCAAATTCAAAGGTTCGGAGATGGGAGATAAGCTACCACGTGTGAGGAATAGCAATTAGATCAGTGTGAATAGACTATAGAGTGTGTGGAAGGGAGTGATGTGTAAGTAGAATAGAAATATGGGAAGGGGCCAGGATGTAAAGAGCTACACAGAAGAGTTTATGGTTGATCCCAGAAGTAATAGGGAGCCACATTAATGAAGTTAATGAAGAAGAGAGTGATGTGATCAAACCTGCCGTTTAGGAAGATGACTTTGGCTGCTATAAGAAGGGTAGACTGGAGTGGGAGAGATACTTGAAGCAGGAAATTACCAGGTCCTTGCAAGTAGAGAAAAGATAAAAGCTGTCAAATGATTAGATATGTGGAGTGAATGACAGAAAGGAGTTGTGGAGGCCAAGTTTTTGAACATGGGTGACGGAAGGATTGTGGTGCCCTTAACATTAGTATAGAAGTTCAGGAAAGCGGTGGGTTTGGGGAGGGGGGAAGATAAGTTTTGTTTTGGAAACACTGAGTTTGAGATACCTACAATGCATCCAGTTCTAAGAGTAACTGAAGATTAATTTGGGAGAAGAGCCATAAACAGAAGTGGAGATGTCACTGAAATATCCCAAAGACACCCTAGACCGAAAGAGCCAAGTGAAGTGGTTTCGGAAAGTCTGGCATGAAGGAATAATATAGTCATGATAGAGAATTTAAGTTTTCTACCTACTGAATCTTTCTCTTTCTGCATGAGCTTGCTTTAAATACCATTTTATCCTTCAGAGAGCAGAGAAACCTGCAAAGGGAGCTCCTGTTCTTGATCTGATTCTCACCAACAAAGAGGAACTAGTTACTGGAGTGAAAATCATTCTTAATCTATTAATCCCCTGGGGGGAAGTGACTACTCCATATTAGCATTTGTGATGAAGAAAGGAAAGAGGGTCATAGCCTGATAAGTATCCTAGATTTGAGGAAGAAAGATTTCAGAGGAATAATAAGTAGTGCCCCATAGCCTAAAATTCCAGAGAGGATGCAAGGTGGTACAGTAGCTAGAATGCTAGGCCCAGAGTCAGGAAGACCCGAGTTCAAATCCAGCCCCAGACATTTACTAACAATGTCACCCAGAACAAGTAACTTAAACTACTGCCTGCCTCATTTTCCTCATTTATAAAATGAGGATCAGGGGCGGCTAGGTGGCGCAGTGAGTAGAGTGCCGGCCCTGGAGTCAGGAGGACCTGAGTTCGGATCCGGCCTCAGACACTTAACACACACACACACACACACACACACACACACACAAAGCCAAGCTGTGAGACCTTGGGCAGGTTACTTAACCCCAATTGCCCTCCAAAAAGCAAACAAACAAACAAACAAATATATAAATAAAATGAGGATCATATAGCACCTACCTCCCAAGGTTGTGTTGAGGACCATGTGGGAAAACATTTCAAAGTGCTTTGCAAAACTCAAGGGCCATATGCTAGCTATTAGCTATTACAAGGGCAGCTAGGTGGTACAGTCAATAAAGGGTCAGGCCTAGAGTCAAGAAGACTCATCTTCCTAAGTTCAAATCTGGTCTCAGACACTTTCTAGTTGTCCTTGGCTAAGTCATTTAACCCCATTTGCCTCAGTTTCCTCATCTGTAAAATGAGCTGGAGAAAGAAATAGCAAACCACTCCAGTTTCTTTGCCAACAAAATCCCAAATGGGATCATGAAGAGTTAGACACAACTAAAACAACTGAACAGCATTAGCTTTTATTATCACAGGAAGTAGGAGGTAGTAGAAGACTTCATACTGAAGATATAAACAGAAGCAATTGTGAGGAGGAGGAAACTGGGAAGTTATCTAAAGCAGCTTTTGTTGTACAGAAAACAAACACATCAACCAACTGATATTTTAAAAAGATATATACAAAAAATGGAAGAGCAGATGATGTAAGATGAATAAAAGGTGTGATACTTTCCTTTAAAAGTAGATGGCCCAGTGGCTAGAGCATTGACCTCAGAATCATAAGAACCAGAGTTCAAATCTCAGTGAAGTAACATGATAACTTGATAACACCAGTTATGGGGGCGGAGGGGGGGTAATGAGGCTTTGTAATTCCCAGCAGGGTGCAAATAGGATTAATATCATGAAGTGTACAGTGGGTTTTATTATGGGGACAGCTAGGTGGCACAATGAATAGAGCATCAGCCCTGGAGTTAGGAGAACCCAAGTTCAAATTTGGACTCAGGACACTTAACACTTACTAGCTGTGTGACCTTGGGCAAGTCCCAATTGCCCTGCCTTCCCCCCTCCAAAAAAAAAAAAAGTCATCTCAGGAGTGAAAAAATTCCTGAATGAGCTGAGAACTCCTGAGAACAACAATAAAAGTGGGGTTTGGGGGAGGTATGAGAGTAGGAATAAAGATTGTTTTTAACTGTCTTGGGGAAAAGAGGGCTATCAAAGAAGGTGTAGTGAGACATGGGTCTGCTTGGGTGGGGGATGGGAAAGAGGAAACAGATGAAAGAAGGCATTGTTGTTTGGCTGTCATTTGCTTCTGTTTCTTCTGCCAGTGACCTTTGGAGCTGGAAAAAGAACAAAAATGCCCATAGGGCGATGAAATCCCAGAGAAATTGGGAGTCCTGGGAAAGCACCTCGCTGCTCTTGATGAGTCTGAGACACCAAGCGCAGACCAGCTATTTCCTAGAGTGTGCAGATATGATTGTCAATGAGCCATTGGCAGGGGTTTAGCAATATATTCAATAAGTCACTAATAAAGAGAATAAGTAACAAATCTATTTATTGCATGTTTATCTGACTTTATGCACACATTATATGTAGGAATATATACTTACCACATATATTCACTTACATGTGTGTGAATATATTCATATATATGCATGTACATGTGTTTGACTATATTACTCTGTGTGAATATATTCATACACATAATATCTACATATGTTCACATATGTGAGGAGATAAAAATGTACATAAAGGTGATATGTATGTATAAGTCCAGATAAATGAAAATGCACATATAAGTACATATGCACTCATAAATACAAAATAAAATGGCAGTTTAAAGAATGGAAACAGTAGTAGTTGGGGGGTTAGGAAAGGCTAGAAGTAGTGCTTGGGTTTTATCTTGAATGGACTAAGAGATTCCAAGAGACAGAGATGAGGAGGGAATGCATTCCAGGTGTGGCTAGACTGTAACGTGTGATGAGGCTGGAAAGTTAGGTTAGGGCCAGGGTGTAAAGGCCAAACAGAGGGGCGATAGGTTATTGTTGTTATTGTTTTCAGTCGTGTCCAATTCTTTGCAGCCCCATTTAGGGTTTTCTTAGCAAAGATACTGGAGTGGTTTGTTTGCCATTTCTTTCTCCAACTCATTTTATGCATGAGGAAACTGAGGCAAATGAGGTTAAGTGACTTGCCTGGGTATGATCACATAGCTCCTAAGTGTTTGAGACCAGATTTGAACTCATGAAAATGAGTCTTCCTGACTCCAGCCCCAGTACTCTTCACCACCTCGCTGCCCTGAAGTAATAGCTGGCCTATGCTTTATTGATTTAGGAGAGTGACATGCTCAGACCTGCGCTTAGGGAAAGTCCCTTTGGCAACTGTGTGGAGGATGGATTGGAGTCAGGAGAGGCTTGAAGCAGGGAGATATATCAGGAGGCCTTTGCTGGTCCAGTCAAGAGGTAGCTGATGTGTGAACTAAGGTGGTGCCTGTGTGAGTTAGTTATAGATCTAGAAATGGGAAGATTTAGATAGTGATTAGATGTGTGCAGTGAGTGTCAGTAAATCGAAGATAATGCCACATTTGCAAATCTGAGATACTGGAAGGAATGTGGTATTGGTATCCATAGTAGAAAGAAAACACATTGGAAAAGGAGTGGGTTTGGGGGGGAAGATAACGAGTTTGTTTTGGATGTGTTGATTTTTTAAAAATCTCTGGAGATTTGAGATGGTTCAGCTTGAGGTATTATACCAATAGGCAGATGGGCTTGTGGGATTAGAGGTCAGGAGAGATGTTAGGTCTGGATATAAAAATCTGTGAGTCATCTGTATAAGAGATGATAATTAAACCCATGGGAGCTGGCAAAGTCATTAGGGAAGAAAGAACAAAGAGAGAAGAGAAGAACAGGGACAGATACATTCATAGTTAGGGATTATAACAGAGATACTGAAGAGACAAAAGAGATTTGAGAAGTAGTGGCCATTTACATACAGGGAGATCCAGGAAAGAACAGGGTCTCAGGGAAGAGAGAAAACCCAGAGAAGAGAGCATCCAGAGCATCCTCAGCAAAATAAAAAGTTTCAGAGATCAAGAAGAATGAGGACATATGGAAGACCATCAGATTTGACCATTAGAAATCATTGGTGAATTTATTAAACGCTAAAAAAAAAAAAGCAAGTGCCTCGAAATGGGCATTAACAGGTTCATACAGAATCCTCTTTTTATATTCTGTATGTATGGAAATACTCTTTTTGGGGTATTTAAAGTCAGAATTTAACAATGTTCTAGGGGAAAA
This sequence comes from Petaurus breviceps papuanus, assembly GCF_028583685.1. Classification (NCBI taxonomy): domain Eukaryota; kingdom Metazoa; phylum Chordata; class Mammalia; order Diprotodontia; family Petauridae; genus Petaurus; species Petaurus breviceps. The sequence goes on from NW_027185809.1 coordinate 23,713,536, forward strand.
AAGAGATCATTGGTAAATGGAGAACGTAGTTTCAGTTGAGTGATGGGATCAAAAGCCAGATTACAATAGAGAAGTTAGTGAGAGGGGAGGAATAGAGCTACTTACTAAGTGAGAGGAGAGGAAGTTGAGGCAATACTAAGAGCTTTCTCTAGGAGTTTGGCTGAGAAGGGGGGGGGAAGAGATAGAACAAAGGAAGCTTGAGGGGCTGGTAGGGGCGAATGAATGCTTTCTAAGAAGAGAGGCTTGGGCATATTTCTATGCAGCAAGGCATAACAGGTTGTAGATTGGAGAAAGGAGATGATTTAGAGGGGAGGGGAATTAGCTTTAATGAGAAGGACTGCCTCATTATTAGAGACTGGAGTGTAGGGGAGGAGAGGTAAAGGAATTTCAACGCGTTTTGAGGAGAACTCATGGTGAATGATCTTGAAAGTCTAGGCATCATTCATCTGGGCCAGATGTGAGTGTGGTATGGCTTGCAAGCTCAGTTGGAGCCCAGTGCTAATGGAATCTTAGACTGCACTAAGAGAGGTGAGATAGCCAGTATTAGGGAGGGGATATCCTGCTGGATTCCGACCAAGTCAGATCGTGTTCACTTCTGGGCGCCCCATTATAGGGAGGACGGTAATAAGTTGGAGAGATCCCAGAGAAGGATGACTGTGATAGTGAAGGACCTAGGAACTTATAAACTCTTCGAGGACGAGGTGTTGGGGTATTTATATTTTTTTCTTTTCTTTCTATGCCCAATTTTAGCACATACTTAATAAGTGAATCGACAGGTCTGTTAATGAAGCCCGTAAAGAGATAACAGAACAGGCTAAAAACATACTGCTTTAAATTTTGTGTCTCTTGAGTTCCAGCCCTTAGGATTGGAAGAGTTTATCTTATCTACGTGTAATATTCTTATTTATCTTGGATGGGGTAGGGGAAGCAAAAACACAGTCTGCAGTGTGAATTTAGTGTTTCTGTTAGTTTACAAATTCTGTCTGTTAGGAATTTGTTAGTGGTTTTTCGTTATCTTTTCTTTTTGGGGGGGCCAAGGCAGTCGGAATTAAGTGACTTGCCCAGGGTCATACAGCTAGTGTCCAGTGTCTAAAGTTGGATTTGAACTCAAGTCCTCCTGATTCCAGGGCCAGCGCTCTCTATCCGCTGTCACCTAAATGCCCCTTTTTCTTTTTTTTTTTTATGGTTTTTCATTATCACATTGCAAACTAATCCGCCCTTCGTCTTGTCAAATATATCTATCCTGTAAATGGTTAAACATTTCTTTTGTAATTTACTCTGGCAAATCATAGAACACAATGTCCTAATCCAGAAATGCAGAAAAAGTTTTTAAAAATGGGCTGAGCAGATGCCAACTGTTCTTAATAGAGCAGCACAGTTGATAGTATAACTGGTTAGATTACAATTTTGCAACAAACTATCAGGGAATTAACAATTTGCCTAAAGTCTAGAGTTTTGATGTGTGCTTATCATTCAAATTTGAGTCTTTATCCAGTTTTCCCAAGAATTGCACAAACTGAGCACAATCCTTTAAGTGAGGTTCATAAAAGTAAAAAGAATGTCTTGTTACAATCAGGTTGCAAAAGTCTCTGAGGTTACTGTGCAATAAGCAGGAAGGAAAAGTTTAGAGACAATGCTGGTAGACATCATAGAAAGGATGAGTGTAATGCTGATCCCCGTTAACTTTGCCTCTGGTCCCCTGAGAGAGCTGCTGTTACAGGAAAATCCAGATTTCTTACAGTCCAAAGCCAGAGTTCAAGATTTTATCACATCCATCACACAATTCAAGACATACATCTTTAATAGTCAGAAGTTTTACTTCATAGGAAAACTCCCTTTCTATTCTTGTTGTTGTTGTTGTTGTTAAATAATTCTAGGCTATGGAACATATTTGGAGTGGGTGCTGAAGGGCTTAGCTTTAACTTAATGAAATATTTACAAGGCTTTATTTGTAGGCCCCAAGTTTTATTTCCCTTCCAAACATTCCACTGACAGCAGTAAAGCAGAGTTTGACCCTAAGCACAATACAAAACGTATAGGATTAACTAAAAAATGTCTCCATCACAAACAGAAGTAAGAAAAATGTGGAATGATTACTTTTGACTAATGTAACTATCTTTGTGTTACAGGATGCTGATTCCTCTTATTTCAGACCAATGAAGAAAAAATCAAATTGAAAGAATACCAGCATTTTTATTCCCATTGTAACTGAAGAGATGGAAAAATTAAGTGCTTTAAATACATTTATATTTCTATAACTTGATTCATAAAACATCATAAATGCCACAATAAAGATCTTAAGCATTACGTTTCATATTCTTGAGTTAAAAAAAAAACCCTAAACACTTCTACACTGGAAAAAAAGTGAATTTCCATCAGTTGAGAAATAGCTAAACAAACTATGGTACAGAAATGTAATATACTATACTGCAAGAAACAATTTCAACAATCAATTACTAAGTATCATTAATCACTAAGTACAATCATTAGCAAATACACAAACCCTCCACCCCTTAGGTCACTAGTAAACTATAATTCCATAATTACTCAGTACCCACAGAGAGGTCTTTTCATCTTGACTTGGGGCCTGTTCTCAGATTCCCTGGATCCCCTTCCATGGTCCCAGAATTCTACCTGGATTCACCAGACTGTCACCTGGGTTCAATGGCAGACACTCCTAGTTCCTTGTCCAGCTCTCTGAGCATTTCTTGTTCCATGCTGAAGCTCACAGGGTCCAGTCCATCTCAAATCCTTCACAATATCTGCTCCTGGGAATTCAAGGCTCAACCAAGCCACCAACAAAGTCCCTGCATCCTGGTCATGTTTCCTCAGTCTTCTGCATCTCATTCAAAAAGTCAGAATCACCTTATACAGCCTGGGGGGAGGGGGCTCCTGGACTCCTCTTCAGAACAGCTTCTGCCACCAGATTCTTGTCCCAAGAAATTCTGCCTCTCTGGGGCTCTTCTTATATACACAGCATTAGCTACTTCCATTTTCAGCCAACAGAGAATCAGAAGCAACTGAAAGTACTAATGATACATGAGTACCAAAGGCAAGGTATCCTCCATGATGATGAGTTTCCTGTGATGAGCTTATCCTGGGTCAGGCATGGTGAAGACAGTAGCAGTTACTGTGTTCCAGACACTGTGCTAAGGGCTGGACATACAAAAAGAGGCAAAAGATTGTTCTTGTCCTCAAGGAACTCGCAATCTAATGAGGGGAGGGGCAGGGAAGCTCACATGTGTAGGTATAGGGACCATCTACTTGTCTCATTCCAATGCCTCAATGTGGTATTGAAATGACTCACAACAACCTTGCCTTCCTTGCCTCCTTACCCCACATACCCAATCCAGTTGCCAGATTCTTGCTCGTATTTCTTCATCTCTTGATTCCATCCCTTTCTTGATTCACGAAACCACCACTCTGGTGGCAAGCCCTCATCACCTCTTGCATGGACTATTACAATAGGTCTCCCACTTGGTTTCTCTTGTCAAGACTCTCTCCATCCCAAAGTATACTCCACAGAGCTGCCAAATGGATTTTTCTAAATGGCAGCACTATGTCACTCCCCTATTCAAATAACTTCTAGCTGCTCTCTATAGACTCTAGGATCACGCAGAGCCTTTCCCAAATTGACCCCAACCCTACCTTTCCAGCTTTATTTCACATTTTTCCCCTTCATGTGCTTTCACTTCTAGTCATACTGGCCTTCCTTTCTTCAGGCAAGTCACTCCATCTCCTGGTCATGTGATGTTGCGCCAGCTGTCATGCCGAGGTCAGCAAGCATTCCCACCTGATTTCTCTGCCTCGTGGAATCCAGTTTCCTTCACACACCACCTGCTACATGAGTCTCTTCCTTTTGAGATGCTAGCGTTTTCCTCTTCTCCAATGACCTACCATATGTTTTGTAGGTACATCCGTGGTCTCCCCAGACAGAATGTAAGCAGTGACTTTTTAATCTTTGGGTTCCTTTTGTTGTTTGGTTGTTCGTCATATCTGACTCTTCGCGATCCTGTGGATCATACTGTCCGTGGGGTTTTCTTGACAAAGATACTGGAGTGGTTTTGACATTTCATTCTCTAGTGGATCAAAGCAGAGGTGAAATGACTTGCCCAGGGTCATACAGTTAAAGTGTCTAAGGTTGTATTTGAACTCAGGCCTTCCTGACTCCAGTCCCAGTGCTCTATCCACTGAGCCACCTACTTAGTATATAGAGTAGGCATTTAATTACTGCTTTGAATTGACCCTAAAAGGCTATGCCAGAACTCTCACGTCTTAACAGGTCTACAATATTACACATCCTCTGTCACAGCATGTCAATTTACCATCAGAGGCATTAGTTACTAGGTTGACCACAGGAAAATAATTTTGGAAATGGCACTTCTTGAAGATTGCCTACCCTAAGGTGCTGAGAAGTTGTACTCTCAATCAGTGGAAGGAATGTCTCATGAAATCAATTGCAGATATCTGAAGAAACAAATATAACACTTACTCTCTACGCTATAATTCCCTTCTTTCCTAAGGAATATATTTTTGGCCTTATTTAATTAAACTCAGAACATTTGAACATTTTACCAGTTAACTGACCTCTAACTCCCAGTTGTTGTTGTAAAATAAATAATTTGTCTCCTAATAGAAGAATGGTTTTCAATTGAATTCTGGTAATTTTTTTTTTAATCCAGAAGAGTTGTATCAAATTAGATCTTGGCTTTGCAAATTTCATACCCACGTGGCTTCAATGATTACTTCTATATGAATATCTCTAATCTCAATGTTGAATCTTGACCTCTTCCCAGACTCCAAAGTCTAATATTTATAACTACCAACTGGATGTCACACTAGCATCTCAAACTTAACATCTCCAAAAATTGAACTCTATCTTCCTCCCCAAACCTGTCCCTTCTCCTGATATTTGCATTTTTGTTGACAATACCAGCATCCAGTCTTACCAGTCTTTCAGTCTTAAATGCTCCTTCATGTTTGACTCTCTGCCTTTGCACATAGTCCGTTCGATAGTCTTACAGCTGTATTCTCTTGGAGAGGTGTAGGGTATGTCCAGGGAAGAGTAGCACCTCTGGTGTGGGGGCTGCTTTCCACCTTTCCACTCCCATCCACTCAACTCTCACCTGTGGCTCTAAGAAGCTGTAGTATGTGCAGTGGTCACACCCTGATAAAAACATCTTGGCAGATGGGCTAAACCAGGTTGAAGGTAACCAAGGTATCTCAAACCCACTGGTAACTTAGAGGGGTTTCTACCCTAGCACACAAAGACTTCCTCTGGCAGAATGGCTGGATGAGAACAGTTTGTTCCAATGGCCATTAAGGCAGGGGAAGCAGGCACTGTTGAGCACTTATGGTTTGGTTAGATATTGAAGACATCTGTAATGGTTATGGGATCTGAAGATCTTCCATGCCCCTTGAACTTGCTGACATAGCAGGAAGTGGTGAGGCAAGAGGAAGCCGCAGCCGAGCTAGAGTCAGTGTGGTGACTAGAAGTATGGTGGCAGCAGCAGCAGCATGAACTCCTTTTATTTGAGCCAGCCAGAATTTCTGCTAAGGACTCCTGCTGAGGACTGCCAGGGACAGGAACTGTGGGGGGCCGGAGCTGCTGAGAACGAGCTGTGTGGAGGCTGAGCAGTTGCCATGAATGAGGAGGGGAAGACCTTTGCCTGAGGTATCCTGTTCTGTTCTTAAGTCTTCAGAATGTGGGTGTTTACTGCATTAACTACTTATGCCAACTCTATAGCTACTGTGATGGCTTTGACTTTCTGGTTTTGGGACTCAGTTTTCTGGTATCTGAATAAATGTTCTAGCTTTGTCCCCCATGTAGAGAGCCTGTTATGTTTTGTGATTAACAACCATATCAGCATATTTATAGTTACCGTAGGCATTGTGAATATTGCATTGTTGATGCAACATCAAAGTCATCCACTGCATCCCAACCCACCACCAGTCTTCTTCACTTTTGTCTTGCCACTGGACTCCAATGACTCTGGAAGACACAGCAAGGCTGATGACTTTGTACAGCTCTGCCTCACTCAACTCCAATTTATTCAAAAGAAATCACCCATACACAGGTGGATTATTTATGTCCCACTTCTGGTGGAACCTTTTGAGCTCATACTGGTCTCATCAGTCATTGCTGGACACACTGTACTTGGATCACAATTAGTGATGTCATTCTGGTCTTCTTCAAGAGCAGAGGAAAACAACATTCTCTTGCATTCGTTGCTTCTTTGGTGTGCCTTCTGGGACCATCGTATTTTAGATGCCTACCACTTCTTTCCTTAAAACGATGTGGCACAGTTGAAGGAATGGTGGTTTTGGAGCCAATGCATTTACCTAGATTAAAATCCTCACTTTGCTATTTGTGTGACCTGAATGGACTTCTGTTTCCTTATTTGTAACATGAGGGATTGGACTAGAGCTTTAAGGTTCTTTTAGGCTCTGCATCTGTCATTCTGGAATCCTATTTAATAGATTCTCATGTGTTCTTTTTGTGTCCAGTTAGTCTCCTTTTCAATTTGTCCTTTATACCCCTGCCTATAAACATGCCACTTTGTTCATCAGCTGAAAGTGATCTCTCCCTCCACAAATTTGTGTGAATCTATTTTTAAAAAGAAAGAAAATTAATGACATAAATGATGAATAAGCATTATAGTTCTAACAAGACACAACTATAGAGAAATACAAAATCTACTAAGAAAAATATTGATTTGAACTGTTCCATTTATGTAACCTGAGAAGACTATTTATAACATTTCAAAATAAGCCACAGATGATCACAGAATTTTAGAACTGTGAGGGACACGAAAAATCATTCTAGTTCAACTTCTCCATTTTCTAGAGGAGGCAAATGAGTCCTAAAGAAATTTAGGGACTTGAACAACATACCATATAGCTGGTTCCCAACAATTAAAAGCAAAATCTTAGGCTCATGATTGACCCAGATGCTCTTTCAACTACATCTTATTCCACTCCAACACCACTTCATCTCTTTTAAAGAAAATGCTACAGGATGTAAATCCAAAATAGAAGATGTATTGTTTTTAACTGGATGCATATAAATTCTTCTTTGAGTACAGAATTGCCAGTTGAAAAACCTAAGCTTTCATTAGGAATCTGAGAACCAAGTATTATGAAAAATTTATCCCATCCCAATATTTCTTTCATTTGCTCCTTAAGACATTAGTTATTTCTAATTTTGTAGGTATTTACCTACAAGAATAAAACACATTTATTCTCTCACATTTACTAAAAGGATTCTTTAGCAAGGAAGGAAAAGATTTTATTAAATGATAGCCTAAAGCTATCATTTAAAAATATGTAAAAATACAGCAAAAGATTAAAATTAAACAGTGCAAAGTAATAAAATATCAAAATTTTATTTTAAAATAAATTTTGTATATACAATTTGGTCACCTACAGTAGGGGTCCATTATCATTTAGAAACACTTTCAGATATAGCTGTAGCTTGCTTAGAAATGCAAGTTACCTGTCACATTTAAGAAAGCATAAAAAAGTTCATTATCTAATGTAGTATAAAATTGTTATTCTAGAAAACATAGCCAAGTTTCATATTTTCTAAAAACATTACCAGAGTCCACATATCACACATTTTGGATAAATCATTCTAAATTCCAAATTAATGGTTTCATGACGCTCTTTTTCATGTCTATGGACAAAGAATTAACTTCATGCAGTTTATTTTTTCTTAGATGATTTTCTAAAAATTTCCAATGAAGCTCTAGGAATCTAAACATCATGCTGCTTCTAAGATTCAAATATTAAAAGATTTCTTTGACAATATTAAGATTACAAGTCCAAAAAAGGAGCTTTAGATCAAAGGCACATGGAGCGGTGTAGAAGAATAAACTGGATATCCCAGGGGTGGGTCTGCTGCTTGTACAGTGAGGTTCCTTAAAAGTACAGGATGTGCTTGTATGCTGTAACGCTCTTCATCATCATTTGTGGCATAGAGCAGTTCCCATGAAAGATTGGCCCACTGTCCTCTGACAGTTTCAGCATTTAATTTCCCAACTTGGACTAACAATTCCTGGAGAGTAAGTACTCTTCCAGTATACACTCCCTTTAAAGGAAAGGAAAAAAATGAAAAAAAAAATCCAACATATTTAATGCTGGATATTAATTATATATACAGGCAATAAATGTTTTTAAAAGTACACATCAAATTTTCTACATTAGATCAAAGAACCTCAAAGTAGGAAAGGACCTCAAAGACACTCTAACTCATGTTTGAATAAGAAATCCCACTATAATATGCCCAATAGGTGGTCATCTAACCTTTTCTTGAAACTTATATTTAAAAAGTTTCATTGATATTTTTTCTTTTAAATAATAGTCACTCTAACATCTCCTCACATACTGAATTCTTTCTTACAACAAAGGTAAAAGAAATAAGCAAAACATGGTGACTGCATCAGATGCTGTACACAATATTTCCTCTGCCTTTCTTCCATAACATATATTTCAGAAGGCATTCTTGGGAACCTTCCAACAGTTTTGCAATTATCCAGAATTCAACTGAAGGTCACATTGGGCAGTTTGTTATATAAGGGAATCTTATTGTGAATACTTACAAATCAATTACTTACATGGGCCTGAGCTGGCATGTTAACATGAGGCTAATTTGTCAACAAAAGGCATAAATACATAATTAAAATCACTTTCTTTTTGTAGCCAAATTTAAGGTAGCATTAGCATAAATTCTAAAAAACATTTGTTTATGGTAAAAATCCTTTAAACTGTTATTTTTAAGCTATGTGAATTTAATAGGTTAAACTTTAAGTGGTTATAAGAATATGGGTTACATCTACATGTAAGAATCAAAACAAACATTCTGTGTTTAGTTCATTTTCATATTAATATATCAGAAATGGGTGATTTTGTTGTTTGGGAATGCCTAGTGTGGAAATTCCTTCTACCTTTGTAGATCCCAACTCATCTAGAATCTGTAGCGTGAAAGAGTTCCCTGAGCTATTGTCAAAGGCAGGATATGAACCTAGGTCTTCCTGAATTCCAGTCCAACACTCACCATACTGCCTCCCTAGCTCATTATTATTAACATGTTATTAACAGTAATGCCTTTCACTAACATCCTATTCTGGTACTTCATTGTGTCATTGAGGAGACCTTGGGTTCTTAAAGGCTTTGCCGATGGAGTACAAATTTGGGCAGCTCTACCACGATGGAAAAGTTTTGACAATAAACTTAGAAACACAATGCATACAAACTGCTACCTAAAAATTTCTCACTAAATTTAAGGAAGCTTATAAGTTAGTCACAGGGTACTGAGGTTCTACTTCCTCCTCCCCCAATAACAGTAACTCATGAAGACCATTTATTAAGATGCATTAGTTGGGATATGAATCTATAGAGGAGGATCTTTTTATGTATAATGATGAATATTTCTGTAATTCTTAGCAGTTTACAAAATCATCTCCTCGTTACAAGTATTGTACCCAAAGTACCTGGCTAAAACTTTTATATCTAGTTACTTCTAAATAAACAACTTGATTGTCCCTTCAACTTCCTTTCCTTAGGCTCAACAACTCTACAAACCCACTTTGCCCCTCCAGGCTAGTCCGAACCTCTTCTCCTTTCTTCCATCTGTCCCACTTACTAATCCGCTGCTGTCAACTTGCTTTTCTCTCTTAATTGTTCACTTATCCTTTATTTACCTCGTGTTCCCAGCTACTTTCTCCTTTTCCTTCCTGAGGTTCTATTTCCCACTCATGTTCTACTTCCTAATCTACCCTCCCTTAGAAGGTGAGCATCCTGACAGCTAGGGATTGTTTTCTTCATTGTATCTATATCCCCAGCACAAGGGTCTGAAACATAGTAGGTACTTAAGTAGGCTGATTGGCACTCAATGAATGGCTAGTTCTACCCCCAAAATAATAATGAATTTTACAATAATTTGAATTTATTAAGAAGGAAAAATTAAATGGCCCAACCATGAAACCATAATTATGAGATTCTTAAAAAACATAATTACATAGGCAGAGTTGGCTAGAATATACCAAATCTCCATAAAACATTAATTATATTTTAAATAACTGATTCTTGGGGTAAAGCTTGACTTAGGTAATTTTTTTTTTGCTTTTTGGAGGGCAATTGGGGTTGTGACTTGCCCAAAGTCACACGACTAGTATGTGTGTTAAGTGTCTGAGGCCACATTTGAACTCAGGTCCTCCTGACTCCAGAGCCGGTGCTCTATTCACTGCGCCACCTAGCTGCCCCCCCAAAAAAATATTTTTGAAATTTTGTCTTTCTTACCATATTAGGATCATGCCCCAGAGAAAAAAGGTATGGTTTTTCTTGTATAACTGCTTCCTGCCACTCTTCATCAGATACTAAACCAATGTACCAGTTATGTTCATATTCTTCTAAGTAGCTAGCCATGTCTCTGAAGTTCTCTACTGGACCTAAACTTGCTTTGTCAAGCATAAGCTTAAAGGTGTACCTGAAAAATATAGAACCAAAAGTCTTTTTGTATACTTTTGATCAATCTCATTAATGAAATGAATTTAGTCCAACACTTCAGGGACTAGACGAAAATTATATACATTTCATGCAAACAGGTTAGAGGGAAGTTATTTAAATTATCTGTGGCTACAAAATGTCAAAACCTATATTGGGCTGTATGAAAATAAAAAGTTTTCATATAATCCAAATGGAAGTACAAGTTAAATGCAATTTTATCAAAGGAACCAGAGCATACAAGCCCTTTTAACTTGAGGAAATATTTTTTTTTCATCTCCATTACTGCAACAATTCTATGATCTCACTGATGTGGGTATCCTTCTAACAATACACATTTTTAAAAAATTTGTTACATTTTAAATTGCAAACTGTCTCCCTCCCTCCCTTCCCACCTCCACTCTACAGAAATCCACCATCTCTCTCTCTCTCTCTCCTTTTCTGTCTCTCTCTCACACACACACACAATCATACTATGCCTACTTCTATTTATCAGTTTTTTCTCTGAAGCATCTTCCTTCATACGTCCTCTGTAGTTTATTTGAGTATTTACAATACTCAGAATAGCTTATACTTCAAACAACATTGCTGTTACTGTATACAACATTCCATTGGTTCTGCTCATTTCACTCTTACTTCAGGCAAGTCTTCCCATGTTTTTTCTAAAATCAACTTGCTCATCATTTCTTACAACAAAGTAGCATTTCATCATTCCCAAATTGATGGGCATCCCCCAAATTTCCTGTTCTTTGCCAGATATTTTAGAACACGTAGGTTCTTTTCCTTTTTTTCCTGATCACCTTGGGAAACAGACCTAATAGTGGTATTGCTGGGTCAAACGGTTTATACATATTTTTAAATTCTTTGGGCATAATTCCAGAGTGTTCTCCAAAATTGTTGGATCAGTTCACAATTCCACCAACAGTGTATTAAGGTCTCAATTTTTCCATATCCCCTCCAATATTTGTTATTTTCCCCTTCTATGATTTTAACCAATCTGATAGGTGGGAGATAATATCTCAAAGTTGTTTTAATTTACATTTCTTGAACCAATAATAATTTAGAGCATTTTTCACATGACTATGTATATCACTGATTCTTCATCGAAAAACTGTTCATATCCTTTGATCATTTATCAACTGGGGAATGACTCATATTCTTATAAATTTGACAAAGTTCTCTACATATTTGAGAGGAGACCTTTATGCAAGAAAATGTCTATAAAATATCCCCCTCCCAATTTCCTGTTTTCCTTCTAGTCTTAGCTACATTGGTTTTATTTATGCAAAATCCTTTTAATTTAATATAATTATCCATTTTACATCTTTTAATGCTCTCTCTTATTTATTCATAAATTCTTCTCTTACCCATAATGATAGACAATATGATCCATGTTCTTCTAATTTAATTTATCTCCCTTTATAGCTAGTTCACATTTTGAACTTATCTTGGTAAATAGTGTAAGATATTGGTCTATACCCAATTTCTGCCAGACTGCTTTCCAATTTTCCCAACAATTTTTATCAAATGGTGAATTCTTATCCCACAAGTTTAAATCTTTACATTAGTCAAATACAAGATTACTATAATTATTTACTACTCTCTACTGTATGTCTGACCTATTCCACTGATCCACCTTTCTTCTTAGCCAATACCAGATAGCTTTGATAATTAATGTCATAATATAGTTTAAGATCTGTATTGCTAAACCTCTTTCTTTTACATTTTTTTCATTAACTTCACTGATACTCTTGACATTTTGTTCTTCTAAATGAATTCTCTTATTTTTTCTAGCTCAATAAAACCTTTTGGGGGGAATTTAATGAGAATTGCATTGAGTATGTAAATTGATTTAGGTAGAGCTGTCCTTTTTATTATATTGGCCTTGCCCACCCATGAACAATTAATATTTCTCCAATTATCTAAAGCCTGATTTTATTTGCATAAAAAGCCTTTTATTATGCTCATGGAATTTCTGGGTTTGTCTTGGCAGGTATACTCTCAGGTACTTTATGCTCTCTACAGTTGTTTTAAATGGGGTGTCTCTTACTATCTCTGTGTAGAGTTGTATTGGTGATATATAGAAATACTGATATGGTTTTATCCTGTTACTCTACTAAAATTATTAATGATTTCAACTAGCTTTTTAGTTTAATCTCTAGGATTTTCCAAGTATATAATCATTTAGTCTGTAAAAAGAGATAGTTTTATTACCTCACTGCCCATTGTGATTTCTTTCAATTTCTTTTTCTTCTCTTATTGCTATTGCTAGCATTTCTAACACAATATTGAATAATACTGGTGATAATGAGCACCCTGGTTTCACTCCTGATGTTATTAGGAAGGCTTCTGGGTTATATCTATTACAAATAATACTTGCTAGCGTTTTAGGTAGATGCTTTTCATTTTAAGGAAAAATAGATTTATACCTATACTTTCAAGTGTTTTTAATAGGAATGAGTGTTGTAATTTGTCAAAAGCTTTTTCTGCATTTATTGCTATTATAATATGATTTGTGTTATTGTTATAATCAATTGTTAATAGATATTTTGCTGTCAAATCATCCCTGTATTCCTAGTATAAATTGCACTTGTTCACAATGTATATTTGTGATATATTGTTATAGTTTCCTAGCTAGTATTTTATTTAGGAGCTTTGCATCCATATGCATTAGTGAAATTGGTCCATAATTTTCTTTGGTTTTGTACCATATTTGTTTTGTAAAAGGAGTTTGGTAGGACTCCTTTGCCTATTATTCCAAAGAATTTATTGAATACTGGAATTAGTTGAATTTTAAATGTTTAGTAGAATTCACTTGTAAATCCATCTGGCCTTACCAATTTTTTCTTAGGAAGCTCATTTATGGCCTATTCAATTTCTTTTTCTAAAATATGTTTGTTTAGATATTCCATTTCCTCTTTTGTTAATCTAGGCAGTTTATATTTTTCTTCTCTTTCACTTAAATTGTTAAATTTATTGGCATATAATTGGGCAAAACAATGTCTAATAATATCTTTGATTTCATCTTTATTAGTGGCATATTCATGCTTTTCATTTTTGATACTACTGATTTAGTTTTCTCTTTTTAAAAAATCATTAACCAATGGTTTTATTATTTTTTTTTCATAAAATCAACTCCTAGTTTTCTTTATTAATTCAATATTTTACTTATAGTTGATTTTATTAATCTCACCTTTAATTTTTAGGATTTCTAATTTTCTGTTCAATTGGGGATTTTTAATTTGTTTTTTTAATTACATACCCAGTTCATTGGTCTGTTCTTTCTCTATTTTACTGATACAAGTATTTTGAGATATAAATTTTCCTGGTTACTGTTTTTGCTGTATACCATTGATCTTGGTATTTTGCCTCATTATTATTATTCTCTTTAATAAAATTATTCATTTTTCTATGACTTTTTCTTTAACCCACTCCATTCTTTAAGATTAGGTTATTTAGTCTCCAATTAATTTTTAATCTGTGTTTTCACAGTCCTATCTTATACATAAATTTTACTGCATTTTGACCTAACAAGGATGCATTTGATATTTCTGCTTTTCTGCATTTAACTATAAGATTTTTATGCCCTAATATAATGGTCCATTTTTTGTAAAGGTACCATATACCACTGAGAAAAAGATATATTCCTTTCTATTCCCCTTCAATTTTCTCCATGCTGTCATATCTAGCTTCATTAAAATTCTCATCATTTCCTTGACTTCTTTCTCATTTATTTATTTTGTTAGATTTATATAGTTCTGACACGGGAAGACTGAATCCCCCCAAATTATACTTTTGCGATGTACTACTTCCACCTGTAATTTATTTAGCTTTTCCTTTAAAAACCTAAATGCTATAGCATTTTGTGCATATAGGTTTAGTATTGATATTACTTCATTATTTGTTATTTTTTCATAATATAGTTCCCCTGCTTCTCTTTTAATTAAAAATCTATTTTAGCTTTAACTATCATGATTGCTACCCCTGTTGTTTGTTTTTTTTTTTGCATCAGCTGAAGCATAATAAATTTTACTCCAGTCTTTTATCTTTACTGTATGTGTATCTCTCATTTTAAAATGTATTTCTTGCAAACGGCATATTGTCAGATTCTGATTTTTAGTGAATTTTGCTATCCATTTCTGTTTTATGAGTGAGTTCATCCCATTCACATTCAAAGTCATGATTACTATTTGTGTATTTCCCTCCACCCACTATTTATCCTTCTATCCCTCTACTTTTACCCTATCTCTCCTCAGTCTAATTTATTTCTTCACTTTCTCCCTAATCTGTACCCCTTCTAAGAGTCCTTTACCCTCCTATTTCTTGATCTTCACACCCTTCTAAAAGTCCCTTCCTTACCTTATCCCTTTGCCTTCTTTTTTAATCTGCACATTCTTCTGTCATTCTAACAGTCCCTCACTTATTCTATCCCCTTGCCCTATTTCTCTCTAAGTTAAGACTTTTATACCTTCTAGATATGTTATTCCTTCTTTAACCCAGCTCTGATGAAAATAAGGTTCCAGCATTACCAGCCCTCTACTCCATCGTGCCCTCCACTGCAACGGTTCTTCCATTCATGCCTTGTTTGTATGGGATAATTGCTCCATTTTACCTCTCCCTACCAAATTTTATTTATTCTTTAGGTTCATCCCACCATACTCAACCCCAAGTCTTCTATCTATGTATACTCTTTAAACTACTGAGGTAATAATATTCTTAAGAGTTACAGATGTTTTCACATTTAAGAACTTATTAAAGTTCACAGTTTGAACTTATTAAAGTGGTGGATAGGTAACAAAATGAAGTTAGTTATATCAACTCCCAAGAGAGCAGTTTTGGCTTTTAAAATTCCATTTTTAACACTGCCCAAGCTGTGTAACTACTGTTTATATGACCTCATGAATACACCACAGGGTGGTATGGGTGGGCAAGGGTCTTTCTTGAGTTCTTTTAACATTGTACATATACCAGTTAAAGGGTCCACAAGGCAGGTAGGTGGCACACTGGATAGAGTGCCAGATCTGGAGTGAGGAAGACCTGATTTCAAATCTGGCCTCAGACTAGCTGTGTCATCCTGGGCAAGTCACTTATTCCTCTTTGCCTCAGTTTCTTCATTTGTAAAATGAGATGGAGAAGGCAATGGCAACCCACTGCAATATCTTTGCCCAGAAAAACCCAAATGGGGTTATGAAGAGTCAAACAATTGAAAAATGATTAAATAATTAGTTGTCCATAGGTTTTCCATAATTCTTGTTATGTGACTAGCCTCTTTCTTTTCTAGTCATATATTTATGTAATGACATACTTTACACAATTTTCAAAACTTTTTTTCCCATTTATTTTTGTTCTTAACTTAAACACCAAATAAAACGAACATGTTCATATATAGTCCAGAATAAGAGAGGACTTCATATGAAACTGTGAATACCCATGATGTAGAGCTTGCTTCTCAAAGCACAAAATAAATTCAAATATAATTTTCTTTCTAGTAAATTGTTATCGATGGGTTTTGTTTTTTAACACAGCCACAATTTCTTTAGTATTTCTATCTTTCCCAAAGAACTTTCCCATATAACAAATATTATTTTTCAAAAAGTAAAAATATAAACCTAAAGAGATCAATACATTGAAAAAGTTCTAAAATATTTGTGTAATATGTAATACTTTGCATATGTAATATGAAAAGCATATAATCTGCTTTTCTTCTAATATTTTTTATAGTACAATCTTTAATATTAAGGTCATGTGTCCATTTGGAATGTATTGTGAAATATGGAATGAAGTGTTAGTCTAAGCCCAATTTCTGCCAGACTGCTTTCCTAAAAAACAGTAATTTTTATCAAACAGGAATTTCATTCCTAAGCAATATATGTTTTCTGGTTTATTGGACCCTAGATTGTTGAGTTCCACTGTTTCTGTTTCTTCCTTTTCTAATCTGTTCCAAGCATCTACCTCTCTTATTTTTTAATCAGTACTAGATGATTTTGCTAACTGCCACTTCATAATATAGTCTGAAGACTAGAAGGGCTATTTCTCTTTTATCCCTACATTTTAAAATTAATTTTCTTGATGTTCTAGATCTTTTATTTCTCCACATGAATTTTGTTATTATTGTATCAAGTTATGTATTCTTTTTTAGAATTTCATTGGTATAGTATTAAAATTTTCAATTAACTTTGGTATTTGGCAGTATTGCCACTTTTGATACATGAGCATGACTCATGAGCAATGAATATTACTCTAGCTTCTACAATTCTTTATTCCTTTAAGAACACTTTATAAATGGGATTTTCTAAGTAAACTATCATGTCAGCAGCAGTCTTATTTTTTTCTTTACATTTTTCTCCTCTTATTGTTATTACTAACATTTCTAGAACTACATCAAATAGTAGTAGAGAGTGGGAATAATTGCTTTATTCTTGCATTTAGTGGAAAGGCTTCTAGTGTAATTCTACAGCAAATGATACTTGCTTTTGGTTTTAGATATATACTTTTTTTTTTGCTTTTTGGAGGGAAAAGGTAGGGCAATTGGGGTTAAGAGACCTGCCCAAGGTTACACAGGTAGTTTTGTGTTAAGTGTCTGAGGCTAGATTTGAACTCACGTCCTCCTCACTCCAGGGCTGGTGCTCTATTTACTGCGCCACCTAGCTGCCCCTAGATATATACTTTTTATATTTAAAAAATGTCCCTTCATGTCTATACTTTGTAGGTTTTTTTTTTAATCGCATAAATGAATACTGTACTTTGTTAAATATTTTTTTCTGCATCTATTGAGATAATCATGTGGTTTTGGATGTTTTTGTTTTTAATATGAATAATTATATTTTCCTGATATTTAATCATCCTGGAATCTCTTGTGTAAATTCCACTTAGTCAGGATGAGTGATGTCTTGAATCAAGATGTAACTTGCAAAGCTGTCCTGCTTCTAAGCTTCTGATGTGCTACATCTGTTCAAATTGGCCATGCACCTATACACTCCACTGATGAACCTCATCTTTGATATGTGCCTGGTAGTATGTTAAATGATTTACAAATATCAATATCTCATTTGATCTTCACAACAATCCTACAAGATAGATGTTATTATTATCCCCATTTTATAATGGAGGAAACTGAGGCAGGCAGGGGCTAAATGAGTTGCTCACGGTCACACAACTAGTGTCTGAAGTCAAATTTGAACTCAATTCTTCCTGACTCCAGGTTGTATTGTTACTGTATTTTTGCTTAATGGGAAGATCTTTCTCATCCATTAACAGGCCCATATGCCCTGTTTGAGTCACATGGAAGCCCAAGTCATATGAGTCTGTGGTGAGAGGAGCTTGCTGAATGGGTGGAGCAGAGCCCTGAGGAAGTTGGTAAGGGTAATTAGAGCTAAAGAAGAGAAAGGAAGCAGGCAGCAAGCTGTGAGTGTTCATTTGTGGGAAGGCCCTAGGAGGGGGAAAGCTTGGGGATGGTGGTGCCCTCTGCATTGCTATTGTGTACCTTTGTTGCAGTGATTCGGCTTTCTGGTGGTGGGATTCAGCTTTCTAGTGTTTAATTTATGTTTTGGTTCTGTCTTCCATGTGGAGAGTCTATTATAATTTGTGATTCAGAATTACGCCAGCATATTGATAGCCACTATAAGCACTGTGAATTTCGTGTTGGTGCTACATAGGTCTAGCACTCTATCCACTTAGCTACCAGCTCCCTCTTTGGGTTAAGAGTACTATGCAATTTCTTCAAAGAAACCTGGCCTGTCCATCTCTCTCTGTACAATTCTACATCGAACTTGCTGTCACACTTTATAGCTTGTCCAATCGACTGCATGTCATACGTCAATAGGCATTCTTCATCCTCTTGGATTTTCTTGTATTGATTGCTAATTGGTCCACATTACTAACGGTCAAGCATATGCCCTTCCTTGCCTCTAATAATCAGCAAACTCTAAAAGTGGACAGTGATTTGTAAAGCCAGTAGCAATGACATTGTTAGGCAGCTTTAATTAAATGTTTTCAAGGAATGTATTTCTTATGAATTTGGGGTAAAAAAATGAAAAACTTTTTTTTCTATGAAATTAATAGAAAAAATATTGGGCTACCTGCAAAATACATGTCAGAGTAGGGACTTCAAGGAAGGTTACTATTAATACTAACATACAGAATAAAAATTACTTCTTACCTGAATGCTTTCAGTGCTTGTTGGAACAGTTCTGGTTTTTCAGTTAGCCAGTCCAAACCAAGTGACCAGGGAATGCCACTATTGTAAGCTCTAAATATGTGACTAGGGCTAGGGACTATATTGTCTATCCCCAAAAAACTAAAATAACAAGACATTACTACATGAATATATAAGTCTTTCAAAACTTCATCCTTTGCTATTTCTTCAAGTATATTTGAAAGATTTTCTTTTGGATGCAAAGAGTCCAATTGATTTAAAACAAATTGGTACCAGTCTTCTGGAAATAGCTTCTTTATTTCATTAATTTTGGATTTGGGCAAACAACTAGACCTCCATTCTTCTGGTATGCTTAACAACTGTGAATGAGAACAATTAAATTCCAGCAGGGGAAGATGTGTCATCTCTCTCTGCTTCCCTTTGTCAACAGCAGGAAGTCCTAATGCAACTGCTTTATATAGTTTATCTTCTGAAATAGTCTCTGAAGAATTACCATCTATGCTCTGTGATTCCACTGATCCTGGAATAGGTAAAGATGTACTTGGCAAAACTTTTAACTTCCCATTTTCTTTTTTGGTGGTAGACTCATCATCAAAAAAGTCATTATCAGACCACTCATCAAGTGTTTCTAAATTTAAACTATCTGTATCACTAGGGACTTGTGGGTATGGTGAATTATTCAACTCAGGCTGCCTGATTAGAGGTGGCACACCATTATTTTCAGTTTCATCAAGTTCCTTTGGTGTTTTGGTTCTTTTATAGCAGTATCGTACGAGCATCCATACAAGTACTTTAATGAGGTCACCTTTAAATTCTTGTAAATTTTCATTAGAATCAATTATACCAGATAAAACACTCCTGGCATCAGAATATAATCTCACAGGTAGAACAGTACAGGGTGTTAAGATATTTCCAAAGTGCTCATTGAGTGGAAGTGCTTTTGCATATTCTTCTTGCACAAAGGCTGCTTCAAAAACTTCATCAACTCTTCTAGCTTCAACAGTGTGGCACGATGTTTCCTGTAATTCTAATCCCTGAAAGACAAGACAAAACCTCCTTGAGTGTATTACACAGAAGCCTTTTCCAACCCCTCAGTTCTTTCTATATATTTTTTCCTATTTATCCTGCCTCATAGCTTGCATTATATGTACTTCCTTGCTTTTGCTTATTGTCTTCCCCATTAGATTGTAAACTCCTTGAGGGCAAGGACTGTCTTTCACCTCTTTTTGTATCTCCATCACTTAAGCACAGTGCCTGGCACACAGTAGGCTCTTAATAATGTTTAGTGGTTGGTCATAATTACGTAGACATAGAAAAGTTAATAATTTTAAGAATATTTATGTATTCTTCCTTAATAAAAATATGGCAAATAAAAGTCAGTTCTTCTTAATCAAGAGCTATACCTTATCCTTTAAATCTAGAGGCAGCATGGTATGGTAGAAGAACAAAGGATTTAGAGTCAGAAGGCCCAGGGTTTGAATCCTGGCTTTGCAATTTAGTACTTCTGTGGATTTTGGCAAGTCATCTAATCTCTCAGCTTTAGTTTCTTCACCTGTATGTCTCTCTGGGACATTATGGGCAATTGAAGAGTACTAAATTAGAGAAATATTAATAACAATATTATTTTTATGACAATCATAAAGAACTTTACACTTGAAAGATCATAATTTTTTTTGTAACTTCAATTTCTAGAACATTCTATATAAACCTGGAAATCTTTTTTTTTCTTCAAAATGACCAATGCTTTCTATTAAGCATACAGATTTCAAATACTGCTAAGTTAACATCAACTATTTATGTGGGGAAGCTTTAATAGCAGTTGTTACTTTGCTATAAAAATTGTACACATATGCAAAATACACATAAACAGCTGTATATCTGGCAAAGAAAAATATGGTCAAAGAAACTCTATTTAGAAAGACTCACTGACATATTATGAGATACTTCAATATTGTATTTCTTAACAGCAAAGAAGGAAGAAGTAGGAATTACTCTAATATTATGGGACAATTTTCTGCTTTTTCTTCTTTATGAGGTTGTAGTGTCAGTTTTAACCAGCAACAATTTGAACCTATTGTGTAATGTTTATGAAAGCTCATACTATTCTGTTCTCTATACATTGTTCACTCTATAAGTCAAACAGTATTACAGAATCATACTTTGGTGCTGATTGGTTGGACAAGAGCAAAAAGAATGGGATGCAGAAAAGAGGTGACTGTTCTATATAGCTTCTTTGCTTACTTATATAATCTTTTAATGGACTACACAATATCAAAATGTATATATTTCATTGTGAATATTTAAATTTAAAAAACACATTTTCAAATTTAACAAAGAAAATTTACTCCAAGTTGCTATGTATTTGATAGCTACTAAATTGATCACAGAAATATTTTTACATGTAATATATCAACTCTAGAGGAAATTTTAGTGGTCTAACCTTAATGTTAATACAGCAATAAGTATATCCTCGTTCTAGAACTAGTATCCAGATAAGTCGATCTTGAAAACGACATAAGTAATGTGACCCAGGTAAAAGGACACCTAAAACAGAGTAGAAAAAGATGAATTATTTTTTATGTGGGGTTTAGATAGGTCATTTTTATGATGGCAGATCTGACAACATTTTGGAGACTGCTTTTAACTCCTGTTACCTTTTTGTTAAAAATAGAAAGTGAAATATACTATTTTGTACAAGGCATTAAAATTATAAAAAAGCTCAACGACTTAGATGACTAAAATGATTTAATTTACTATTGGCCTATGCATGAGTGTTTTCAAATTACCAGAAAAACAAAACAAAACTGGAAGCAACTGTATCAAATTTCTATCTTTTACTACATTTCTTATAGACATATCCCTTTCTCTCTATTTGTATAGTCACAACTCTATTTCAAGTCATCAGTACTTCTCACATGCAGTACTAGAATCGTTTTCTAACTGGTTGGTTGCCTTGCTTTAAATCTCTCTAATCAGTCTAGGGTTATTTTTCTAAAGTATAGGTCTGACTGTGTCACACTCTGCTTAATGAGTTCTAGTGTCTCCTTGTTCTTTTTGGCATTTAAGGCTCTTCCTAACCTGAGTTTTTTCTACCTTTTCAGTCATCTTCTTACACTTACTACCCTACTCCGCTTGCCTGCTCTCAAGCACAACACTCTGTCCCCTATGACAGGAGTGCTCTTCCCTGATTTCCTGGCTTCCTTTAAAGCCCAGTTCAAAACTCACCTTCTAGAGCTTTCCTGATTCCTTAGTTTATGATGCTTTGCCTTTTCAGATCATATTCCATCTCCTCTGTAGATATCTTGTTGGTACCTACAAATTTACTTAGTTTCTCTCATTAGAATGAGGATAGGGACTGTAATTTTGGCCTTTCTTTGTTACCTCTAGTACTTGGTACAGTACCTGGAACACAGTGCTTAGAAAATGCTTGTTGACTGACCACTCATTTAACCATTCTCATCACCTTTTGCCTAGTCTATTCTAACAGTCATTACACACACACACACACACACACACACACACACACACACTCACACACAGACACCCCTCTTTGTGCTTTGACACTGACTGTCCTCCATGATTGGAATGTTTTGCCTCCTTACCTCTACCTCCTGATTTCCCTGACTTCTTCTAAGCTCAGCTCAAGACCCACATTCTGAAGAAAGCCTCTCGTAGTCCTCCCAGTTTCTAATCCTTTCTCTTTTAGATGACATTCTATCTATTCTGTATAGATCTTGTCCGTATAAATTTATTTACATGTTGTTCCCTGCTTTAGAGACAGAGACTATTTTTATTTTCTCTGTAGCTCAAGCTCTTAGCACAAAGTAAAGAATAAATATTTACTGATGGGCTGATTTGCAAATCTACTGATAATGCTAAATCCTGATAAAATTTCAATATAACTAACAGAATTTAAGTGAAAATGATATAACAAAGGATAGCTGCACTGGACTTGGAAATAGCAGAATGTTAGAAAGTCATAAGCACTAGTTAAAAAACACAACCCCTTATGCAATTTGTGTTGAGAAATCACTGAGGAGCTATAGTTTTTAAAATTGTTATAAGAGTAATAAATTTTATAAAAATGATGCATTAAAGGAAAGGCTTTTTAGAAATATGGGAGCAGATCACAGGACACTTCTATATTATTGTGAAACACTGTACCTTTCTTATGCCAAAGTACATGAAAGGGTTTTTAAGCAAAAGGAAGAAATTGTCCCTTATTAAGCAATAATAATAAAGACAGCAATATAATTTATATTATAAATTCCTCCTGGAATTTACCTGTTTGGAGGATATTTCTGAAAAACTGAGTATTTTTAACAAATAAATTCAACATCTTCCAATTCATACTATAAGCCAGCAAGATAATTTTATAACACATTCTCAATTTTAAAACTACTTGACTTGCAAATGAAACAGAAAAAAGTATACCTGCTTAGTCTTCACTTGACTGGTATAGAGAAGCAATGCTTACTTTATTTTAAAGATCTACATATTTCTAAATATGAATGAGTAAGAAGCTATTTGCTGTGGACATGATAGAAGACAATTCTGGTCTAATTTCTATCTTGTGAAAGAAAGCTGAACCTGATAATCTTACTATTTTTAGCTAAGGGTGAATAAAAGTTCTTTAACTTAACAAAGCAATACATGTTTTATTACAATTTTTAACATGTTATCTGTGAGAAATGGACTTTTACACTGTTGAAGTTACTTGAGAGATATTTCAGATATTTGGACAAGCTAATGCAATAGGCATTATAATTGACAGTAAAAATGGGTGGGGATTGGTGGGAAGTCTGGGGGGAGGATTAACACACATGTTGCTGAAATGTAAGTCATCAGACTACACAGAGTTGGAAAGTTCAAGAATAACTGTCTGCTCCTGTTGTGCAAGTGTTCTAAATAGCAGTCTCTAATCTCTGCTCTGGGTCCTGATTTCCAAACTGTGGAAACACATGGCCTTTCCAAAGCTGTAAATAATTGTACTGCATTAATTACAACATAGTTTGATAGAAAGCCCTGAAAAAAATACCACTAGATCACTACAATTAGAACTGCACAAAGCTGAAAACTCAACTGACCATCCCATTATAGATACCAACTATTACTAGCATTAAAATCAAGATATCTGGAAGTATTAAGACATTGATATGAATCAGCAAGAAAATCCTGGATTTTCATTGAGGGCATTTGTAGTTTTGTTATGATCTGCAAGTAATCCTTCTGGTTTGAGATATCCAGGTACAAATAATGCAATTCATTTCACAAGCATTTATTAGACACCTGTGGTGTGCTCCTATTTATACTAACCATTGTGAAGAATATCAAAGAAATAAATGACATTATATTTGCCTTAAAAAAGTTATTTGAAAGATAAAATATTATTCTTAATTAGTGTTCAGAAAAGAATTATGAGTAGCAATATTATAAATATAGCATGTTTTGGGAAATTTAGTGAACAGAAAAAAGCCCTCCTATCATACTGACATTATTACAGTTGACATATGGAATATAAAAATATTGAAGGAATTTATTAACAAATGTTGTTCAGTTGTTTTGTTTATGTCACTCTTCATGACCCCATTTGGATTATTTTGTTTTTGTTTGGCAAAGATGCTGGTTTGCCATTTCCTTCTCCAGCTCATTTTACCAACGAGGAACTGAGGCAAATAGTGACTTGCCCAGGGTCACACAGTTACCAAGTGTCTGAGGATATATTTGAACTCAGGAGGAATCTTCCTGACTCCAAGGCAAGAATCCCATCCACTATACCACCTGGCTACCCAGTTATGAACAATATCTACATATTTTATTGTATGTCAAATATTTTATTTGTTACATACTTGTAATAATTTATTAATTTATTTGAATGAAAAATGAGCTAAGAAAATTATATGTATAAAATGTTTTATGAAAAATGGGGAGAGGGCATAATTTTTTTCTTATAAAAAAAGGAAGAACCATCACAATATAAAATCTGGAAACCACTTATTATAGGATATATTCTTATCTTTCTCCCTACCCTATCACTTTGTTATTACCACTCCTATCACTAAATATCCTTTTAAAGACCAGCATGGGGATAAAGCGAAAAATGCTGGAATTATTCAATTATTTTAATGATAATCTTTTAAAACTACTAACAGAGTAGAAATTGAATAATATATTATTTTTAAAAAGGAAATTAAGTAGGCAGTCACTCTAAATTAATTCAGCACATTGATACCAAGAGTGATTTTGGTTCTTATTTCTCTTTAAAAATTTTTTTTTCTAAATACTTTCACAACACATAATTAGAAAAATTGTAAGTAACCGTTTCACCAGGGTGGAGAACATATGTTCTTTTCGTGCCTAAAATCAACTTGTCAGAAAGTTAGCTATTAGCATTTAAATACCACGTGAGACTTCATATCTGCTACGAGATTACATGTTTTCTTCAAAACGATCTTGAGAATTACAGTAGCATTGTACAATTAGCACATGGTGGAAAAGTTGCAAGGCAGTCATATTACTTGAGAAAGTTAAGTTTATTTCCACCAAATATTCTGTTTTTTCCCTGAAAGCATTATTTTTTAATATTATGTTTATTTGGCAGAGGTGGCAGGGAGAGATGGGAGTGGTAAGTGCAAAGGACAAAATTACTTAAAGAAAAGTTTTGTATCTTTAGGATTATTTTTCTTCAGTAGTAAGTAGGTAGGGCTGATGAAATCACCATGTTTATGGAATAAAACAAACTTTTTATACTTTTCAGTATGACTTGTGGTCAGTTCCCATTACTTAACCATTAAAAATAACAATAACAAAAACTCATATTTACATAGTATTTTGAAGTTTGTAAAACATTTACCTACAATCTCACTTATTTCTTTCATGACAATCGTGTGAGGAACAGATAAGCAAACAGAGGCTCAGTAGTCTAATGACTTACCCATAGTCACATTAGTGTCTGACATAAGATGAATCCAGATCTTCCTGACTCCAACATCACTACTCAATTATAGAAAAAAAAAATCGAGGCCCTTAGCCTCTTCTCCACTCTTCCTCATCTCAGAGGCTTTTTATTGCTCCCTCTGCCCTCCCTTAATAAACCCTACTCTTCATTAATCCTTCAACCAATAAGTTCTCTTCCAGGCCAACTCTACTGTTCTTGCCACTCTTTCTTTTCTCCATCTTGACTCCTTGGTAAACCAATTTAACTTTAGTTTGTTCTCATGTCTCACTTTACTCCTTGCCAAGCCTCAGCCGTGGATCACTCCTACCATTCATTCTTATAACATGCTACTGTACAAAGGTAGAGAAAAATCACACAACTGTTTTGACTGGGTCCACTACAGATTTATGTTACATAACCTCAGATAGGCCTTCACTGCTGCTAGGCAATCCCTCTATACCTACCTTAGCAACTCTCCACAATAGCTCTTCCAAACCTTTTCATTCCTCCTCAAACCTACTATGGCTCCCCCTCCCACCACTCTCTTAGCTAAGACCCTTGCCTGATATTTACAGAAAAAAAATCAAGGGTGTTTGCCAAGAGCTTTTTTCCCCTGTTCCTCATCTCATAGACCCCATATGCCTTCTGCCACTATCTTCTCCTTCATGCCTATCTCTCATGACCTGCTAAACCCTTTAGTCACACAAGTGATCCCATTCCATCCCAACTCCTCCCACAGAATGCCCCAACATTCCAACTCCTTTACTGATGTCCAATATCTCCCTGTCTAATGGTTCATTCCCTACTGCCTGCAAACATGACTGTTTCTCCTATCTTGAAGACACTCTCACTGTTAACTATTATCCTCTATCTCTTCTGCCCTTTGTGGCTAAACTACTTGAAAAGGCCATCTACAATAGACATCTCCATTTTCCTTCCTCTCACTCTCTTCTTAACCCCTTACAATTTGGCTTCTGACTTGATCGCTCTTCCAAAACTGCTCCCTCCAAAATCACTAGTGATCTCTTAGTTGGCCCATCCAATGGCCTTTCCTCAGTCCTCATGCTCTTTGATCTCTCTGCAGGCTTTGACACTGTTGATCACTCTCCTCGATGCTCTTCTCCAGGTTTTCAAGACACTGCCTTCTCTCGCTCCTCCTGCTACCTATCTCACTACTCCCATCTCCTTTGCTGGAGCCTCATCTAAAACCCTCACTCTGACCACAGATGTCACATGACATCTGGACCCTCTTCTCCCTCTATATTAACTTTACCTTTCTACTAACTCTTGAAAATGCTGCCTTTTCTCCTCTGACAATGGCACTACTGTTGTAGAGGGCTGCATTATCACATACCTGGACAAATAGCCTGCTGGTGGGTCTGCCTGCTTCAAGTCTCTCCCCACCCTAACCCATCCTGTTCAGCTACCAAATTGTTTTTCCTAAAGTGCAGGTCAGACCATGTCACCTTCCAGACTCAATTAACTCCAGTGGTTCCTTATCACCTCTGGGATCAAATACAAAGTGATCTGTTGGCATTCAAAGCATTTTATAATGAGTCCTCTCCTATCTTTCCAATCTCCCTACTCCCTGCCACATATTCTTCAGTCTAGTAACATTGGCCTTCTAGTTGTTCCATGGACAAGACATTCCATCTCCTGGCTCTGGGAAATATCTCTGACTGCCCCCATGCCTGGAATGTTCTCCCTCCTCAAATCCCTGGCATCCTTTAAAACTCAACTAAAATCTTATCTTTTACCAAAAAAAGTTACAAATTCTAGTACCTTAATTCTCTTGCTTTCCCTGTTTCCTATTTATCCTGTATGCAGCTTGTTTGTTCATATTTGTTTGACTGTTGTCTCCTCCATTAGGCTGCAAGGTTTTTGAGGGCAGGGAATATCTTTTGCCTTTTTTTATATAACTAGAACTTAGAACACAGTGCCTGGCATATAGCAGGTGCTTAATAAATGTTTGTTGACTGAATGAAATCTTCAATACCAAACTGATTCTCTTTAAAAATCTAATTCCTCCCATGTACTTGAGTTTCTCTATTTATCATTGCCTCATATTCATGGAAGACTTTTAAAAATATTTATGTTTTGATTACAGGACAGAACCCTGAACTTAATGTAGTTCACAGCTCATTTTTAATCAGTAAGATGAACCCTTTTAATTTGTCAACTGTCACTTTTTTTGTCAATAAAAAACCCCAAAGATTCTGAATACTTTGGTAATTTAATTCATCTCAATAAGTAAAGGTGAATTTGCTTTTTGCTTCTGGTCTGTCATATTTTTTAAAATTTGATTTTTATATGCCGGCATAGTCAAAAGGCTCAAGTTTTGTTGGTTTGTTTTTTGAGAATGATAATCTCTCCAGAATGTTCTCTATACTAAATTTAGAGATGAAAATACCTCAAATATAGCTTAGTCACTTACCTAAACTACCAGCTGCCATTGCAGATCCAAGTGCAGCACTCAGACTTGGAACCATCTGCTCATAGTAAACGGTATCTGGACAAATGCATGCTGTTGCACCTACTGGTCCTGGCCAACTCTGAACTGGTCTTGGAAACCCAACCAGAAACACTGGAAGGGTGAAGAGAGGCAGTAAAGGAGAAGAAAGTAGTGTAGAAAGAACTATGAATAACATGACAACTGGGAAGAAGACTACGTTGAGTGTAATTAAAGTGGTGGTAGATTTTCGACGCTGTTTTTTCTCTGTCCATGATGTCAAGAGAACAGATACAGCAAACTGCAATTTGGTGATAAGTTGAAGCAGTCTATCACGAATAATGCCAACCTAAAAATATAAAAACAAGATAAATATTTCTATTTATTTCATAGAATCTCAGATCTGGAAGAAACCTCAAGAACATCTGGCCCAATTCCGACTTGAACAAGAATTCTCTGTACATATCATATGTGCATATACACATATACACACACATATATAATATATACATACATATATGTATGTCAATCAAGTATTTATTAAGTACCTATTTTGTGCTACGCTCTGGGTATAGAAAAACAATGAATGAAACTATAAGTGTTCTCAAATAGCGTAATTCTAACAGAGGAGACAATAAGTACAAAAATAAGTATTTAGAGAATAAATGTAAGGAAAATAAACACAAATAATTACTCATCAGTTAAATAAAAGATAGTTTGAGAGACAGCACTAGCAAGTGAGAGGATCAGGAAGTTTTATGTAGAAGGGGATGTTTGAGCTAAGTCTTACAGGAAGTGAAGGACTCTTATCAAGCAGTGTTAAGGAAAGAGCCCATTACAGATACAGGGGATAGCCATTACAAAGGCATGGAAATGGGAGCTGAAGTGCCGTGTGTGAGAAACAGACAGAAGGGCAGTATGGCTAGACCTTAACATGTAAGAAGGGTTATATATA
>NW_027185809.1:23742544-23750100 GCF_028583685.1 Petaurus breviceps papuanus
ATATGTTTAGAAGCCCCTAGAAGGGACTACTAGAACTTATTCAATAGGGTAGTGACATGGGCAGAACTGTGCTTAAGGAAAATGACTTTGGCAGCAGGGTGGAAGAGGAAATGGGCTAAGGCAAGATGCGGTTTGGAGACTAATTAGAAAGGTATTTCAATAAACTAGGCAATAGGTGATGAGGGGATATACAAGGTAGTATCAGTATGAACAGAAAGGGTCAGTTAGATAGGAAAGATGCAGAGGTCAAAACATAAAACGTTGAGCATGTGTGGTGACCGAGGAAGGAGTCAAAGATTTGATTTTCATAAGACTATGAAAATGGCAGACTAGAAACATAGTGGTGTTTGTTGGACAACTGTTCATCCAGTCTCTGCTTGAAGACTTGTTGTAATTAGAGAGAATCGACTACTTTCCCAGGCAACACATCTCATTTTTGGACGACGGTTACTACGTTTAAATCTGACTCCTAACGAGAAGTTACGGAGAACAGCATTGCTTATTTGCCCTACTTTTCTTACTCTTTGCCTAAACACCTTTCTTCGTATTAAAAAAATCCCACTCTGCTAGGAAAAGTTCTGTCAGAGGATTGATAATTCTATCTTTTTAAGCTCCGATTCATCAGTCAGATACAGGCTCTGGCAAAATACTTCAATTAGAATTCGCATCTCTCTGTGGATGTTCCCCCTTTAGCTCAACACAACTGCATTTTCCAAGTACACCTACACAGGAAAGGCCTGTAATTAACATTCTTTATAAAGACAAAGTGAACAGTAAAAACACAGAAAGGAAAATGGATTTTCCCAGTGCCAAGAGGGAAAGGTTTTAGGGTTCTAGAAGAGAGGTCAAGGAGAAAAAAAAGACACGATTTCTCCACAGGGGTCTGTGGTAAGATGGGATGAGGTAGAATTTGTCTCTTTGGGCCCTGCCTCAGAGCTACATCCAGCTCTGGGCCACCCTCTAAGGAAAAGACTTTCTCCACTTTGTGTTCTTAGGGCCCTCTCCAGGGCAAGTAAGCTATTCATGCCTCCTCCTGAGGTTTCTATATTTCCACTCTCACTGCTGCCTACTAAGAGGCAGGTAGAGTCTAATGGAACACACAACTACCACGTAGTTGGTGTAACTCAAGGGAGTACCTTGAACAATCTAATCTCTGAGTCTCTCAACAGACCTCTTTCTGATATTTTCCCTAGATTTATACTGCTCAATGGTCAGAATATTCCATTCCCTTACACTTACCATAATCTAGTAATTCAGAACTCCTGGCTGGGCATATACAAATTCCATTCCCTATTCTAACTTCGTGACTTCTTCAGGCCTATCTACTTCAATTCTGCCCTGCTAATGTCCCATTCCAAATTTGTCTATCCTCTTCCACTGTGTCCTCCGGAATGCCAGTGCCCTAATTTCCTTTTATACTTTTCTCATTCCTTCCAAATTCCAGTCTTCACTTTGCTACTTTCTCCCTCTATACCATCATCACTCCACAACCATTTTTCCTTTGAAGTTCCTACTATCCAAATTTATCACTCAAACTACAGGACAGTCTCTTTCCTCAATGAGTTTAGCACCTAGCTTGAACTCTTTCTCTCCTTTCCATCTTCTAGTCTCACACTTGGGGACTTCAGCATGCATACTGATATTTCCCTATCACACAACACAAATAAGGTGAAGAACCCTCCCTATAAATATTCTCCAGCATACATATATATATATATATCATCCATTAAATATGATTCTAATAATTGAATAGGGCAGTCTAAGAGGGTCTAACCAGGACAGAGAATATGGTAGAACTTTTCCCCTAAAAACCTTTCCCAATTTCTTTATTAACGTTAAGAGCACCACCATCTTCCCAGTTACCCAGGCTCCTAATCTAAGAATCATTCTTGCCTCCTCATTTTACTGCTCCCTGCCTCCCATCCAATTAGTAATCAATCTTGTGGTTTCTACCTTCCTAAAATCTCTCTTATATGTCCCTCTTCTTTCCTGTGACACTGCCACCACCTTGGCACATACCCTCATTACTTTATACCTAGATTACTGCAATAGCCTATCTTGAGTCTTTCTCCACTCCAGTCTATCCTCCACTCAACTGTCAAAGTGACCTTACAAAAGCATTATTTTGACCTTGTCAATCCCTTATTCAATCAGCTCCAGCGGCTTCCTATTATCTCCAGGATCAAAAATAAATTCCTTTGCTCGGCTTTTAAAGTCAACTTGCTCCCTCTTACCTCTAAGTCTTCTTATACTTTATTTCCTTTAAGGGAGGTAAACAAAACAAGCTATTGTGCAACTCTGGGCATTTTCACTGGTTACCTATCCTTCAGGCCTGGAATTCTCTCCATCTTCATTTCTGCCTCCTGGCTTCCTTAGAATTTCAGTTAAAATCCCACCTTCTGCAAGAAGCCTTTCTTGGTCTCGGCTTACCTCCAATAGGTGTGTATGTGTGTGTGTGTGTGTGTGTGTGTGTGTGTGCATGTGTGTATCTATCGCTTATTTATACACTGTTTGTATGTTGTCTTCCCCAGTACACTGTTGATTCATTGCAGCTAGGAACTATATTTGCCTTTCTTTGTATTTCTACTGCTTAACACAGTGCCTGGCAAATAGCAAGTACTTGATAAATGTTTGTTGACTTGACTCTCAGCTTCTTATTCTTATCAGTTACATCTCTACTGCTGTGTAAGAGTGTACTAACTTTGTTGGGTGTCATATCACTTTTGACACAATAGCATTTGAGTGCACAAAAAAAACCCTCACAATTTGTCAGATGAACTTCTTACTAGTCTTACAAGTGTAACTGTGACCCTGCAAGTCCCTTAACCTTGTTTGCTTCAGTTCCTCATCTATAAAATGAGCTGGAGAAGGGAGTTGCAAACCACTCCAGCATCTTTGCTAAGAAAATCCCAAATGGGGTCACAAAGAATTAGACATAACTGAAATAACTGAGTGAAAAAATAATGTAATCACCACCACTACAATGAAAACCATACACTGCATAACCATAAAGCCCAAGTCTGACTTAGGAGAAGAGGTGAGGTAACACATCTGCCTGTCCCTTCTCTGCAGAGGTTGGGGCCTACTGCAAATACTATCAGACATAGATATGTGTTGCTTGGTTCTGCTGTCCTGTTTTTTTTTCCCCCAAAAGGAGAAAGAAGGGATATATTTATCAAGAGCAGGGGAAAGGGGATGAATATATTTGTAAAGGAAGGTGATATAAAAACAAACAAAAAAGAATAAAATATTAATTTTACTTTTTTTTTTTTTTTTGCTTTTTGGAGGGCAATTGGGGTTAAGTGACTTGCCCAAGGTCACACAGCTATTTTTTTATATTGGGTGTCTGAGGCCAAATTTGAACCCAGGTCCTCCTGTCTCCAGGGCTGGTGCTCTACTCACTGCGCCACCTAGTTGCCCCAAATCTGGGCAGTGGGAAATCCCCTTCCCCCTTTTTTTGCTTTTTGGAGGGCAACTGGGATTAAGTGACTTGCCCAAGGTCACACGGCTATTTTTTGTGTTAGGTGTCTGAGGCCGGATCCGAACCCAAGTCCTCCTGATTCCAGGGCTGGTGCTCTATTCTCTGCACCACCTAGCCACCCCGTGTCTGTCCTCTTGACAGCAGCTAAGAAGCACAGTGGATAAAGAGCTGTCTCAAGTCAGAAGGAACTGAATTCAAATCTGTCCTCAGACAGCTATGTGACCCTGGGAGTATCATTTAACTTTGCCTCAGTTTCCTCAATGGTAAAATGGGGATAATACAGCACCTACCACAAATGAGATAATAGCACTCATAAAACTTCTCTCTCTCCCTCTTTTTTTCCCCTTCCTAATGTTTGCTGCTAGATTATGTTGGAGTAAACAGTGAGTATTGAAGACACTTGTCTCTTTATAAACTACCTAGGTTTTTACATCGTTTATTCCTTAAAACTTCTGTTTGAGGGTAAAGAGAAGGGGAGAAACAGCCAGTTATTTTGCCTCATAGAGAGAAATGAAGTATGAAATCTAAGGAAAGATTCTTTCTAATTCTAAACAACTTTGGAGTCATTGCTTCAATCATCTTCTTCAACTGACATACCATTTTTCCCCTTGAATTTCCAAAGTCATGAGCATATGAATGTCAGTCAACAGAATTATTTATTTGATGTTTTATTATTTTTAGTCAAGTCCCAAAGTAAAAGCCAACTTTTTGACCTTGTTTGCCCAGAAAATAAATATTACCTTATCTTAGACTGGAGGGTGGAAGACATACATACTGGGTCCTTTGCTTAGTATATAACTAAGTGGGTTATACTATACAGATCTCTGGGGAAAAGTAACTGGTAGATAATGTTATTTAACGTGGTTTCTATTTCTTTTCATGGACTTGTAAATAAACATTGAATTTTCTAAACCATATGCTTGCAAAAGGTGCTGATCACATCATCTGGGGTGGTATCAGATAGTGAAGTTCCCTAATTATCTGGTTGTAAATAATAAGCTTGCTGTTTGTCCTTCATTCTCTAAGAGAACCATGACATCAGGAAGGTGATGCCATGACAGGCAAGTGAACTGGATTTATGTGAGGAAGGGTTGTACAAAGTCACCAGACTCACTTTCTCCTCCAGAGCCATTTGTGTCCTGATATAGATCAGGACAACTGGAGATGGCCCAGGATGCTCTGAAAGATCTTGGCCTTTTCAAGCTAAGGTCTTCAACAGGTCTCAATCTGACTGAAGCCAAATGATAAGCTAGAAGAGTTAGAAATCTCACCAAAAATTTCCAGACTCATTATACGACGTGAGAGACAGATCATGTTAAAGACAGCTGATTTTATATAAAGAAAGAATAATCAACCAATAAACACTTATCAAGCACCTACTGTTTACCAGGCACCGTGCAAAGTGCTAGATATATCAAAAGAGGCAAAAGATGGTCCTTGTAAGGAACTTAAAATATAAAAAAGGGACATGAAAATAAATATATACAACATAAGCTACATACTGGACAAACAGGAAATAATTAACCGAGGGAAGGCACTCGAATTAAGAGACTGGGAAAGGTTCTCTGTAAAAGATGAGATTTTAAGTGGAACTAAAAAGGAAGGAATCAGGAGGTAGAACTGAGGAGTGAGCATTCCTGGTAGGCAGGACTGCTTAAAGAAAATGCGAGGAGCCAAGAGATGGAACATCTTGATGGTGAACAGCCAGAAGGCCAGTGTCACTGAACTGAAGAGTGTGTGATGGGAAATAAAGTATAAGAAGACTGAAAAAGTAGGAGGGGTTAGGTTACAAAGGGATATGAATTGTAAAGTATTTTTTCTTTGATCCTGGAAGTGATAGGGAGCCAACGGAGTCTGATTTGTGCCTTAAGAAAATTACTATAGTGACTGAATGGAGGATGGAAGGGGGTATAGTCTTGAGGCAGGTAGACTCACCAGCAGGCTATTGCATTAGTCCAAGTATGAGGTGATAAGGGGCTACATTAGAATGCTGACAGGAAAGGGGTATATTGAAGAGACAATGCAGAAGAAAACTGACAGGCCCTGACAACAGATTGCCTATGGGAGGTGACAGATAGTGAGGAATCCAGTATGATGCTTAGGTTGAGATCCTGAGGGACTGGGAAGATTGTATTACCCTCTATAGTAATAAGGAAGGGAGAGTTTGGGGGAAATGTATGTAGCATGTAGTTTATGATGTCTATTGGACATCTAGTTTGACATGTATAAAAGGCAACTGGAGATGTGAGATCAGAAGAGCAGAGAAATTAGAACAGGATAGGTGAATTTGAAAGTCATCAGCATAGAGATGGTAAGTAAATCCATGGGAGTTGAGATCACCAAGTGAAGCAGTACTGATGGAAAAGGGAAGAAGGTCCAGGTCAACCCTGTGGAGTACCTATAGTTAGAGGGCATGATCTGGATGAGGAACTAGCACAAGAAAAGGAATGGCTAGGCAGGAAGGAGGAGAATCAAGAATCCTGAGAATCTATAGAGTGTCAAGGAGGGAAGGGTGATCAACAGTATCAAAGGCTCAAGAGAGGCTGAAGACTGAGAAAAAGACACTGGATTTAGCAGCTAAGAGATCACTGGCAATACTGGGAGAATTTTGGTGGAATAAGGTCAGAAGCCGTATCATAAGGGGTGAAGAAGAGAGAGGAGAAAAAATGGAGGTATCGACTACAGATGGCTGCTTCATGAAGTTCAGTCACAAAGGGAAGAAGAGATAGATGATGATCATTAACGGGGATGGAAAGATCAAGTGAGGGTTTCTTCAGGATGAGGGAAACATGGAATGTTTGTAGGAAGTAAGGAATGACAAAGTGACAGAGTTGGCATGATAAAAGGGGCATTTTGTTGGAGGTGGGATGAAATGGGATTGCTTGGTAGATGGGGCAGTCTTTTTAAGGAGCAAGGCCATTATCAAGTGAGACGGGGGTGAAGGAGAAAATAGTGGTGGAAGGCATCTGAGTGACAGATGAGGAAGGGGGAGAAAAGGGACTTTATGGAGAATGGCTTCAATTTTTTCGGTAAAATAAGAAGCAAGGATCTCAGATGAGGGGGGAGAAGGGGCAGCTATGGGAAGTCTGAATAATGATGAAAAGGCTTGGAAAAGTTGCTATGCAAAGTGGGATGTGAATTTATATCAAAAGCATAGGATTTTCTAGCAGCAGTGAATGCCCATTCAAGTTGTATAACACAATTTGTTGTGGACCTGGTCAGAATAGTTGCATTATTTTTTTTGCCTTCATTCAAAGGCATATGCATAGGGATGAAGGTGGCAAATGGTGGGAGTAATTCAAGGCTAAGCAGATTGGTTTGCTTGCTTGCTTGCTGTTTGTCCTTCAATCTCAATAAAGGTCATAAGGAAAGTGATGCCATCATGACAGGAAGGTAATGCCAAGACAAGCAAGTGAATTGTATTTAAGCGAGGGAGGCACCAGCCTCACTTTCTCCACCAGAGCCATCTGTGACAAGTGGCCAGATATAGATCAGAACTGGAGATAGCCCAGGATGCATTGGAGGACCTTGGTCTTTTCAAGTTAAGGTCTTCAATAGGTCTCAGTTTGACTGAGGCCAAATGAGAAGCTAGAAGAAACAGAAATCTCATCAAAAAATTTCCAGACTCATTATATGACATGACAAACAGGTCCTGTTAAAGATTGCTGATTTTATATAGAAAAAGAATAATCAATCAACAAATATTTATCAAGCACCTAGTAGGGATTTATGAAGTCAGTGCAGAGTTGAACTAATTCACCCAAGGGGTCAAGATAGGGAAAACAGGCTGGATTTCTGACCTTGAGAATCATCTGTTCATATCCTTAGATCATTTATCAATAAAGGACTGATTCCTTCCTTATAATAGCTTGGAAATGAGACCTTTATCAGAGAAACTTGTTATGAAGATTTTTTTTTCTAGTTGATCATTTGTCTTTTAATGTTAACTTTATTAGACTTGTTTGTACAAAATCTTTTTAATTTTACCTAATCAAACTCATTGATGTTATCTTTTGTGATTCTATCCCTTATTTGGTCATTAATTTTTCTCCTATTCATAGGTCTGATATACAGT
>NW_027185809.1:23750500-23774321 GCF_028583685.1 Petaurus breviceps papuanus
TGGGCAGTGGGAAATCCCCTTCCCCCTTTTTTTGCTTTTTGGAGGGCAACTGGGATTAAGTGACTTGCCCAAGGTCACACGGCTATTTTTTGTGTTAGGTGTCTGAGGCCGGATCCGAACCCAAGTCCTCCTGATTCCAGGGCTGGTGCTCTATTCTCTGCACCACCTAGCCACCCCGTGTCTGTCCTCTTGACAGCAGCTAAGAAGCACAGTGGATAAAGAGCTGTCTCAAGTCAGAAGGAACTGAATTCAAATCTGTCCTCAGACAGCTATGTGACCCTGGGAGTATCATTTAACTTTGCCTCAGTTTCCTCAATGGTAAAATGGGGATAATACAGCACCTACCACAAATGAGATAATAGCACTCATAAAACTTCTCTCTCTCCCTCTTTTTTTCCCCTTCCTAATGTTTGCTGCTAGATTATGTTGGAGTAAACAGTGAGTATTGAAGACACTTGTCTCTTTATAAACTACCTAGGTTTTTACATCATTTATTCCTTAAAACTTCTGTTTGAGGGTAAAGAGAAGGGGAGAAACAGCCAGTTATTTTGCCTCATAGAGAGAAATGAAGTATGAAATCTAAGGAAAGATTCTTTCTAATTCTAAACAACTTTGGAGTCATTGCTTCAATCATCTTCTTCAACTGACATACCATTTTTCCCCTTGAATTTCCAAAGTCATGAGCATATGAATGTCAGTCAACAGAATTATTTATTTGATGTTTTATTATTTTTAGTCAAGTCCCAAAGTAAAAGCCAACTTTTTGACCTTGTTTGCCCAGAAAATAAATATTACCTTATCTTAGACTGGAGGGTGGAAGACATACATACTGGGTCCTTTGCTTAGTATATAACTAAGTGGGTTATACTATACAGATCTCTGGGGAAAAGTAACTGGTAGATAATGTTATTTAACGTGGTTTCTATTTCTTTTCATGGACTTGTAAATAAACATTGAATTTTCTAAACCATATGCTTGCAAAAGGTGCTGATCACATCATCTGGGGTGGTATCAGATAGTGAAGTTCCCTAATTATCTGGTTGTAAATAATAAGCTTGCTGTTTGTCCTTCATTCTCTAAGAGAACCATGACATCAGGAAGGTGATGCCATGACAGGCAAGTGAACTGGATTTATGTGAGGAAGGGTTGTACAAAGTCACCAGACTCACTTTCTCCTCCAGAGCCATTTGTGTCCTGATATAGATCAGGACAACTGGAGATGGCCCAGGATGCTCTGAAAGATCTTGGCCTTTTCAAGCTAAGGTCTTCAACAGGTCTCAATCTGACTGAAGCCAAATGATAAGCTAGAAGAGTTAGAAATCTCACCAAAAATTTCCAGACTCATTATACGACGTGAGAGACAGATCATGTTAAAGACAGCTGATTTTATATAAAGAAAGAATAATCAACCAATAAACACTTATCAAGCACCTACTGTTTACCAGGCACCGTGCAAAGTGCTAGATATATCAAAAGAGGCAAAAGATGGTCCTTGTAAGGAACTTAAAATATAAAAGGGGGACATGAAAATAAATATATACAACATAAGTTACATACTGGACAAACAGGAAATAATTAACCGAGGGAAGGCACTCGAATTAAGAGACTGGGAAAGGCTCTCTGTAAAAGATGAGATTTTAAGTGGAACTAAAAAGGAAGGAATCAGGAGGTAGAACTGAGGAGTGAGCATTCCTGGTAGGCAGGACTGCTTAAAGAAAATGCGAGGAGCCAAGAGATGGAACATCTTGATGGTGAACAGCCAGAAGGCCAGTGTCACTGAACTGAAGAGTGTGTGATGGGAAATAAAGTATAAGAAGACTGAAAAAGTAGGAGGGGTTAGGTTACAAAGGGATATGAATTGTAAAGTATTTTTTCTTTGATCCTGGAAGTGATAGGGAGCCAACGGAGTCTGATTTGTGCCTTAAGAAAATTACTATAGTGACTGAATGGAGGATGGAAGGGGGTATAGTCTTGAGGCAGGTAGACTCACCAGCAGGCTATTGCATTAGTCCAAGTATGAGGTGATAAGGGGCTACATTAGAATGCTGACAGGAAAGGGGTATATTGAAGAGACAATGCAGAAGAAAACTGACAGGCCCTGACAACAGATTGCCTATGGGAGGTGACAGATAGTGAGGAATCCAGTATGATGCTTAGGTTGAGATCCTGAGGGACTGGGAAGATTGTATTACCCTCTATAGTAATAAGGAAGGGAGAGTTTGGGGGAAATGTATGTAGTATGTAGTTTATGATGTCTATTGGACATCTAGTTTGACATGTATAAAAGGCAACTGGAGATGTGAGATCAGAAGAGCAGAGAAATTAGAACAGGATAGGTGAATTTGAAAGTCATCAGCATAGAGATGGTAAGTAAATCCATGGGAGTCGAGATCACCAAGTGAAGCAGTACTGATGGAAAAGGGAAGAAAGTCCATGTCAACCCTGTGGAGTACCTATAGTTAGAGGGCATGATCTGGATGAGGAACTAGCACAAGAAAAGGAATGGCTAGGCAGGAAGGAGGAGAATCAAGAAAGAGTAGTGTCCTGAGAATCTAGAGTGTCAAGAAGGGAAAGGTGATCAACAGTATCAAAGGCTCAAGAGAGGCTGAAGACTGAGAAAAAGACACTGGATTTAGCAGCTAAGAGATCACTGGCAATACTGGGAGAATTTTGGTGGAATAAGGTCAGAAGCCGTATCATAAGGGGTGAAGAAGAGAGAGGAGAAAAAATGGAGGTATCGACTACAGATGGCTGCTTCATGAAGTTCAGTCACAAAGGGAAGAAGAGATAGATGATGATCATTAATGGGGATGGAAAGATCAAGAGAGGGTTTCTTCAGGATGAGGGAAACATGGAATGTTTGTAGGAAG
The DNA here is from genome assembly GCF_028583685.1 of Petaurus breviceps papuanus. Lineage (NCBI taxonomy): Eukaryota > Metazoa > Chordata > Mammalia > Diprotodontia > Petauridae > Petaurus > Petaurus breviceps. The sequence goes on from NW_027185809.1 coordinate 23,753,371, forward strand.
TAAGGAATGACAAAGTGACAGAGTGGGCATGATAAAAGGGGCATTTTGTTGGAGGTGGGATGAAATGGGATTGCTTGGTAGATGGGGCTCTTTTTAAGGAGCAAGGCCATCATCAAGTGAGACAGGGGTGAAGGAGGAAATAGTGGTGGAAGGCATCTGAGTGACAGATGAGGAAGGGGGAGAAAAGGGACTTTATGGAGAATGGCTTCAATTTTTTCGGTAAAATAAGAAGCAAGGATCTCAGATGAGGGGGGAGAAGGGGCAGCTATGGGAAGTCTGAATAATGATGAAAAGGCTTGGAAAAGTTGCTATGCAAAGTGGGATGTGAATTTATATCAAAAGCATAGGATTTTCTAGCAGCAGTGAATGCCCATTCAAGTTGTATAACACAATTTGTTGTGGACCTGGTCAGAATAGTTGCATTATTTTTTTTGCCTTCATTCAAAGGCATATGCATAGGGATGAAGGTGGCAAATGGTGGGAGTAATTCAAGGCTAAGCAGATTGGTTTGCTTGCTTGCTTGCTGTTTGTCCTTCAATCTCAATAAAGGTCATAAGGAAAGTGATGCCATCATGACAGGAAGGTAATGCCAAGACAAGCAAGTGAATTGTATTTAAGCGAGGGAGGCACCAGCCTCACTTTCTCCACCAGAGCCATCTGTGACAAGTGGCCAGATATAGATCAGAACTGGAGATAGCCCAGGATGCATTGGAGGACCTTGGTCTTTTCAAGTTAAGGTCTTCAATAGGTCTCAGTTTGACTGAGGCCAAATGAGAAGCTAGAAGAAACAGAAATCTCATCAAAAAATTTCCAGACTCATTATATGACATGACAAATAGGTCCTGTTAAAGATTGCTGATTTTATATAGAAAAAGAATAATCAATCAACAAATATTTATCAAGCACCTAGTAGGGATTTATGAAGTCAGTGCAGAGTTGAACTAATTCACCCAAGGGGTCAAGATAGGGAAAACAGGCTGGATTTCTGACCTTGAGAATCATCTGTTCATATCCTTAGATCATTTATCAATAAAGGACTGATTCCTTCCTTATAATAGCTTGGAAATGAGACCTTTATCAGAGAAACTTGTTATGAAGATTTTTTTTTCTAGTTGATCATTTGTCTTTTAATGTTAACTTTATTAGACTTGTTTGTACAAAATCTTTTTAATTTTACCTAATCAAACTCATTGATGTTATCTTTTGTGATTCTATCCCTTATTTGGTCATTAATTTTTCTCCTATTCATAGGTCTGATATACAGTTACTTTTTCCAAGTTTCTCTCACTTGCATATGATGTAACCTTTTATATCTAGGTCACACACTCATATGTAATTTATCTTTGAAATAAGGTGTGAAGTGTTAGTTTAAATTTAATTTCTTCCATACAGCTATCTAATTTTCCCAGTAGTCAAATAGTGAGTCCCTGTTCTAGTAGCTTATATCTTGTGTTTACTGAATACTGAGGAATTAAATATGTTTGTTTCTCTATACTGTGATCTTCATCTGTTCCACTGATAGATTCATGTTCTAAACAACACTAAATTACTTCAATAATTACCACTTTGATACCAATTAATTTACCAAAAAACTACTTTATAGAGCTAGAAAAAATAGTAACAAAATTCATTTGGAAGAATAAACGGTCCAGAATATCAAGGGAATTAATGAAAAGAAATTCTAGGGAAGGTGGACTAGCTATACCAGATTTCAATCTGTATTATAAAGCAGCAGTCATCAAAACTACTTGGTACTGGGTGAGGAATAGAGTGGATCATGGAATAGATTAGGCACATGAGATTCAGAAGTCAATGACTATAGTAATCTATTGTTTGATAAACCCCAAGACCCTGGTTTTTGGGATAAGAATTCACTATCCGACAAAAACTGCTGGGAAAACTGGAATATAGTATGGCAGAAACTGGGCATAGACCATTATCTAATACCGTATACCAAAATCAAGTCTAAATGGGTGCATGATCTAGGTATAAAGGTTGATACTGTAAGCAGTCTCGTAAAACAAGGAATAGTTTACCTGTCAGATTTGTGGAGAGGGAAAGACTTTATGACTAAACAAGAATTAGAGAACATCATAAAATGTAAAATGGATAATTTTGACTACATGAAATTGAAAAGCTTCTGTACAAACAAAGTCAATGTAACCAAGATTAAGAGGGAGGTGGTAAATTGGGAAAGAATCTTTACAACCTACGTCTCTGACAAAGGACTCATTTCTAAAATATACAGAGAATTGAGTCAAATCTTTAAGAATACAAGTCATAATATGAACAGGCAATTTTCAGAGAAAGAAATTAAAGATATCTATAAGCACATGAAGAAATGCTCTAAATCACTGTTGATTAGAGAAATGCAAATCAAAACAATTCTGAGGTACCACATCTCACCAGTCTGATTGGCTAAGATGACAAAAAAAAGGAAAATGACAAATGCTGGAGAGGATGTGGGCAAATTGGAACACTAATGCATTGCTGGTGGAGTTGCGAACTGATCTAGCCTTTCTGGAGAGCAATCTGGAATTATGCCCAAAGGGCTATAAATACTTTCATATCCTTTGACCCAGCAATACCACTCCTAGGGTTATATCCCAAAGAGATCATAGAAGTGGGAGAAAGACCCATATACACAAAAATGTTTATAGCAGCTCTTTTTGTGGTGGCAAAGAATTGGAAATTAAGGGGGTGCCCATCAATTGGGGAATGGCTGAACAAGTTGTGGTATATGCATGTTATGGAATACTATTGTGCTATAAGAAACGAGGAGCAGACGGTCTTCATATTTACCTGGAGAGGCTTATACGAACTGATGCTGAGTGAGAAGAGTAGAACCAGAAGAAATATGTAAACAATTACAGACACAACGTATGTGTGATGACCAACTTTGATAGACTGGACTCTTCTCAGCAATGCAGTGATATAAGTCAATCCCAAAAGACTCATAATGGAGAGAAATGTGTGCATCCAGAGAAAGAACTAGAAAGAACTGAGTTTATATCCAGATGGAAGCAAATACCTGATCTTTTTCCTTTTCTTGTTTGGTTTTATGTCCTCTTTACCATTTTTCATTCCATCTGATACAAGCCATCTTTATAAACTGACTAATGTATAATGTGAAAGTATTTACAGATCCTATACTTGACTATATGCCGCCATGGTGGGGAAGGGAGGGGGACAAAATGTGAAACTCAAGGAATTGTGGAATTGAATCCTGTAAACTAAAAGGAAACAAACAAATTAATAAAAAAAATAATTACCAATTTGTAGTATAGTTTGAGATCTGGCATGTGTAAGACACATTCATCCCTATACATTTTTATTATTATTTCTCATGAGATTCTTGACCTTTTTTTCCATATGAATTTGATTATTATTTTTATAGTTCTGTAATAAAATCCTTTGGTAGTATGATTGGTATGGCACTGAACATGTATACTAAATTAAGTAGTTCTGAAATTTTATTATATTGGTTCACCTTACCCACGAGCAATTAATATTTTTCCAATTATTTAGATGTCTTTATTTCTGCAAATGGTTGTTTATAATCATAGATTCTTATGTGAGAAAAATGGATCCCCTTGGGGTGGCCCTGGCGTCAGTAGGACCTGAGTTCAAATCCGGCCTCAGACACTTACACACACGAAAACTAGCCGTGTGACCTTGGGCAAGTCATTTAACCCCAATTGCCCTCCAAAAAGCAAAAAAAAAAAAAAAGGATTCCCAAGTATTTTATACATTCTATAGTAATTTTAAATGCTTTTTCTTTTTCACTTCCTGCTGGTTCTTGTTGGTATTTTATGGAAATGCTGATGATTTATGTGGACTTATATTTTATCCTTCACATTTGAAAAATGGTAGAAGGAAATAATATAACTCAGCTTTATTACACCATTAAACAACCAGATTACTAAATGCTTAAGCCCTTAGACAGCAGCAAATACGATCCAGATCACCAATGGTAAGAAATTCCCAGTGGGAAAATTCACTTTAAAATTCTCAACTGTGTCAGCAGGAAGGAATCCACTAGAGGATTAAAATGAAAGACAGACTTTGCTGCTAAGTGGAAAAAAAATAAAACAAAATTAAAAACATACCTAAGGAAAACAAATGAATCTCTACAATGACTATTGATTAAAAAAAAAAGGCAGAAGAAAAAGACCTTAACCTCTCCACCTTCCACAAACAAAAGACCTCAACTAAGTCTCTTCCACCAGAAGTGGACATCCTGGGATTTAACTGACAACTAAAGAAAAATTCTATTCTGCCCCTCTCTTCTCATTCAAAGGGTTTCAACTAAGTCTGATAACAGTAGAGGAGAGCTTTAGTGTTCATGATGAAAGAAGACTCATTGGGTAAAAGCCCTTAAATTGATTTGATCCTGAGATTAGGGGAGATTTAGAACTTAACCCCGGAGGCCTCAGCAACAAAAATGAGTAAACAATAACAGTAAAAAAATTAAAAAGTACTTTTATGATGCCAGGGATGGCCAAGGAATAAACCTAGAAGAGAACACTAACTTAAAAACCTTTGATCAAAATCTCAAAGAAAAAAAAATGTTTGCCCATAAGAACACATGGAATTATTTGAAGAACAAATGCACAAGCTTAAAATAAGATGTTATAAAAAATGAGGATATTATAAAAGAAATGGAAGAGAGAACTACAAAAAAAGATCAATGGCTTAACAAAAGAGGTATAAAACTTTATCCTAGTAATAACTTCTCTAAAAATCAAAATGGACCAAATTGAAATTAATGACCCTAGGAGACAACAAGAATTTTAAAAACAAAGTGAAAAGAAAATAGAGGAAAATATAAGATATCTCATATTAAAAACAATTAGGAATTAGATCAAGGAAAATTAGGTAAAAGAGAGATAATTTAAGAATCATAGGATTAAGTGAAATATAACATCAACCCCTCCACGCAAAAAACTAGATATTCTACTTCAAGAGATCTTTAAAGAAAACTGCCCAGACATATTAGAACAAGGGAGTAGGGTAAAACTGAAAGAATCCACTGGTCACATCCTGGAACTCCAAAATGAAAACTCCCAGCAATATCACTGCTAAAATGTAGCACTTCCATATGAAAGAAAAATATATTTGAAGCAGTCAGAAATAAAGAATTTAAATATTAAGGAAGTGGCACAATCAAGCTTGTGTAAGACATAGCAGCTATCATCTTAAAGGAGCAGAAAACATGGAATGAGATATTCCAAAAGGCAAAAGACAAAAGTCACCAATACATATAACATATCTAGCAAAAATAAATATAATCCTACAACGAAAGAAATGACTTTTCAATGAAATGGTAGCTTTTCAAATATTCCTGAAAAAAACAAGAGCTGAAAAGGAACTTTATAAATATGAATAACACAAGTCAAGAGAAAAATTTTTAAAAAGTAGCTACAAGTCAACAATCAGAAAGATAAACTGTTTGCATTCTAAAGGAAAAATGCAATACTAAAGGGGGATTCTTTTGGAATTCCAATGTCACAAGGTGAGTCAAAGAAATAGTCAGGTGAGACAAAATAACAAAATACCTGTAAATACTTTTGTTAGGTTTTGAAGATGCAAACATAAAGAAAAGCTGTTGGGGGGGGGGAGAAGAGAAGGATACATTAAAGGTAGATGGGATAACTTGTTAAGACAAAGAATTAGGTTAAGTTAGCAGAACTACATGCAAACATGGAAGGAGTGAAGGGGGCAAGTGTCATTTGAAGATCATTTTCATCTCTTTTTTTGGGGGGGCGGAGGGCAATTGGGATTAAGTGACTTGCCCAAGGTCACATAGCTAGTTTTTGTGATAAGTGTCTGAGGCCACATTTGAACCCAGGTCCTCCTGACTCCAAGGCCAGTGAGTGCTTTATTCACTGAGCCACCTAGTCGCCCCTCAGATCATTTTCATCTAAACAGGTCAAAAGAGGACAGAACACAAACATACATACAAATAGTTTAGTGTAAGCATGTATTCAATTTAGCAAGGATAGAGATAGGAACAGAAAGAAGGAAAGGCGAATATGAGTATAGGTAAATACAGGAACAGCAGCAGCACAGTTGGTAAAGTGACAGGACCAGAGTCAGGAAGACTAATTGAGTTCAAATATGGCCTCAGACATCCCTGGGCAAGTACTTAACCCTGTTTGCCTCAGTTTCCTCGTCTGCAAAATGAGCTGGAGAAGAAAATGACAAACCACTCCAGCATCTTTGACAAGAATAACCCAAAAGGGTCATAAAGAATCAGACGTGACAAAAAAAATACAGGAAGGTATTAACATAAGCAAAACTTTCAGCCTGCAGAAAAGAAGGTGAAGTAAAGGATAAAAGGCAAAATACAAAGGGTAACAATTTGAAATAAATATGGAAAGAGGTACATAGAGATGAAAAAGGAAAAGACAATAGAATGGAGGGAAACAATTAACTTATATTATATATTACTTAGTGTTTTATATATATATTATACATACATATATATGTATATATGTGTATGTGTGTGTGTATAAACTAAACAATAAACTGATATGGATGAATTTGCCCACAAATGGAACAGATTAGAAGAATGCAAAATCTAACACCCTTAAAACAAAATGAGTAGGGGCGGCCAGGTAGCACAGCAAATAAGAGCACCGGCTCCAGTGTTGAGAAGACCTGGAGATCAAATCCCAGGCTCAGACACTTAGCACCCACCCAGAAACACCTGGCCGTGTAACCTTGAGCAAGTTACTTAACCCCAATTGCTTAGGGGCAGCCAGGTGGCTCAGCGAGTAAGAGCACCAGCTCCAGTGTTGGGACGACCTGGAGATCGAATCCCGGGCTCAGACACTCAGCACCACACCCAGAAATAACTGGCCGTGTAACCTTGAGCAAGTTACTTAACCCTGATTGCTTAAAAAACAAACAAACAAACAAACAAACAAACAAAAACAAAATGAGTAACAAAAAGTAAAAATAAGGGATTGGAACAAAATCTATTTTGCCCCAGCTAAATACAAAGAAGGCGTAGCAATGATTTCAGAGGAGGCACCAGCAAAAACAGACAATTAAGAAAATGAAAAGAGAAACTACATTTTTCTGAAAGAGTAACTGAGATGATGAACTCAGATAACACCCAATGGTTTTTAAAGACTTAAAGGAATAACTAAATGAATTACAAGGAGAAATAGACAATAAAACTATAATAGTGGGGGAGCTTAAATTACCCCTACCAACTCTTGATAAATCTAACCAAAAAATAAATAGGAAAGAAATTAATGTCCTTATAATTTTAGCAAAATTAAGTAAGAGACACCCTCTGGACATTACTAGATGGAAATAGAAATAAGTATTTGTGTGTATGTCTACATATAAATATATATATGTGTGTATGTATGTATGTATACATATATAAATATTATAAGCTGCACATGGCATCATTACAGAAACTGATCAAGTCTTAAGACATAAAGATCTCACAAACAAATGCAGAGAAGCAGAAATATTATATACATTCTTTACTGATTAGATTGTAATGATATATTAAATAAAAGGCCAATGAAAAAATACTAAAAATCAACTAAAGACTAAGTAACTTACATAAAGAATTATTGGGTCAATAATCATAAAAACTACTGATAATTACATTAAAGATAATGACAACATTCTAACATTTTTGAGATGTAGCCAAAGCAGTACTTAGGGGAAATTTCATATTCCTAAACACTTTTTTACTGACAAAAAAGAGAAAGACAGAATAATGAATTGGGAATGCAATTAAAAATACCAAGAAATGAACAAATATAAAAAATTTAAACACCAAAAAAGAAGTCTCAAAAATTAAAGAATTAACATAGTTAAAACAAAAACCCAGAAACCTATTGAATATTTGTAGCTGTTCTTGGGAGGGAAAACACCAAACTAATAAAATAGAGAAACCATTAGTTATTTTGATTAAAAGGATGAATGAGGAAAACTAGTATCTAAAATGAGAAAGCAGAATTCAGAACATATGAAGAACAAAGGATATGATTAGAAATTATTCTTCCTAACTATATTCCTAACATATATATGAACAAAACCAACAATTTAAATGAAATATTAAATGAGTATTTACAAAACTACAAAATACTCGAATTAGCAGAAGAAACAGAGAATTTAAAATAATACCATTTCAGAGGAAGAAATAGAACAAGCTATAAATGAACCTCCAAATAAAAATTTTCCAGGATTAGATGAATTCATAAGTGAATCTATCAAACATTCAAAGAAATTCATTCTAATACTATATAAAGTGTTGCAAAAATGGCAAAGAAAGGATTCTACCAAATTCCTTTTATGACACAGATGTAGTTTTGACAAATAAAATAATAACCAACAGAAGCATTCAAAACGGAAATGTATCCCTCAAAAACAGAGGCAAAAATTTTAAATAAAATATTAGCAAAGAGGCTAAAACAACATATAACAATGATTACATACCACAGCCAAGTTAAGATTTACGTAAAAAATGCAGGGTTGGTTTAATAATACGAAAATTATAAACTTAATTAACTAGTAATAGTAACAAAAATATATGACTACATCAATAAATGCAGAAAAAACTTTCAACAAAATATAATATCCATTTCTGTTAAAAAAAGAAACCTAAAAATGCATTATTTAGGAAATGTAGTAGGAATAAATGGACCTTTTTTTAAAAAAAGTAGTCTAAATATAAAACCAAGAGAGCTACTCTTAGTTGTAATGAAGATAAACTATAATCCTTTCAAATAAATTCAGTGGTGAAACAAGGATGACTATTTGTCAACATTTCTCTTTGACATGGTACTAGAAATGCTGGCTATAACAATAAGGTAAAAAAAAAAAAGAAACTGAGAGAATAATCATAAACAAAAAAGAAACAAAATGATCACTTTCTGAATTTGCTTTTTTGGCTTCCACATTCCATTGCTTGCTCCTATTTAGCCTGCAATCCACTAAAATGTCTGGATCTTTTATAGAATGTTTATTTTTAAATGCTTCTATCTTATACTCAAGAGGTTGATTTTTCTTTTATTTACCCAAGGGTAATATATTCCATTTGTCCCTACTGAATTTCCTCTTATTAGATTCAGCCCAATGTTCCAGCCTGGCAAGATCCTTTAGGATTCACACTCTGTCATCCAATATTACTTATCCTTCCTAGCTTTGGTTTTCTGCAAATTTAATGACCATACCATCTATGACTTCATCTAAGTAACTAATAAAACATTAAAAAACACAAGTCAAACTACAGATCTCTGGGATCATCCCTGGGAACAATGAAGCATAAATGACTACTATAATTTTAGCCATCCAACTAGTGTGGAATCCCATGAATTGCATTATCATCTCTTCATCTCCTCAAGAGTAGTGAGAGGCACAAAATCATCTATGTGTTGTCTCTCCTGATTAGAATATATTTCTATATTCTATATTCTTGGGGACCGTTAGATGGAGCAGTGACTAGAGCACTGGTCCTGGAGTCAGGAGGACCTGAGTTCAAATTCGACCTCAGATGCTTAACACTTACTAGCCGTGAGACCTTGGGCAAGTCACTTAACCCCGACTGCAAAAAGCAAGAAAAAAAAGAAAAAAAGAATACGACCTCCTTGACAGCAGAGAATATTATCTTGCTTTTCCTATCCTCACCTCTAATACTTAAGACAGTGTATGTTACATAGTAAATGCTTAATAAATAAATGCTTAAAAGTTTAATAATCCTATAAAAAAGATTTTAGCACATTTTTGCAATGAATGAACTTTTATTAAACATTTACTATGTACGACATACCATTATGTATGCACTGTCCTAAATACTAGAGATATGGACAGAAAATTAGGCTAGTCTTGCTTAATTTTTGATGAAGCCATGCTGACTCTGTAATCATCTCTTTCCTTTTGAGATGCTAGCTAACCATTAAAGATTAATTTTTAATGATCCATTCTAGAGTTATCTCAGGAATCAAAATCAACCTTGATGGTCTATAATTTAGAGACTGTTCTATTCCCCTTTTGTGAAAGTTGGTACATTTTCCTTCTCTAATCTTAGGACCCCTACCCCATTTTTCATTATCAACAATCACATCTGTCAGTTCTTTTAATAACCAAGGATGTTCCTATGGGTTAAATGATGTGAATTCAACAAGGGCAACTTGCTTATTATATTTCCCTCCAAACCCACCTTCCTCTGCTGGGGTCACCAACACCTTTCTAGTCACCCATTTTTGCAATCTTGTCATTATTCTTGCCTCCTCACTTTCCCTGACCCTGCACATAGACTTAGTTGTCAAATCTTGTCATTACTATCTCTACAATACCACTCCCATCTGTCCTTTAATCTCCATTTATACAGCCACTACTCTAATTTAGGTCCTCATAACTTATATTTTCGACTATTTTAATACATTCCTTCTTGGTCACCCTGTCTCTAGCACTTCCCTCTCTAATATCTTTCACACAAGTGCCAAGATGACTTTATTCAATAAATTCAATTTCTTCCTACTGCCTCTTAATATAAAGTCCTGTCTTTAGCTTTTAAAGTACATTACTACCTGGCCCCAAACAACTTTTTCTGCCCTATTATACATTACTCCACTTTGGATACTCCATGGTCCAAACAAACTGGCTTCTCATCCCTTATGCATACCTCTCCATCTCCCATCTCTTAGGTCTGCACTGACTTTCCCTCATGCCTGGAATACTCTCTTACTTCACTTCCTTCTTATAAAATCCTATTTCCTTCAAAACGGTGCTGTGATGCCATGGCCTATGTGAAGCCTTTCCTGTACCACCCTCTACTCTTGGCTGTGAGAGCCTTCTTAACAAATAAATCTATTATAGATAGATAGATAGATAGATAGATAGATAGATAGATAGATAGATAGATAGATAGATAGACAGATAGACAGATAGATATGAATATATATATACACACTATATATATATATATATTCTGAATGTATTTATATATGTACATAAATTTTGTCTCCCCAGTAGAATATAAGTTCTTTATATGCAGGCACTATTTCATTTTTGCCACTGTATCCCTACTGCCTTTCACAATGCCTGGAACATAGCAGGGGCACAGAATAAGAATTTGAGAGTTGGAAGAAATCTCAATGGCCATCTAGTCCAACCCTCACCACAAAGGAATCCACACAATGGTATACATGACATGATTATATACATGATTATTTTCCTACTATTTCCCATCATAGTTCTCTCCACAATTTTTCTTCTCCCTTTCTTCCTTTTGATTAATTTGGAAGCACACATCAGTGTTGCTAAATATTCAAGGTTAAAAAGTCTCCTTACTTGTGTTATAAATATACATGTATATGAAAAAAGATACAAATGTTTAAACAAGTTCAGCACTACTGTCATGTATATATAAACAGAATTTATTAATATTCTATCTCTTTCCCCTTAATACATTTTAAATAATTCTTTCTGGAAAATATTTCTGATTTTTCAGTGAGAATGCAATTTCATTATTGTCTCTAACTTATCTCCAGCAGCTAATATGATATTCTCAAAGAAGACATACCTCTCTACCCCTAAAAGATCTATGTAGAAATATCTACTTATTCTGCATGAAGGAAAATATATTATCTTTTGTTTTTTGACTGAAAGATAATCAAATACTTCTGGCTTAATGATAATCAAATGCTTTCAGCTTCCCAAAGAAATTTCTTGCCAACCTATATACATAATAATCCTACTCAAAGTGATCAGTGGCTATCTTAAGACCTCATTTGTATTTTGAGTGCGCTGGAGAACATTAGTGTTAGAGTCTGGAAAGTAGGCTGGTTATCTTTTTTTTAACTTTACAAATAAACTCCTGCTTTTCAACATTTCCAAACACTTCATTTTTTCTCAATATATTCAATAATACCACACTAGTTTAATATTTTAAAGTTTACAATTCCCAAACCTTTTTTTTAACCTTCCAATATTAAATAAATAACCTATAGTCTAACAAAAGACAGGACTGGTCAAATGATAAGAATGTCTAGTCTCAAACTGAAAAAAAATTTTTAAAAAGAGAAGGGGCATGCATTAGGTTGTTAAAATTAATTAAATTTACCAATAAAAGTCTAGTTCCCGTATCCAGGCTTCTGTTCCACCACAAGTCTTTACTGAATATGAATAACTGCATCAATGATACAACTACCATTTCCAATAACGCATTTTCTGTATACTGCCATACCTGTAGTAAATACATTGACAATTTTTAATAGGAAGAATTTACTCCTTCTAAGAAAATTATATTCCCCTCGCTTTCTTTCACAATACATATTTAGAGAAGTCAAACATCTCCTCAATATAATAGTAAATATAGGCAATAGTAAAATACTTTAAAAACACGCAAAAGTTACCATTCTAAAGGCTCTTGTGAATCCAATGCAAACAGACACAGAGTGGAGTACGTGTAAGGAACTGTCAAGTGAAAGAAATGCGATCATAGCAAAAGGTGACACTGAAATAGTAACGAACAAAAATTAAATTTTGCCATAATTTCTACCATGATTTAATTTGGTAAATTGATAACTGTATAATTCAAGTAATTGACTAAGAAATTATGAAAGTAAACCACTTTTTACTTAGTTACAAAATTCAGAAATTTAGTAATATGCTGTTAAATTGATTTTCCTACCTAGAGTTAGCAATATTCGTCTGACAACACCAACTTTCAGAAGCCTTGCTTGCTTCTCCAAGAAGACAGTCACTGTTCTTGTATCCTTTGTATAGAAAGGATTTCGGAAAATTCCAAACAGATATACACTTTGAACTTCCCTAAGTAGCCATGTTACTATAAATAGTACCATCAAAATATAACTAACAATAGTCTGAGGGCTGGTTTTGGAAAAGCCTGAAAAACCAGCAAAGAAATGCAGAAGGCTAGTTTCAATTAGTGCTAAAACTAGTAAAATGAAATAAAAAAGGCATTCCCACCACCCAAACTGTTTTTTTGAACTATTAAGCAGAGTCTTAGATTTGCCTGAAGTTCTCTGTCTGATTTTGCCTTCAAGTACAGAATGACCAATTACACTTAGGTTAAGACTTAGTAAGAATCCAAATCCAGTCATGAAAAGTACCACACCAACAGTGCTGGGAATGAAATAGGATGCTATAGCTGTTCCAGCAGAAACAAGAAACATTACTATTAACCTGTGAAGAAAAGAAAAAAAAAGATTTCTGTAACACTGTTACAAGAGAAGGTTCATATTTATTTGGAAATCAATGTAATATAAAAGCAAAAGGCATTCACAAAATTAAAAAAAAAAGAAAGAAAAATGTTATAACTCTTCCAAAAACATTTTCCAAAATAAATTTACCTTAGGTGGCTGGACATAGGTGACCCTCCAAGACCAAACTCCAAAACCTGCTCCATTCCCCACAGAAAAAGCGCATCAGGTGGGGGCAGGGTCCCCAGTGCCCACAGAATGGGCAAAAATACAAATAAGATGTGCAAAATTTGATTGATTTGCTCTAGAGCTGGTACATTAACTGTAAACCTACAAGAAAAAAATTCAAAATTACACACACACAAAATCATTACATGGCATTTCAGTAGAATCTAAGTTTCTTGAAGGTAGGAATGGTTTTGTCTTTGTATCTCCAGGGCAGTGCCTAGAATGTAGTTGACACTTATGATATTTGTCAAATTGAACCGAGTTGGAATTATCTATTCCAACACTCTCATTTTATAGAAAAGGAGACTAAGGCCCTCTTTGTAAGGTTAGCTGACTTGCACAAGGTCATTCATTCATTTAATAAACATTTCTTAAGCACCTGCTATGTTCCTGGTACTTTGCTAAGGACTGGAGATACAAAAAGAGGCAAAAGATAGTCCCTGACCTCAAAGAGTTTACAATGTAATACAGGTCACAGAACCAGTAAACGGCAGAGCTAGATTTAAAACCCAGGTCCTGACTTCCAGTCTTCCAGTGATCTTTCTCCTATGCCATGGTCCATAATGAAGGCTCTTTCCAGAAAAAGAAACACATACAAATAATTGCAGATAATTCCCCAAACCTACACATACAGCACAATTCTAATATTTAAGAATAAAAATCCTAAACATGAATTATTTATGAATGAATACCCTTAAAGTCAATTAGCTGAGTTCAATTTAACCAAAGGCAAAGATGCTAACCTGTGCAAAAGATCCTCTACCTCCAAATTTCCAATAGGAAAGAGAACCATAAACAGAGCTTTGAAGACCTTGAGCTCAATGAATAAAGTCAAGAAAATAATAAAAGCCAAGATAACACCACTAACTATGCTACGCAAGTACATAGCAATATATCAGAAAGAGATTAATGAAAAGCAGAGAGGGAAAAAGGGGGAGAGAGCACAGTGATATTACTTCCTCTGAAGTAGGAGAATGCATGTCCTTTACATGTTTTGAACAAAGGAAACATGAACTTAGGAGTAACAGTGTAAGACTGAATTCTTTTTCAATAGTTTCTAATGCTGGTAATATTTTGAAATTTTTAATTTTTGATATTTAATTTTTTTATACATAAACAAAAATTCAACATTTTTTTAAAAATTTTGAGTTCCCAATTTTCTTCCTCCTCTTCCCTCCTCAAAAAGGAAAGCAATTTGGTATAGATTGTACAGGTGCAGTCACAGCGCTAACTTTTAAAACTAATTTCATTTAGTTCTTAGAAGAAAATACTTTAGCCATAAAAAGCAATGATATCATCTAAAACAAGTCAATGGAAAAACCATAGCTGTGTAGAAAAAAAATCTTACATTAAATCGTTCAAAGCCATTCTGCTTAAATATAATTTCACGTTCTGCATATATGTTCATTCAAATCATGACTTAATTCAATGTTGTTTATATTAAGACAAAAGAAAAAAATACCCAACATTGGCATGGAAAGATCTCTCTGTGGAAGCAGTAGTTTTATGACTAATCAAAAGTCAGTTAGTCTACTGCAGTGGGAAATTCAGTTGTTTTGTAATTTGCATTTATAATGTGATCCTTTCTTTTTTTTATTGGGAAAAATATTTAAACTTACTTTTATTCATTCAAGAAATTATCTTTGATAATGTTCTAGAAAGGGAAAATTCTTTAACCTTGGGGGAAAAATATCAAACCAGGTTATGTGAAGTGGAAGGAATGTTAGTCCATGAATAAGGAGACCTGGTTCAGTCACTTATTGGCTGTAGTCCTTAGTTAAGCCAATTAGCTTTGAGGGGCTTAGTTACTTCATCTGCAAAAGAGGGTAATGAAGCATGTACTACCTATTTTTTTTATTGTTGTGAAAAAAGATTTTGTAAACCTCAAAATGCTACAACAACATGGAGGTATATTTTAGAAAAAATTCACATATAAAATAGTAACATACCAATGGAAACTGAACAGTTTCGTTTTGGTGTTCTTTAAATCAACCAACTTAGATGATGAAAAATCATATATGATGAATATACAGTACTTGCTTATTATGATGATTAAATAAGACTACAGTAAAGTATTATTAAAAATAGGCAATCATTTATTCATATCTTAAAAACAGATGGCATACCATCTGTTCTGGTTTTTCAGATTTCCTATAATTATCTTAAAAGATAAAATGTTTCATTTGGTGATCACCTGCCTCTGAAAACAACATTCACCTGAAGAGCTATCTGTATATATTTGAATCTTGGTTAATAACTATTCTCATAAACATTTTTATGTGTAATTTATATTATTAGTGTCCCTTAATTCTCCCTAATTAACTAAGCAGAAATGACCAACCTTTAGGCTTTTACTTTGCACTGGCATTGATGGTTACATGGATGTTTCATGATTTTCTTTGAATTCCTTTTTTTTTTAAGAAATATAACAATTTTCCAATAATTTTTCTTCTAAAATGTGCCTTATAGCTATTAAATCCAGTCAAGTTTTTAGCAAAATTTTATTTTAATGTTAGTTCAGGAATAAGCAAAATGCATAAAGAATAATAACTATGGTATATTTATAACCTTCACTAAATCTCTGCAGGGAGCTGACCTTCCAAATGAAAATCAGGATATATATCATCAGGTTTGTAATTACAATTTAAAACAAGGTATGGGTTACAGGCTGAAGAAAAAAAAGACCCTATTCTGTAAATTATGATTCTGAAAAAAACTAAAAAAAAAAAAAAAAGAAAAAATCTTCCTTTAGTTAAGGGGGTACATATATAAATATACATCAAAATACATTTCTTCATAACTTTTTAAAAGTAGTATTCAAGTATAATCTGTCTGGTTACTCTAACTTTGCAAATCGTACCACCAGAAAGAGACCAACATGTAAAAATGCTTTCTTCTAAAGTCATCAATAACACATTCTATTTTTGCCATAGTGCTAAGACTATATAAATATTATAGTCAGTCTTGTTCATAAATATAATATAACTAGAATGACTATATTTAAAAAATGAAAGACACTAAGAGTTAGTCAGCTTTATTTTACTGACTAAAAATATCTAAGTGCCTGTTATAGTTCTACCTGGATACTAACCTGGAAAACAGAAAGCTGCAATCTATAGAAACAGAGAAATAAGAGTCAAGCTAAGGGGAGAACAAGCAAAAATAATTATCATTTAATAAAATTTCCACACAAATTATAGGGAACTAAGAACACTTTTTTTCTGTACTAACACTACTTTCATCAAAAGATTCATGTCTGGTTCTTTTATGAATTAGTATTAACACAGAGAGCTAGATTAGTTACATTACCAATTTTAAATCTCATCTATTTAAAAATATTTATGAAAATATTGCACAGAATATTAAAAAAATAAAAACCATTAACTAGTTGGAAAAAATCATATGGACAGTTTCAGTTATTTAAAAGTAAAAAGGTTTTGCATCAAAAATTCTGATGTAGTAAAAATTTGAAAGGAAATAAGTAACAGGAAAAAAATTCTTTGCAATGTTTCTCTAATAAAGGTCTCATTTCCAAATTAATCCAAATTTATAAGACTAAAAACTATTCCCCAACAGATAAATGGCCAAAAGATATGAACAGGCAGTTTTCAAGAAAATTCATGCCATCAACTATCACATAAAAATAGACTTTAAATCACTAATAATTAAGAGAAATGCAAATTAAAGTAATTCTGCGATACTATCCCATGCCTGCCAAAGATAACAAAAAAGGAAAATGACAAAGTTTGGGAGCCTGTGGAAAAACAGGTATACTGGTGAACTATTGGTACAGCTGTCAATTGATCCAGTCACTCTGGAAAGCAATTTGGAACTAAAGGGAAAAAGTCACCCAACTCTGCAAATCCTTTAACCCAAGTCTGCCATTACCAGGCCTATTTCGCTAAGAAATCCAAGAAACAGAAAAAGGATCTATATGGACACAAATATTTTTGTTTTTTTCAGAAGAGAAAAAAATGGGAAAGTACAGGGGTAACTTCCTATTGGGGAACTATTCCCCTAGTTTAGCCGTTCAGCTAAACAAACTGTGGTATAAGAATGCAACGGGATATTACTGTGCCACAAGAAGTAATGAAAGGGACAGTTTCTGAGGAAACTGAGAGGACCTTTAAGAAGTGACACAGAGGAAAGCAAGAATTAGAACAATACAATGTTAACATTATTGAGAAAAACAACACTGAAAGACTTTAGAAAACCCTGATCAATGCAATGATAAAATGTTAAGTCCAAAAGCATAAAGACAAAATACTCCATTCATCTCATAACAAAAAGGTGATAACTTTAAAACGTCGAAAGAGACATATTTTTGGACATGGCTAATGCAGGAATATTTTGCCAGATTATGCAGCAATATATTAAGGCATTTTTAAAAAAACTTGCTCAATGGGAAGAAAGGGACATATGAGAGACAAATTAATTTTAAAAACCTGTTGCTTAAAAAATAAAAATAATTCATCTTTTCATTTTAAAATGACATTAATAACTCTTAGAGATTTCAACCATGCTATTGAAGTGAGTATAAAATTTGAAGCAATTACTTAATTCAAAATTAGTTTTTTAGGGAGGCTAGGTGGTGTAGTGAGTAAAGTGCTGGCCCCGGAATCAGGAGGACCTGAGTTCGGTTCCAGCCTCAGACACTTAACACCCACACAAAAAAACTAGTCATGTAACCTTGGGCAAGTTACTTAACCCCAATTGCCCTCCAAAAGACAAAAAAAAAAAAAGTTTTTTTCCTTCTTCCAAGATTACCTGGATAATTGCCTCAATCCTAGCATATTACTCTGTGGAAGACTGGTTTTATGCTTTTAAAACATTATTCTATAACCTAATTTTATGGTCATATAAAGGTAGAATTATTACATTAAATGATTTTTTTCTTTTAGGAAGTTATTTTATAATTTATATTATCTGCCTAAAGCAAATGAAGGCATAAGATAACTTATAAATTTTTTACCTGTGTGCAAGATCCACGGCAATAAAGAAAATAATATAAAGAGGCCTCATGAGAGCAGTAAATTCGTAAGTGTCAAGTGTTTGGAAAGTAGCAGTCTCAGTGGCTGTATTTATGATTAATGAATATTCTCCTATGCATACTGTCACCCATCCAAAGATAAATATCATAACAGTGCCTCCTATGTTACTATATAATAAGGTTATTCTGTTGGGAAGCAGATACCATGTTCCAAGTCCACAAATTACTCCAGCAAGAACAGAATGGAAAACAGTGTTGACCATAAATTTCTTTCCTGGAATTATAAACTTGATTGTTTCAGCATCTGCACAACCTGAAGATTCATATTCATCTTCATCCATCACGGCATCAGGACTCAGCATTCGTTCTATAGTCACTGATTTCTTTCTTGCATATAAACTTGTCATTTGGATGGCAAATGCAACAAAAAGCATTAATCCACCTGAAAGTGCTGCAGTATAATAGTCTTTCAGAATGTCTAATTGGTATAAGAGTGTTCCTATTCCTCCCAAAACCCATGGTATCAGGAAAAGAATTATTTGATTAACATATATGTAAGGAGGGGCACAATAGCCTAATTTGAATCGAGGACCTCCAAGAACTGTTTGTGGAAAGCGCTTCAGAAAGAAGTCCTGCTTGTAATCATTCAGTAAAGGTACATCTGGACCCATTCTTTTTACTCAGAAATATAGTGAAAGTCTCATCTTCCCTGTTGTATAGACCTCAATCTAAGAAAAAAAAGAAAAAAGATCAACATTTGAAAACGTCATATTCATAAATTTTTAAAAGTAATTAAAATTTTATTGGTATATATTTTTCTACTAATATTTATTATTTTACATTGTAGTGAACTAAGTAATTTAGTATTTTAAAATATTCAAAAAAAAACCTACAAATGCTCTGCTGGTGATGCTGTATACTTGCAAATTTTGGCATACTATATCAGAGTGGTTTGTGACTCGAGGGGTGAGTGACGGAGAGAAGCAGAGCAGGTCTAAGTCTGCTATAACATATTTCTAGTGATGCTCTGTGAATAAAAAGTTGTGTGAAGGGTGTCAGGAAACGTAAGTCTTAAAAAGGAAGAATGAAAATCAGGTAAGGAGAGTGAGAAAGAATAGCTGGACAGACTGTTGCACTGGAATCCAAAACATTAAAAGATCTAAAAGAATGCCAAGCTCTATGGGACAACATAGACAACACAAAATCATAAAGGATGAACAGATATACATGTTACAATATGCACCAAAATTAAAAACAACCCACCAATGAGATCAAGTCATTTAAATAACAAACTGTATATACTCATTAGAAACCCATATACTCAACTCAGGTTTTCCAGTGATGTCACATATCCCACAGTAGCCATTTTTCTATTGTGCTTTGTAAGTTGTTTCCCCCTTCAATAAATTTTTTATAGGGGTAGATAGGCAGAAATTCTAAAGAGTCTTAAAATTCAGAGTTGTAGAGGGCCTTAAGGATCATCTAATCCAACTCCCTTCGTTTTATACATGGAAATAATAAAGTTAGAGACTAAATTAAATCCTACTATTCCAAATGAAGTGCTGTTTGAACTTTTCCTATATTACACAAACAATGTATTCCCAGAAATGCTGATATAAACTATATTATTTTAAATGTAATAGGAAAATGCATATTCTTTAACCCAGCTATACCTCTACTTGGCCTATATCCCAAAGAAATTAAAGAAAGAGGAAAAGGATCTATATGGACACAAATATTTATTACAGCTTTTTTTATGGGAGGCACAAAATTGGAAATGGGGGGAGAGATGTTTTCTCTAATTACAGAACAACTAAACAACTGTGGTATATGAATGTAGAGATATCATTATGCCATAAGAAATGATGAAATGGACAATTTCAGAGGAAACCAGGAAGACCTTTATGAACTGATGCAGAGTAAAGTGAGCAGAACTAGGAGAATAATTTATATAACATTACAGATAAAAATATCTTTAAGTCTTTAGAAAATTCTTATCAACACAATGATAAATCAAAAGTCCAAAGGAATGAAGAGAAACACACCACTCATCACCTGACCAAAGTAATGAACTTAAAATGTACAAAGAGACATACATTTTCAGATATGGTTAATGTGAGAATTTGTATTTTGAAAGTTTTTTAAAATGTGTTCAATGGGGAAATTAAGTATACAACATACAAAAGCAAATGAACATTAAATCTGTGTTCAATGAACTCTGGGATCCTAGTTACTGGGGTAAAGACTCATTATTTGCAAAAACTGCTGAGAAAATTGGAAAGTAAGCTGGCAGAAATTATGCATGTATCAACACCTCAAATACTTTACCAAAATAACCTTCCATGTATAAATGACAGACAAAATGGTGACATCTTAGGCAAATTAGAAGATCAAGGAAGAAACGTCCTTTTGGATCTATGGATACAGGAAGTTCTTGGTGGGGTGCTTGGGATCTATGTTTGTAAAATCAATTTGTAACATCAGTAATGATGGGGTGCTTGGGATCTATATTTGTAACATCAATTTGTAATACC
>NW_027185809.1:23774421-23829278 GCF_028583685.1 Petaurus breviceps papuanus
CCCCCCATCCCTAGCTTCAGAGCAATAACTCTGCCCAGCAACAACTATCTCAGCTTGGAACAATAACAGACTATTCCTATGAATCCTTCACTAAAGTATCTATAAACATTTCAGCTTAGGCAACTATTATCTCCCCCTTGTATAGTGGCCCGCTGCCCCCATGAATCCTTCGGTACCCTATCCCTGGGTTAACTCCTCATCCTTGGTTCCCAGATATCAATCTTGTCAAACATGACACTGATGGGTGGCAGACTGGGCACTTCTTCATCAACCCTTGACCACTAGCTGACTTAGTGACGTTTCAAGCCTAAAACCACACCTCTAGATAGCCCCCCCCACATTGGGCTTTTTCCCAGTGAATCATGGGCAATACGCCTGCGCAGTTACATTAAAAATGCATGTTCCTTTAAACACTATTCCCACCTTAACTCCTCCCTAATCCCATCCTTAATCAACTAGTTAGCATAATTGGCATGGGTTCTACTATGGATTATCCTATAAAAATCTTAATTCTACCCCTTTGAGGTTGCAGGTCCCCCTAAAGGACTTTTGCCTGCTGTACAGCCTAATAATAAACTTGCAGCTCCCCCTAAAGGACCCTTGCCTGCTGTAAAGTGTATAATAAACTTTTACAACTCTGACTCCAATTTGGCTTGAGCTGAACTCTTTCAAGACTGAATAGCAGGTTTTCTGGTCTTTGATAAGATCAGAGTTCCTGCTGAACCTATTGGGAGCCATCCCTCATCAATCTCATGACCAAAAAAGGGACAGAAGGGATCAAAGAAGATAAAACAGACAATTTTGATTACATAAAATTTAAAAGCTTTTGCAAAACAAAACCAAATCAGCTAAAATTAGAAAGGAAACAGGTAACTTGGAAATATATTTGCAAGTTTCTCTGATAAAGGTCTCACATGTAGACCATACAAGGAACTGATTCTATTTATAAGATAAAAAGCCATTCCCCAAATGATAGCTGAAAAATATGAACAGGCAGTTCTCAAGGAAAGAAATCTACATTATCTATAGTCATATAAAAGATGCTTAAAATAACTATTAGAAAAATTTAAATTAAATCAACTTTGAGATACTTTCTCAAGCTTATCAGGCTGGCAAAGATAATAAAAAGAAAATTACAAATATAGAGGGGCTTCAAGAAAACAGGCACAGCAATTAACTGTTGGGTTAATTATAAATTGTTAGACCAGCCATTCTGGAAAATAATTTGGAATTAGGCCCCAGAAGCCACTAAACTGCATATCCTTTAACCCAGTGATTATCATTAGTAGCCTTATACTCCTAAAATTACCAAAGGAAATAAGGGCCCATACATACAAAAACATAACAGCTTTTTTTCATGGTAGGCAAAAACTAGAAATTAAGAGGGTGCCCATCTATTTTGAAATAGGTAACTAAATTATGACATATGATGGTAATGGAATATTATTGATCCATAAATGATGAAATGGACAATTCAGAGAAACCTAGATCTATGTCAACATTAGTAGAAAAATGCAACTTATATAATATTATTATAAATAAAAATCACTTTTAAAGACTTCAGAACTCTTAATGCAATAACAAAACCACAATTCCAAAGATACTGAAGCATGTTAACCCCCCTGACAGAAGTGATTAACTTAAAAAGCAGAGACACACTTTTGGACATGGTCAATGAGGCAATTTGCTTTGCTTGACTATGCATAAGGGTTTTCTTTTCTTTCTTTTTTTGGTGTTCATTTGGGTGAGGGGGCAATCAGAAAACAAAAAAAAAAATTAGAAAAATAAATTCCTGCTAACTGAAAAAGAAATTTAGACAGGAATTTAAAAGTTCCCACAACAAATTCTGGCTGTCCTTTCTATACCCTTGACATCTTGCTTTTTCTCCTCCCCCTCCAGTCATTCTTTTCCTTTTTCTTTGATTTTCTTTCTTCTATACCTGTCTTTTTGTGTCCCTAATCTATTTCACTGATCCACTACTCTATTTCTTAGCTGTAGGAAACAGTTTTGATGATTGCCACTTTAGATTTAGTACATCTAAGCCATGTTCCTTTGCTCTTCCCAGTTTAGGTATCAGCACCATATTTATATCATAAAAAGAATTTGGTAGGACTTCTCCTTCACCTATTTTTCCCAATCATATTGGAATTAATTGTTCATTAAATGTTTGGTAGAATTCACCTGTAAATCCATCTGACCCCAGAGAGTTCTTAGGGAGTTCACTATTGGCTTGTTCAATTTCTTTTTCTGAAATGGGTATGTTATTTCCTCTTCTGTTAATCTGGGTAATTTATATTTTTGTAAATATTCATCCATTTTACTTAGATTATCAGATTTATTGGCATACAGTTGGGCAATATAACTGTAAATATAACTTTTTAAAGTAATCTCTAAAGCTTTGTCTTTTGTTCTCTTTTTTTTCCTGCCCCTCTACCTCATTTTCCTCAACTGATAAATGGGAATAAAAACAGCACCTACCACACAGGGTTGTTGGGAGAATCAAATGAGATATTTGTAAATGTGATAGTAATGGCATTTAAAGATTCCCCTGTATTGGCTTAGTTTTTCAAATTGATTGTGTTAAAACCCAGAGCTTGTTAATCCCACCTGTGGGACGGACTTGTTGATGTGAAAAGAGAGTCCTGAACTGGGAGGAGCTGGGGACATAGATTTGGAGAGACAAGAGAGAGGCAGAAGAACTTTTTGGAAGCAGCACCTCGTGGAGGCAGAGAGAGAGAGACTGAGAAGGATTGCTGAGGGCTACTTTGAATTGCCCTAGACTTTTGAGACCTGCCCCCTGAGCTGCCAAGGACTGAGGAGACATGGCTGTTTTGCTGGTACTTTGTCTGTCTGTTTTGATGTTGTTTTGCCAGATTTGTCCACTGGTGAAAGACAGTCCTGTTGTTGAAGAAGTCCTGGAACCTGGCTTTTGGTTAAGAAGCCCTGAGACTGTCCTGCAGACAGAGAGTGAATACTGTCCACTGGTGAAGGACAGTGCTGTTGTTGCAGGGGTCTGGAGACTGTCCTGCAGACAGAATGAATACTGTCCACTGGTGAAGGACAGTGCTGTTGTTGCAGGGGTCTGGGAACCTTTCTGTTGGTTCAGAAGCCCTGAAGAAGGATTTTCTTGTTGTATGTTTACAGAAATCCTGGGAGAGGGTTTTGCTGATGTTTTCAGGGGTTCTAGGACAGAGATGTTCTACAGACAGAGGATGAATTAATGAAGAGACTGGCAATGTATCTTGTGGCCTTGCTAAGCCTTGTCTCCCCAGGAACTAAGATTGCTGAGAACTTGCCTCCTGTCAAGATGAAGAAAAGACCTCCATTTGGGTATTAAGTGCTGTGCTTAAACTTGATGTAACTCTGGGGTAGATTCAATTGTGATCCAGGGGGTGGGGAACTTTTGACCTTTTTTGTGTTCTATGGTTGAGCAAATGAATGTACTTTACTTATGTTTGGAAACTAATCTCCATTTGAGAAGAGGGGCTTTGTGGTGGACTAAATGAAGGTAAAGCCTAGGGGTAAAGTAGTATTTAGAACCAGGACTTTGTAATTGATTGAATGATTGGAAGGTCCTGGGGTGGGGTAGTACTTGGAGATTATTTAATCACATTTAGTAAATGCTGTATTTGGAATGATGTCATGTTTTGATCTTCTCTGTTCTTGGTTGGTCACTGAATAAAATGGAGAGCACCTATGCTGGTATTCTGAACCTTGGGAAGTTGCCTTTCCTTGGCATTACATTACAGTAAAGAGCTTACACAGTGCCTGGCACATATTAAGCACTATAGAAAATGCTTATTATTCCATTACCCTTTCTCCTCTTCTGACAGAGAGAGACTATTAAAACTTTTTTTTTGTGTCATGAATCTTTAGATGCATAAAATACAAAGTATTATAATGAAAATCAAATATATTGACATACAAGTGGAGCCAAGATGGCGGAGTAGAAGCATGACCTTCCCACAGCTCCGGCTTCCACCTTCTCCAATCCATGTAAAAAGGGGACTCTAAACAAACTTTGGAGCTGCAGAACCCACAAAATGACACAGAGAAGCTAACCTCCTGCTGAGGACAGCCCGGCAGGCCGGCAGGAATCCATCCTAGCACTCTGGGAGCTGAGCCCAGCCCACACAGAGGCTTTAGCCCCAGGGCGGGCCTGACCAGCCCCCGGCCAGAGGGACTCCACAACAGCAGCAGCTGTGGCCATTTCCAGATTTATCAACACATAGATGCGAAGGGCAAGGTGAAAGGCCAGTGCAGTCTGGACTTTGGGACCAGTAGGTGGGAGTGTGTGGCTTTTAGCCCCAGGGCGAGAAGATGCTGAGACACTGGCACAGCCAGCCAGTGCCACTTTGCAGCTTCAGCTCCTTTGCAGCCTTCACCTCCTCTCCTGTAGGGAGACCAAGCACCAGTCTGAGGGGTAATCGCTCTTGCTTTAACTTGCTTGGATCTGGATTGCAGTCTAGGGTGGAGGTTCTGGGGTGTGTGTCCAGCTTGCCAGAGCGTGTGGAGACCTCAGAGAGGGCAACCATCTAATACCTCCGGCAGCTGAGAAAACCCCAGCGTTTGGGATGAAAGCTCCCTTGTCTGGTGGCAGAGTCCTACTGTGGCAAAAAGCCCATAAGTCAAGTAATTGAGTGGCAAAATGAGCAGGCAAAGGAAACAAAGCAGACAGAAGATACCAACATTACACTGCTATTTTGGGGACAAGAAGGAGCAAGGTATCGAACAGGAGGAAGACAGTGAAGTCAGAACTCCTGCACCAAAAGCTTCAAAGGAAAATACAAGATGGATACAGGCCATAGAGGACCTTAAGAAGCAGATAAGGGAAGTGGAGGAAAAATTGGGAAGAGAAATGAGAACAATGCAAGAAAATTATGAAATGAGAGTCAACAGCCTGACTGAAGAAAATAATACTTTAAAAAACAGACTGACTCAAATGGCAAAGGAGGCTCAAAAAGGCAATGAGGAGAAGAATGCCTTAAAAAGTCGAATTCACCAGATGGAAAAAGAATCTCAAAAGCTCACTGAGGAGAATCATTGCTTCAGAATTAGATTGGAGGAAATGGAAGCTAATGACTTTATATGAGGGTATATGGGCATATGAATACATATGTGAATGTGTGTATATATGTTTACAGGTATACATAGAGGGCAAAGGACCAACTTAACAGGAAGGGATGATACTTAAAAGGTGAAATTAAGAGGTGAGAGGAATATAATGAGAGGAGATGGGGAGAGACAGATTGGGGTAAACTATCTCATACAGAAAAGGCAAGGGAAAATGGTTACAATGGAGGGGAAGAATAGGAAGGCCAAAGGGAATGGGTCAACCTTATTCTCATTGAATTTGTCTCAGGGAGGAAATGAAATACACACTAAATAGTGTATCTCACCCTACAGGAGAGTAGGAGGGGAACGGGATGAGAGGGGGGATGATGGAAGGGAGGGCAGGCTGGGGGAAGGGAAGTTGGAAGCACCCACTTTTGAAAAGGGACAGGATCAAAGTAGAGAACAGAACAAGGGGGAGGTGGGATAGGAGGAAGGGAAATATAGTCAGTCTTTTACAATATATCTACTATGTTATTGTTCTGCATTAGCCACACATGTACAACCTATACTGAACTGCTTACCTTCCCAGTAAGGGTGGGTGACAAGGAAGGAAGGGAATGAATCTGGAATTGAAAGTTTTAAAATCAAATATTCAAATATATATGTATATATGTGTGTGTGTGTGTATATATATATATGTATATATATATATATACTATTATTAATACCATCTTATATGTAATTGGGAAATAAGATATACAGGCACTAAGGCATAGACATCCACAGGAAAAGTCGAAAGGAGTATGGGAGAAAATATGGGAGAGAGCAAAAAAATAAAAAATTTAAAAAAAGAAAGTATTTGCAGATACTATACTTGATTGTATGCTTCCATGGTGGGGGAAGGGAGAGAAAATTTGAAACTCAAGGAATTGTGGAAATGAATCTTGTAAAGTAAAAGTAAACAAATTAATAAAGACCAAAAAAAAAAAGTAAAAAAATATTGACGTACAGTTAAAAACATTTTTAAAAACCAAGTGTATGGACCCCAAATTAAGAATTCTTGAGAGAGAAAAGACAGCCTGGATCAAAACCTTAGGGAATACCCAGAATTAGGGGACATGATACGATACAAATGAGAAGACAGAGAGAAGTAACGAAACACAGGAGAAACAGGCAAGTAGGATCATGAAAACCAACTAAGGGTGGTTAACAGTGTCAAATGAAGTAGATGAAAATGATGATGAGATGAGAAAAGACAAACAGATCTGGCAATTAAGAGATCATCGGCAACTTTGGAGAGAACAGTTTCAGTTGAATGACGAGGAAAGAAACCAGATTTCAGAAGTTTCAGAAGAGGGAGAAGAAAAGGTGGAGATGTATAGACAGCTTTCTCAAGGGGAAAAGAGCTACAGGATGAAAGCCAGTGGGGAGAGCAGAGTCTAGTAAAGGTTTTTGTTTGTGTTTTGGAGGGCAATTGGGGTTAAGTGACTTGCCCAAATCACACAGCTAGTTTTTGTGTTAAGTGTCTGAGGCCGGATCGGAACCCAGGTCCTCCTGACTGCAAGGCCAGTGCTCTATTCACTGAGCCACCTAGCCGCCCTGTAAAGGTTTTTTTAAGGAAGAAAAGATCTTAGGCACATCTAAGGGCAATAGGAAAGGAACCAATATATAGGGAGAGGTTAAAGACTATAGAAAAGGTTCCATTCACAGGACAATCTGCTGAAGACAGGAGGAGATGAGATTAAGCATATATGTGGAGGGGTTAGCCTTGGCCAGAAGGCTATCTTTTTGTCAGAGATAAGGGAAAAGGAGTAAAGTGTAGAAGAAATGTCAAGGGGTTTTGAGATGAAGAAAATGGAAGAAAAGAGGCTCAGAGAATAGCTCAACTTTCTCTATAAGAAAGAGGCAAGGTTGTCAGCTGTAAGAGAGGTGACAGGGGAAGGTGTAGGAGCCTTGGGGAAGAAAGAGAAGGTTTGGAATAACTTCTGTAGGGAGTGAACGGAGAAATCTATTTCTCCTGATATATCTCCCCACTCAGAGGAGCAAGGATTGTTTCATTTATTATATTTGCATCCTCAGTGCCTAGCACAGTACCAGGCACATAGTTGACTCTTAATAAATGCTTAGAATGATGACTTACTGTTATTCTTTAGTAAAATTTGCCAAGATAAACTAGACATCTATCTATAATCCTTCTTCCTCTTCCTAATTTAGAGGATAACAGAGAAAGACAGGAAATTATATGAGTAAATATGGTATTTTACTTCTGTTGAGAGCCTCACCATCCTATCAGCAGGTTTGTAATCTTGGTTACCTGCAAGCTCCTCATTGTTCTTTACCCATGGATCCAATTAGTTGCTAAATACTGTTTTTATATCTACACCATCTCTCACTTCTCTCTACCTCATGCATTTACTCATTCAACAAATATACACTGAATGCCTACCATGTGCAAAATAATGTTAAAATGCTATGAGGTTGTAATGGGAATGCAAATTTGGAAGATCTTCCCTGCCCCTAGGCTGAGGTGCACCTGGAGCCTGGGGAGGGAGGCTTGTTTTTCAGTAGATACTTCTTGATTGGCCAGTGAGTCAATAAGGTTGTTACATTCTCTGAGCCAGGAGAAGGCTATATAAGCCCTGATGTGAGGCTTTGTTTTGGGGCTCACTTTGAGAAGTGTTCTGTGATTTGATCTGTATTCTGGGAAGCCGTTGTTGAGAGTCCCCCGGCTTTGAAAAACCCAGATGTGGAAACCCAGATGTTGACTGGGTATGGATGTAATGGTTGGACAGTTTGGAAATCTGTCTACTTGATCTGTTTCTTTGACTTGATAATTCTGTCTGTGTATTCTGAAGTTCGGGGTGCTGACCTTTTTCCCCTGAACTAGGTAAACGATATATGTTTGACTGAATAAAGTAAGCTTGTTAACCCATTTTGAGTTGCTTTCCTTTTACAAAGCAGATCCAAGAACCTGTATGGGCAGCAAACCCTGAGGACGCTTGGGGTGCTTGCTGCTACAAAAGGCAATACAAAGATGAGGAAGATTTTATACTTTTCTTCACAAAGCTTAAAGTCTGGTAGGTGTCTAAGGTCACCTACATATATAACTATAAAAGGTTGCAAAGTTTTATGCTAGTTCACAGTTGGTAAATATTACCTTTCACTATTCCTTAAGAAATATATAATTTATAGCTTACTCAAATTCAATTTAAAAAATGAAACCAGAATAAGGTGTTTATTATAGGTTTACAGATAAAAAATATAAAGTTGGAGAATTACCTCAAGAAACAGAAAATATCTCCAAATGAAACAGAGGAGCGATGAGAGAAAGACCACTGTTGGTATTTACCACTCCTTTAAAAAAAGTTACAACCAAGGACCATGTGATAAACTGTGAATCTAAATCAGTATTTAGAAAACCATTCCACACAGAACTAGAGTCCCTATCTAGGATACCCTGGCTTCTAGATCCTCCCACCCATTTAGGACTAACAGCAGGAGGAAGGGCCAGGGCTCAACTACACCATCTGAGATTGGAAATGAGTAGAATTAGGGCCCCACATAAAGTCCCAGTCCAGAATTGTATTGGGGGTAGGACACAAAAACTAGGATCCTAGGTTTAGCCTCCCTATCCAGGACCATGATCTCCAAATCAGTCTCCCAGACCAAGACTGCTGAAGTATATAAGACTAAGAAACTATGTCCACATGTCTTGCTAGCTGCCAGCCTCCAAGACCTGAGAGATCACTATGGTTTTTTGTATTTATCCACTCCCATCCTGCTTCTAGCAGTGAGGAACTTGAATAACAACTCCAGCAATTGTAGAGGAAATAGAAGTTCAAAAGAAATAGACAGGAGAGGGACCTTTGCCAGCCAATCCTAGCAGAGAACATGAAGTCATAAGAAAACAGAAGAAAATTTCTAAGACAATGAAAGAATACTATGAGTGGAGCCTCCCAAGTTAAAATTCCAGAAGAAAATAATTCCAGCAGTAATTAAAAGTATGACCCCATGGGAAAAAAGGATGAATAGGTCACAAGGACTAAGAGATAAGGGAGAAATGTAACAAGAAATCAAGATTGAAATAAAGCTTTTGAGGAAAAACTTAAAAAGGAGAATGAACAATAAAAAGAGAAGTTAAAAGATTAACCCAAGGAGTAGACACTTTGATAAAAAGAACAATGAAAACAAAACTCAAAAATCCAATGATAAAACAATACTAGACTACAAATAAAAAAGACTAAAATATTCGAATACATGAAGTAGATTTACTATAAAAAGATGAATTGAAAAACAGGACAAGGAGAATTAAATTAAGAATCAATGGATTCTCTGAAAAGTGGCCAAATAAAAATCCAGGATGGTATATTTTAGGAAAAAAAAACTGCCTAGAGCTAGAGCAAAGGAAAAACAGAAAGAAGCTATAAGTCACCACCTGAAAGAAATCCCAAATTTAGCATACTCAAAAGTATGGTTGACAAATTCCAGAAAGTGTTCAGGTCAAAGAAAAAAAATATTCTAAGGAGTCAGAAAAGAGCACCAAAGAGCCAGAGGTTTATACAAGATTATGCACCAATTGCTATGAAAAAAAGGAAAACTGGGAATAAAATTTATTGAAAAGCAAAAACAGAAAATCCTAAAATCAAGAATAATTTACCTTGCAAAGCCGAACATAATCCTATGAGAAAAAGAAAATGAGTTTTTAATAGAAGATATGACTTCCAATCATTACTACTGAGAAAATCCTAGGAAGATAAACAAGTTCAAGCAATATAAAAGGACTAATGATGATAGAGTCTTTACATCTTAAAGGGAGAAGAGTTCCTCCAGACTCCTTGGAAGACAAAAAGAAGGAGCTCAGATTGAGGATGTGTGTTTCAAAGAGAAAAGATAGGGAATGGGAAAAGGAGGGAAAAAGGGAAGTTCTCCTAATTTAGGGAGAAGGGAAGGAAGCAGGAAAAGGAATCTTAAGAATATCATTTCTTTGAGTCAGGAAAGGAAACATTAGGGGAACAAAAAGACTACAGTGCAGAACTACAATAAAGGAAGTGACATTTAAGAGAGTGGATAGAGTCGAAAAGGAGATAGTCACAAGCAAAACACAATTCTGGGTGTAGGTATAGTAAAAAGGGGAAGAAATAAGCAGTATCAGACCAATCCCTCCTCTACTACATCTCTCAGGATTCCTGGATTCCTTCAAGATTCAGCTTAAATAGTATCTTCTGCAGGTCGTTCCAAGACCCCCACCTACTAATGCCTCCTTTTCTAAGGTTATCTTCCATTTAATTTTGTATGTATCTTATATGTAAATGCTGTCTACCCCATCAGAATATAAACTTCGTGAAGACAGGGATTGTGCTTTTTTTTTGGTATCCCCAGGGTTTGGTGTAGTGTGTGTCATATGGTAATTACTTGATAAATGTTTGTTGATTAAATGAATACTTAAGGCTTATTTAGGGATACTTAAGGGCTGTATTACACAGACTGAAATGACTTAAGAAGAGAGGTATTAGGTTGTTGACTCTAGTCTTTAGTTATGTGGAAAGTGTAAGAAAGACTCCAGCACAGGTCCAGAAATTTTATAGTAGCCAGATAATCTACGGAAAGACAGCAAACTAAGATTGGGCCAGTTGTATGGACTGGGAAGATTAGGAAGGGCACTCTGCTCAAAAGCACCTTCCCCTCTCAATATTTCAAGAAATAGGAATTCAGTTCAACAAAAATTGACTTGGAAGACAACTAGTTTAAGACCCGTTCACTGAACAGGTCTTTTAAAATCCTTCTACGAGGATTAAGCTTTAGTGTAAACTACTTTTAGATAGTGTAGCTCACTTTCTTTCCACCAGCTAGCCAAGATGAAGACTTTATAATGTAGAATTATAGAGCTGGAACGGAACTTAGTAGAACATTTGGTCCTATCTCCTCATTTTTAAGATGAAGCAAGTGAGATCCAGAGTTTACATGACTGGCCCAAGCTAGTTACTGCTGATTACTTACTGGCAGTACTGGAATAATAAGCCTAGTTTTCCCAACTTCGAATACTGGGTTTTTTGTTTTTTTTGTGTGCTATGTTGCCTCTTGAGAAAAGGATGCTTTGATTTGAGAGGGGAGAGGATAAAGGAAGGGTTTTCTTGGAGCAAAAGAAACTTTAGTGGGGGAGAACTGGTCTCAGTCAAATGCCAAAATGGGGGATCGAGGAGACTGAGCAGAACTCAGTCTAAAGGGAAAGGATCCCTGTGAGATGAGAAAGAAAAATTCTCTTCTTTTGCTTTCCAATGTTCCCTAGGAAGTTGCTAGAGGCAGTCCTGGTACTGTTAAGAATTATTCTATGTAAGAACATGTCCCACTGACTGCTGATGAGTACAAATTCATTTAATACAATGAAAGTGCTAAAACAGTAGTTGAATTTGAAATTGTATTTTGCCTGCATTTTAACAAAAATTCAAATATTTATTAAATGCCCACTGAGTATAAGTATTGTGCCAAGCATCTAGAGGAATAAAAAGTAATATTAGACATACTTTCTGCCTTCAGGAAGCTGGTAACTGTAATGGTAAGGTAAATGAGAAGATGTTTCCCATCAATTAACAGGTCCAAGTGACCTGCTTAAGTCATATGGAAGTCTAAGGCACAGGAGTTTGAGTCACATGAAGCCTGTGGTGGGAGGAGCTTGCTGAATGGGTGGAACAGGAAGAGAAAAGGGAAGAAAGCAGTGAGCTATGAGTGGGAGAGTGTGAGTTTGTGGGAAGGCCCTAGCTGGGGAAAGGCTTGGGGATGGTGGTTTCACCTGCACTGTTATTGTGTATAGATTTCTTTTTTGCTATGATGGATTTGGCTTTCTGGTGTCTGAATAAATGTTTTGGTTCTGTCTTCCATGTGGAGTCTGTTCTATTTTGTGATTCAAAATTATGCCAGCATATTCATAGCTGCCCTAGGTGCTGTGAATATTGTGTTGGTACTACAACCATCTAGAGAATTGATAAATAATAAAAAAAAATAAACACTATAGAGCAGTATGGACCAAATGGTTGATGTATAAAATAATGCTATAGGAGTTCACAAAATCTCATAACTCAAAGGTCATACATTGGGGCAGCCAGGTAGCACAGCAAGTAAGAGCACCGGCCCCAGAGTCGGGATGACCTGGGATTGAACCAGGGCTCTGACACTTAGCACCACACCCAGAAATAACTGGCCGTGTAACCTTGAGCAAGTTATTTAACCCATGATTGCTTTTTTAGAAAAAAAAAAAAGGTCATACATAAGTTCAGAGAAGACAACATAGCAATAGTGAAAAGAATTATTTTTAAGATTAGACAAAGTTTGAATCTAAGATCTGTTTACATAGGCAAGTGTAACATAGGGCAAGTTTTCCCAATTCTTGGTGTCCCCCTCTAAGTCAATATCTATTCGTTTTGTACATATCCTGTATTTAATTATTTGTGAACATATGGCCCATGGAGAATAAAAAGTTCTCTAGCACAGGGACAAGTAAATATCATTTTAGTATGTGTATCCCTTGAAAGCTCCCAGCCTGGAATAGGTAGGGGCTTAATATGCCCAGTGATTGACTTGAGAATGAAGTCAGGCCTTGAAAGAAGGGCAGGACCATAAGCAGAGAATAGGGGACAGCATCCTTAAAAGGAATAATGGCATGTGAAAAGCCAGCTGCAGAAAAACAGGAGCTCTGTAAGGGGAAGAGTCAGTAACCAAATGAATAGTTTCAGTAGAGGGCTCCTCAAAGAGGAACAGAGGGAAATAAAGCTGGAAAAACAAGGTCACTTTTTTTTAAAAAATTAATTTGTTTGTTTCCTTTTAGTTTACAGGATTTAATTCCACAACAAGGTCACTTCAAACGCTTTATAGGGAAGTCTGTAAACTAAAGTGAGAGAATGGTAAACAAAAACCTAATAACTTCCTAATAACTAAGTCAAGAAATTAATGCTGGAGAAATTCCATGAAGATATTTGAATAAGCTATTCAAAAGTCCTGCTATTCTTATAATTGTTGAAAGAAACAAATTAGTGGGTTTGAATTTAGCGAACCAATGGGATGGAAATTAAGGTCATCAGAACTACAAGAATTATGGAGTTTATGTTGGTTAAAGGGCTCTATACCCCGCTCTTTTTAAAGTAAAATATACACAAATTTCTATGGAAGGAATGGGGTGAGGTGCTGTAAATTATGCAAAGTGGAGATTTTAAATAGCAGGGCCCACGTGGTTCTCCATCTGCGTGGTAATAAAGCCACAGAGATACGTATGTTCCATGCGCGTGCGAGGGAACATACCTCAAATCATCCTAGTGAGGCACAGACTAGGGCTCCTGGAGGATGCATTTTTTAATTAACTTTCATTTTTGCAATGGGCTGGGAGTTCCGGCCTGATGGGTAGCAGTGACCTGCAGGGCGGAGGAAAAGAAAAAAAACCCAGCAGGCTTTCCCTCGACACACATAAACACACCCCAAACGGCACAGTCTGCGACATCGCCAAGTCCGCAGCTGGGGACCCAACACAGCCTCGTCTCCATAAGGCCCAGCAGGAGCTGTTGACCTCACTAGGCTCCGGGGGGCCCGCCCACGCTCCCCGCCCCCGGGAGACCCCCCCACACCCACACCCACACACCCACACACACACCCCCACCCACACCCACACCCACACACACACAGACACGGCCAACGGAGCGAGCTCCGGCGCGCTTCTCCGGGCCCAGAGGCAGCGCGGGCCGAGGAGACTCACCGGGCCCACCCCCGTGCCTCCCCGGCTCTCCCTCGGCCCGCCGCCCTGACTGTGGGGCGCCCGCCCCGGGGGGGTCTGGGGGAGCGGGGGAGTCGCCCGGACTTACGGGGGGGGCGGAGATGAGGTGCAGCCGGGCGAGGAGGCGGTGACCTTTCACCCGAACGCGCCACGACGTCGTTACCTTGACAACCGCGACGTTTTCCTAATGGGGGCGGCGGCCAGGAGCCGCCATTGGGGCCCCCCTGCTTTGCTGACAGATTCTCCGTGCGTTGTTTCGCTTTTTTTCCTCGCCCCTTTTCCTGCAGTCGTGCTTTGTCTTCAGTGTTACCTCCTCGAAGACTTAAAGACCGAAACTCCATTCCCCCCCCCCCCCCCTCGCCCCTCCTCTTCTCCCCTCCCCAGTGCCCGCCACGTGGCCGCCCAAGAACCGCCCTGGCACCCGGTTTCCCCGCACCGGCTACCGCCTGCGTGTCTTTACCTAAAAAGACCAGGTCGACCGAAGAGGCAGCCGCCTGCTTTTTGTCAGTGGTGTTCAAAAAACACATGCCAGATTAAAAATAAAGGCAACATCCTGCTGTTTATTTCTCAAATACATTCCTGTGCCTCTAACCAAATTCTGGCCAAGTGTGCGAGCTGGAGCAAGTCACTTCTAAACCTGTCCTGGTTTCATCTGTAAAATATTAAGGTTGGACTAACAACGGCAACGATAGATAATAATAACATTTATATAGCGCTATTCTTCGAGCTCTGTGCTAAACTGTTTACAATTATAGATCTCTTCCAGATTAAATCTAAGACCCTAGGATAATTTTGTGTTTATACCGTAATGCAGTGTGTATGTTCTGATCAGAGCCGATAAGAGGTCCTGTGGATTATTCCCTCTCCCTCCCTCCCCCCCCCATTACACTCCCATTCGGAACACACGATTTTATTTTTTAAATTTCTGCCTATTGAGCTTTTCTCTAACCCCAGTTTGAATGACACTTCTTCCTTGAAGCCTTCCTCCATCCCTCAGATTCGTCCCCCAGTGGATACATAATACTGTGTGAAAGTATTGGAGAAATGCACAGAATTAAAATGACCCCTTTTCTCAAGTAGCTTACATTCCAGAGGGAAAGTGTTTTCTTCCTTCTTAGCACTGCCATAGAACTCTATCTACACTGTCACATTACAAACACGTTGTTTCATTTTATTTATGTTTTCTCTCTTACAGATTGTATCCTCTTTGGAAACAAAGACAAAGTTTTATTCATTTTTTTTTTTCATTTCCCCCTTGCACACCCCCATGGCTCCTGGCACAATTCTCTTCTCATAGTATGAGCTTCAGAAATTCTTTTTGAACCAATGAATGAGCCTTTTTCTGTCGGTTCTATTAATAGCTATGCTTTCTCTTGTTTCTAATAACGGTGCTGTCTAAATCTAGAACTGAATTTTGAGCTCAATTTCGAAATTAGTTTGCCTTTTTTTTTAGCTTTACTTTCTAATTTCTCTGTACTAATAGCACAGCTTATATTTAGGTAAAGCACTTATTCTTTCAAGATGTTTGCTGGGAGATATTTTAATGCCCATGTGCCCTTTCTCTTTTACATTAATGTCAGTGTGAAACAGATGCTGGGGATACATACATACCCAAAAAAGCAAGTTGCAGGGGTTATATTTTTTCAGTTGTTTGAATTTAATTTAACAGTATAGGCTATGAAATGGTATGGTTGGGCTGTGA
Organism: Petaurus breviceps papuanus; assembly: GCF_028583685.1. Lineage (NCBI taxonomy): Eukaryota > Metazoa > Chordata > Mammalia > Diprotodontia > Petauridae > Petaurus > Petaurus breviceps. Next base: position 23,789,934 of record NW_027185809.1, read on the forward strand.
GTGATGAGGGATGGCTCACAATAGGTTCAGCAGGAAATCTGATCTTTATCTTAAGATCAGAAAGCCTATGATTCAGTCTGGAAAGAATTCAGCCCAACCCAATTTGGAGTCAGAGTTGTAAAAGTTTATTGCAGGCTTTACAGCAGGCAAGGGTCCTTAAGGAAGAGCTGCAAGTTTATTGTTAGGCTGTATAACGGGCAAGAGTCCTTTAGGTGACCTGCAAAAGGGGTAGAATTAAGGTTTATATATAAAGTAATCCATAGTAGAACCTGTGCCAATTATGCTAACTAGGTGATTAAGGGTGGGATTAGGGAGGAGTTAAGGTGGAAGTGTGGTTTTAGGCTTGAAACGTCACTAAGTCAGCTAGTGATCAAGGGCTGACTGAGAAGTGCCCAGTCTGCCACCCATCAGTGTCATGTTTGACAAGATTGATGTCTGGGAACCAAGGCCAACTGAGACTCAATGTGTGGCTAATAGGCTAAGGAGGTAACCCAGAGATAGGGTCCTGAAGGATTCATGGAGGCAGCCAAGGAGTCAACCTAGAGATAGGGTACCAAAGGATTCATGGGGGCAGTGGGATACTATACAAGAGGGAGATAATAGTTGCCTAAACTGGAATGTTTATAGATATTTTTGTGAAGGATTGATAGGTGTAGCTTGTCACTGTTTCAAGCTGAGATAAACAATTCATGAGATGTTGCTGCTGGACAGAGTTAATGCTCTGAAGCTGGGGGGGGGGGAAGAAGGTATGATTTTACAAACTGGCTTTACAGACTGATGTTACAAAGTGGTATTACAAATATAGATCCCAAGCACCCCATCAGTGAAACAGATGCTGGAGATTTAACACATACCCAAAAAGGCAAGTTGCAGGGGTTATATTTTTTCAGTTGTTTGAATTTAATTTAACAGTATAGGCTATGAAATGGTATGGTTAGGCTGTAAGTATAGCCTGTAATTATAGCTTAGGCTGTAAATACAAAATGGCTGTAATACAGAGTTTGACTAACAGCCTTTCCTGGAAATTGGTTTGTAATATTTTGCTGTTTTCATTTGATATACACAAATTGTTTCCCTACATATGTTCCTATCTCACAGAAGCCCTGGTGATTTGGTGCAGAAGTTATTGTACTCAAATAAAATAGTAGGCAAATATAGTCTTGCTTAAAGATAGAGGGATAAGTTTCAGGACATTTAAAGATCTTTTTCCTCCCCAATGATTCATTCTGTTGTGTTTGTGTGAAGTCAACATTGGCTTGACTTACTGCTTATAAGTTATCTTGTGGTGTTGTCTTCCATTTAAAACTTACAAAAAGGAAACATCACTCAGATAATACATGTTTAGAGGTAACACAGTGATATTAAATGGGACTCAAATCATTTGACTCTCAAAATCAGAGTCTGAAAAGAAATAAAAATGTCATAGTAGCCATTGTTATAGTAATTAATATAACACTGGCATATTTATATTTATTATGTGTTTATCTATAATATGTGTGTATATATGATAAGATAAATTAATATCATACTGCAATAATATATAAGAAAGCTGCTGTAGTGGAAAGATTACTGGCCAATCACTTGACGGCCAATCACTCATTCTCTGAGCTTTAATTTCTTCATATGTCGAATTGGAATAATAATACCTATAGTATTGTAGCAGAAAGCACCCCAAGCGCATCCCCAGGGTGTCTGCCAATACAGGTTCTTGGATCTGCTTTGTTAAAGGAAAGCAACTCAAAATGGGTTAACAAGCTTACTTTAATCAGTCAGACATATATTGTTTACCTTGTTCAGGAGAAAAGGTCAGCACCCTGAACCTCAAAGTATACAGGCATAATTATCAAGACAGAAACATCAAGTAGACAGATTTCCAAACTGTCCAACCATTACATCCATACCCAGTCAACATCTGGGTTTCCACATTCTGGATTTTTCAAAGCCGGGGGACTCTCAACAGCGGCTTCCCATAATTCAGATCAAATCACAGAACACTTCTCAAAGTGAGTCCCAAAGCAAAGCTACACACCAGGGCTTATATAGCCTTCTCCTGGCTCAGAGAATGTAACAACCTTTTGGACCCACTGGCCAATCAAAAAGTATCTGCTGAAAAACAAGCGTCCCACCCCAGGCTCCAGGTGCACATTAGCCTAGGGGCAGGGAAGATCTTTGAAATTTACACTCTCATTACAAGTATCTACTTTAATCAGTGGTTGTGAGCATCAAATGAGATAATATAAATGTTGTGTAGGTTGAATTGGCTTATAGGAGCAATCTCATGGAGTGTGATCCAGCATTTCCCTGGGAAATTTCTGGAGTACAGGGACATGGTGACTCAGCATAACTTGCTCCTGGGCTTTTGGCTACCTTTTCTGCTTCTGCGTTTTTTCTTTCTTTATCTTAGCAGAACAAATATCCATCCTGAGATGAATATATCCAGGATTGTAAGTGACCTGGCCCTTTTGTTTAGATCTGAATAGCTGCAAAGGGAAGAATCCTGGCCAGCTACTCCAGCACTCTTGGAGAAGACTTATGCTCAAATAGAGGACTGGGCTATTTTGCCAGAAGGCATGTACCAGAAATTGTTTGGATGGTGTAGAACTGAGTAAAATGTCAAATGTCTAATCAGTGAAACCATACTTTATCTCTAGATGGTTTTCAGCATCCATCTCTCTGCTTTTTATTGTCCAGGTGTTGTAACCCTAAGAGTCACTACATTAAGCTCATGTCTGAGGAATATTTTAAAAGACCCCAAGTTTATAGTAATTCTCCCCTGGAAAGTGTAGTTATGAAACATGAATGGCTTGTGTTTATGACCCTGGTTCTACAGTGGATAGAGTGCTGAGCCTAATGTCAGGAAGATACTTACTAGGCATGGGACTCTGGGCCAAGTCACTTAACTCTGTTGGCCTCAGTTTCTTCATCTATAAAATGAGCTGGAGAAGGAAATGGCAAACTACTCTAGCATTTTTGCCAAGAAAACCCCAAATAGGGTCATGAGGAGTCACCTGAACAAGAACAAGAACAAGAACAGTTAGAGAAGTAATATTCTCTAACAAAGGGATGGGGGTTTGGGATCCCCGCCCTGACCCAGGAAAGGTCACTTTCTCCTCTGTGATTTTCCCCAGAGCTGTCTCATCTCTTCATGATCAGAGCAATGGGATAAAAAGAAAATAGGGTCAGCCACATGTGTTGATGAGAAATAAAATTAGATTAATCAGTTACTACACTTTAATCAGAAAAAAAGGACAGATTTCCCCACCCATCTGAAGTAAGGGGGTAGAAGCAAGGAGAAGAACCACTTCATAATCTATTTTTCTCTTTTGACTCCAGCTACTTGATTTATAAAACATTTTTTAAATTCAAAAAATAAAACCAAAAATATAGTCAATTACTTCCAACTTGTCTCTTTCAGCTCTCATGGTCTTTCTTGTAACCTTAGATTTGAATAAGGGAATTGTAGATGTCTCTGCCACCATCCACTTGTAGCCATATTGCTTTTCTTCCCAATACTTCCCTTTTAATCCTTTCCATTTCAAGGGATCCCACTTGCTATAGTGAACCCTCCTTCCCAAGTCCAGATCTCCTGTTAGCTTCTTCTCTTCACAGAGTAGGGAAAAATGCAATTATCAGCAGTTTAAAACTCTGAAGGCCAGCAGAAAGCCTTCCCCAAGGGTTGTTACATGGTCAATGTGCACTTGACAGTCTTTGGTGTTTTAGCATTTCTTTTGTATGTGGGAAATCTGTCCCATTCATACCTGATCCATATTGTACATCGAATACCTTTTTATTCCCACATTTCAAGGAAAAACCTAAGACATGAACCTAAACCTAAGTTGTAGGTAATTGTCCCAGGGCAAGGATTTGAAGAATGTGGGGAAAAGGGAGCCTACCACTACTTGCTTGAGAGGCCAAACTCTCCCAAGACTGAACCTGATTGGACAGTCTGCTTGGGTCTGGTAAAGAGGGGCCACACAGTAGAAAAAGAATGGTTACTTATTGTTCAACAAAAATTAAAGTGCTTAAGGATCTTAATTAAATTATTATCAAACTACTTGTTCGATAACTAAAGTGCTTACTGGACCCAGCATGCTGTCCATTTGGGTTCAGTCCTGAGAGAGCTTGACCTCTCAAGTGTGGCAGATTAGTGTGTTTGGAGAGAAAAAATTCTCAAATACTGAATATCCAATTTCTATATTCTGATGTCAACAGGAGTCCTCTGTAAGCTTGGAAATCATTTTTTATAGCATATAATAAATTTTGCTAAATTATCTGTGACAAATTCTGAAGAGAGTTAGGGAATTAAATTTATAAATATATTTTTTAATTATATTACTTTAGATGTACTGATATATGTATATAACATATATGTAATAATGATAAAAACTTCTGGATTCACTTTTATAAGATTTTTAAGATCAAATAAGCAAGATTCTTGTTTTGTTATACTATTAATGACTAAAATTATACTGTTTGTGTCCTTAACAATAAATATCTTAAAAAACTGTAATTGAGGGGATGTGATTTTCCTTTAGCAATGTGTCTTTAGTACTCTGTTACCATACACATTTTAAGATTAGGTTCATAAATTTTTATTTTTAGGACGATTACATTTTACATTATTAATTAACCTGGAAAAAATAACTTAGCAAAAGTGGACTTTTGTGGCACAGCACAAAGTAAAGGACTATATTTGCAAGGATATGTATGCTGCATCATATTCTGAGAATGTTTTTGAGAACAGCCTGGCCTATGAAATTTTCCTCTTGCTATTATTCATCATTCCCTGGTTAGTCAGGAGGATAAGATTTACAAACAAGCTCTGTCTCAAAGCTGAGGGAATAATTTTCTTTTATCATGCATTTAATGAAACTTTGAATACTGAGGCTCACCTCTTCAAAAGCCAAATGAAAGTATTTGTATTAAGAATTTTCCTTATTGGTTTAGAGATATAGACACCTTAATCTATTAAGACTCCCCAAACTTCTTTGTACAACATCACGGTGTCTAAATATCTTAGGCTTTGCTAAGGGAACTCAAGGACTATGCTTATTTTTCAAATGTTTTATGGCAACAAAGGTTTTCTTTCACTCTGCTTATTGTTATTTTTCTCCATGTCCTTTTTCTTATTACATAGGTTCAATTTATGTACAGCAAATTAAAAAAAATATTAACTTGTAATTTTTCTTCCTTTCCCTGGCCTCAAGAAAATAAATGCTCTTAAAGACCCACACAGAAGACTGCCCCTTTAACCACAGATTTCTTCCTTTATTTGATTCTAGGCAATTTCACATCAGCAACCTACAACTTCTCTTCCCTGATCTCTAGCAAAAACATTCCAATTGTGGAAAATACCAAAGCAGTCCTTCTTAAAAAAAAAATCACTTCCACTCTGAAATGCTTGGTCCTTTCCACATAATTTTAATTTATTATACCAGCTTTTCCCTCATGCCTCACAGTGGGTAGCCACCTTACTCGCCTGTACTTTTTTTTTTTTTTTTTATTTTTTTGTGGACATTTGGGGTTTTGTGCTTTTCTTGAGTTCACAAGGCTAATTTTTTTTTTTTTTTTTTGGTGGTAAGTGTCTGAGGCTGGATCCCAACCCAGGTCCTCCTGACTCCAGGACTGCTGCTCTATTCACTGCGCCACCTAGCCGCCCCACTCCTGTAATCTTTTAGGAGGAAACATAATAAGCCTGATTTTTTTGCCCTGTAGTAGGGGCAGAGAATGAGACCCTACTCCAAATTTAAATAACAAAAGCTTAAGAAAACAGTGCTGTTAGTGTAAAAGAAGTTGATTTGTGTGGTATGTAGCACAAAGTACAATGGGATAGAAGTCAGAATGCCTAGATTACAGGTCTAGATCTCTTAATTACTCACCATCTGACCTTTGTAAACCATACTTAGCTTTTTGGGTAACTAGCTTCCTTCATTGTAAAATTAGGGAATTAGACAAAATGATCTCTAAATCTCTGAAATGTTATGCTTTTTTAGATTTTATGTCTTGCTTAGCATACAAAGGATTTAAATAAAGGACATCCTATGGAACAGATTAAAGCTATTTTTAAAAGGATTATACATAATAATGTTAATAATCATTGACATTTATGTAAATGCTTTAAGTTATATAAAGTGCTTTAGAAATCTTATTTCATTTCATCCTTTCACAACCCGGTGGTCACATTTTACAGAGAAAGAAAAGTCTCAGAGAGATGTTTAATAGCTTGTCCCGGTTTTATACAGTTAGTAAACAACAAAACTGGGAGTCCCAACCTTGATCTTCTGACTCCAAGTTCAATGTGTTTTATATTACTTCACAAACATATAACCATAGACATATTTTAGGTCTAATTATCCTAATGATTCACATTTATATGGTACTTTAAGATTTACAAAGTACTTTGCTCACATCAATCCTATAAGGCAGATATTATTTTTCAGCCTTTTATAAATGAGAAAATCAAGGCTCATAAAAGATAAAAGCCTTGCCCAGGGTCACAGTGCATGGAAGGAGGTGCTCGGCTGTGTAGAGTGTAGCATTTTATTTCTCTATTCTAAGACACTTTTTTTTTTTTAGCACAAAAAGTTATAGTTCCCTTCTTAAAAAAGCAAACCTAAAAATAAAGATAATTAATTGATTATAACTACCATAGGAGTTCTCCAAAAGTGAACATCTTTCCAACGACAATCATTCCTAATAAGGAATTAGAACACAATATTAACAATAGATTAGTATGTCACTTTCGTCACTGTTTTATACTCTGAGGGGTCTCTCTTTAAGGTCAATTAAATAAACATTTTCAGACCTTGAAATGTGAAGACCCCTGTTGTTGTAGGGGTAAAATGATTTCCCATTTAGCCCCTTTTGACTAAAAACAGAGCAAGAAAAAGTACTGGAACCCTCAAAGATGATTTTGAAGGAGAAGTGCCCAGGCTACACAAACAGCAATCAAAGACCATTAAGAAAACTGTGACAAGTGCTTGCTTCATTCTTTTTTTCTTCAGACTGCAGGGTAAATGGCATTTTACATTTTAGTCTTGTTGCATTTAAAGTAAGGCTCCCAGCTAAGTCATTTTCAAGACCAACTCCAATCAAAAGACATTGCTTAAAATTTCCCTATTACTGCAGATGTGAAAGGAATGATTGTCTATGCTGATGAACCAAGAAGATTGCCTTGAAAAGAATTTGATAGTTTTGTCTACCATTCCCATTATAATGTGATTACAATCTGTGAAGTGGCTTAAAAAGAGAAAAAGATTGACTCATACTGAATATCAAGATGGTTTAAGACAGCTGTCTTGAGTTGCCAGCTTTACAGCATTGGTTGTTTTGTTTTGCACAGAAGAGGAACTCAAAGCCTGGGATTGATGTTTCTATATATTATTTATCTTTATCATAATTATTTTATTTATTGATTTTTTAATAATTTATTATGAAATTCACACATGTGAACAAAGATGAATATTGCTATATACAAAGAAGAGAAAAAGAATTATATATGAAAGTTTGAATTGTATGAATTTTTCAATATTATATTTTATATAGTAGTATAAATACTGCCTTTTTTGCATATGTCATATTTTTTTTCCTTTTTGAAGGGGGGAAGGCAGGGCAATTGGGGTCAAGCAACTTGCCCAAGGTCACACGGCTAGTTTTTGTGTTAAGTGTCTGAGGCCAGACCTGAACTCAGGTCCTCCTGACTCCAAGGCCAGTGCTCCACTCACTGTGCCACCTAGTCACCCCTATATTTTGAATTTTTTCTGTCTTTCTGTATTTTAAATTATTTCACTGATGTTTTTTCTTAATTTTCTTTTTTTTTTGTTTCACTTTGTTTTGCTGTAAGCCATCCACACCCCTCTTTCATAAATCACTTACCTCCCAAATAAAAAGCTTCCCTTGTAATAAATAAGTATAGTCAAGAAAATAAATGCATGAATTTTTGTATATCAAAATGTATGTCTCAGCCTTCACCTATTCATCACTTCTCTCCCAAATGGTGGGAGACATATTTCAGTACTGGTCAACTGGAGTTATAAGATCATTGATCTAGAATGGAAAGGGACCTGTAGATCATTGGATCCAACCCTCTCATGTCAGAGATGTGAAAACTAAGGACCATAGAAGTTGACTTGAGAGTAGTTCAGGGGTGGGGAACCTGCAGCCTCAAGGCCACATGTAGCCCTATAGGTCCTCAAGTGTGGCCCTTTGACTGAATCCAAGTTTCACTTTTCAAAGGATCACACTTCAGAACTTAGAGGGCCTTTTACCTTTCTTTGTACCTCCACTGCTTAGCAAAGTACCTGGCATATAATAGGCACTTAATAAATACTTGTTGATTTGACACAGCTAGAAAGTATCTAGGGCAGGATTTGAACCCAAGTTATCCAGAGTAAGTACAACTTTCTACTACACCACATTGTTATGATCAATCATTGCATTAAGCAGAGTTGTTAAGTATTTTAGTTTTGTTTTCCTTACAATATTATAAGTATTATGTTTATTTTTCCTGGTTTTGCTCACTGTAATCTCTATCAGTTCTTACTAATCTTCCCAGATTTCTGGATTTTCCCTTTCATTATTTCTTATGGGCCCAAAATATTCCATTACATTTGTTGTAATGAGATTTATAATTTTCATATAAATCAATATAATATGTGTAATGATTATACTAAGTATTTATATTTGTCAGAGCTTCCCTAGTTTCCAGAAGACCCTGAGTTGGAAGCTGAGATTGCAGCTGACATGTTGCAGCTGAAAGTGATCATCAGATCCCCTGACATGCTAACAATACCCAAGCAGGTGTTAGGTGAACCAAACCAGGTGTCTCTCTCCTGTTCCTAGACACACAAACCCTGGTTCTGTGTTCTGTGATCACAAGGCTCAATAACCCTAACGACATGGAAACTGTTCACATAAGACCCAAGAATACCTGTGTTGTAGTCCAGTCATTTGTGGTTTTCACACTTAAAAATCCTACCCCTTCCATAAGTAGGTGAGCCTCCCTTCTTAGTAGAAGTTCACTTCCAACATGTTCCCCTCACTTAGAAATTAAACTTCTGTTTGATTCCTCACTCTCCTGTCTCTAACCTGCTTTGTTTAGCTCTGACTATCCACAGTTAGAGGTTGATTCGGTCCAATTGTCATTTAAATTACCAGTTGACACAGCCATATCCCATAATTTGTTCTACCATTCTCCAATTGATGATATCTGCTTTCTTTTCAGTCATTTGGTTTCTGTACATATGGTTCCTTCCCTCTCTTGAATCTCGTTGGGAGTAAATAATTAGTGGTGGTGCCACTGGTTGGAAAGGTGTTTATAGTTTAGTGACATCTTTGCTATAGTTGAAAATGGCTTTCCAGAATAGTTGAACCACTTCATGGTGTCCAAAAGGTTTTCCTTTTTTGGTCATTTTTGCCAATCTCATAGGTATGAAGTAGAAATTCGGAGTTCCTTTAATCTGCATTTCACTTATTTTTGGTGATTTATAATATTTTTGAATATAGCTACTGATAGTTTAACGCCTTTCTTCTTTTGAGAACTGCCTGTTTATATCCTTCAATAATTTATCTGTTGGGGAATGACTTTTATTCTACTATATTTGTATCAATTCCTTATATGTCTTGGTATCAGACCTTTATTAGAGAAACATGTGAAGATCTTCTCCAGTTAAGTTTCCCTTCTAATTCTAACTGCATTGATTTTGCTTCTGCAAAAACTTTTTAATCTTTTACAAACAAAATTATTCATTTTATTCTCCTGCAACCCTCTCTATAGTTTGTCAAGAATTCTTCTATCCATAGCTGTAAAAGCCATCTCCTTCCCTTCTCTTATCTATTCATGATGTACCCTCTCATATCTAGGTCATCTTAAGCCTAATTTCTGCAGAAAGCTTTCCAGTTTTTTTTTTTTTAATAGTGTTTGTTGAATACTGAGTTCTTTACACAGTAATTTGCATTCTTAAGACTATCACTATACTTTGGATTGCTTCTGGGTATTGTGTGCCCAGTCTGTTCCAAGAACAGTTTGAGATCTGGTACTTGTAGGCCCCCTTATTTACAGCTTCCTTTCATTATTTCCTTTGAGATTTTTGGATTTTTATTCTTCCAGATGAATGTTATTGTTATTTTTTTTTCTATTTCTTGTAATGGGAATGGGAATTTGAAGATCTTCCCTACCCCTTAATAGACCTAGCAGGGAGTTTGAAGATCTTTGAAAGTAAATTCTGCCCCTTAATAGGCTGAATGTAATCGCATGGAGGCTGTGATGGAAGGAATTTGCTGAAGGATACAGCAGAGCCCACAGGAAGCTTCCCTGCTGTGAAGATAAACTCTGCCTCCTGATAGGCTGAATGTAGTAACATGCAGCCTGTGATGAGAGGAAATTTGTTGAAGGGAAGCAGAACCCACAGGAAGCTGGTTCACAGCTAGCCAGATTCTGGAGGGAGAGGATGCTCATTAAGGAGATACAGAGATTTGTGAGTAAATATTGATCTTGTATTGGTTTGTGGGAAGACTACAGGATGGCATGGCTCTTAGTGTTATTATGGCTTCTGAATGTCTTTGGTACTATGATGGAATCAGCTTACTGGTTTTGGGATTGGGTTTTCTGGTATCTAAATAAATGCTTCAGTTCTATCCTCTCTATCCTCTATAATAATGCCCAGGAGAGGAGGCTGCCGTACAGAAGCTACAGCTGGGTTAAATAAGCAAGGATTACATGCCCCTCCCAAACATTAACATAATTATTACTAATGAGACTCTAATTTTGTTAGATAATATACATAATGCATTAGGACCATTATGCAAGTACAGTACAACCTCAGAATACTGAACCCCCTTTCAGTCTAACCTAGATATACCCTTATCTGAGCCTGAGTGCCCCAAGGCCACTGTCTGTTTCCTGATTGGTCAAATCCATCTGCTGCTGCCAGCTCCTTCCATTCTACGTTATTTCATTTTAGTATAATCTAGGAGTTTTCTGGAAACTAGGGACTTAACTTCTTCCCCAGGTTATTGCCTCAACTCTTCCCAAGGCTATTGTCTGGTACTTTTTATCAGTAGTCTTGTTCAGCAATTCTTGCAGTTCTATAGAAACTTAGCTCTTTTGTGGTAAGCTGGGTGAGAAGGGCTGACTAGAATAGAGCAATTATACAGAAAGATTTCTAAAGTTTCAAAGTCACATAATTTCTAGAAAACGGAAACTTAGGCCTAAGGCCTAAGGGCTTACTTACTTTAGCAGATAGTCTCTGAGAAACCACAGTTTTACCTTTCCCATATATGGTCACGGTCTTTATCATGATTGTGGAAGTGTAAATTGCATTGGCGCTACACTTGGTGGTGAGGATGGGATCACGAAATATCAGACTTCTACTTGGAGGCAGAAGGGATTTAGAAGAAGAAATGGCTATCCCAGGATAGGAGGATTTGCCATATGCCTCCCTGGCAAGGGAGTGGTCTAAAAGTACAGGGCTCTGTGAAAACTAGGAACAGAGGCTGTAGCAGGGAGAGCCTAGAAATTTAGAAACACGTTTGCAAAGAATACCAATAAAACCTGGGAGAGAACTGGAGGCAGTGAGTAGATGAGGCTGAGTTTTGCTGACAGGCTGCCATATTGTGTATAAAAGCAGAGACAAGCTGTTACAAGAGTTGACTAAGTGCCAGAATCTGAGACTGCCTTTAGAAGAGCAATCTGGAGAGTCTCAGAGTAATAAGGTATGGGGCATTCCTGAAAAACAAGTCTCCCTCCACAGACTCCATGTGACTACATTCAGCCTATTAGGGGGTAGAATATATTTTGAAATCAGGGAAGGTTCTCAGATTCACTTAAACCTATCAAGGGACCCAGGGGCAGGGAAGATCTTCAGCTTTCCATTATCATTACGATTGCCAAGAAAAGAACTGTTTACTGCTCTATTGAGACCAGGGGTTGATTTTAGGAAAATTGATGGTTTTCTAACTAATGAACTATACAAAATGTATCAAGAAAACAGGCTTGATGCTAGACAGAATAGAGAAGTGAGAACTGCCCCTGAAGATGCTCCTGAACCACTGTATCCAAGTTTGTCACACCTTCAGGAAAACAGATTAAAACTCAGCTAGGATAGGTGGAAGTGGTCAATGTGCTGAACTTGTGGGAGTATATCAAATCATTGGAATAGAATGAGGAGGACAGTGTCATATATTCTGCTGTGAATAAGGTTATGATAGTGAGTTCATGGATACCAGAGGCATGGCTGATCCTATATTTGTTTCTTTTTGACTTTTTGTCTGTTAAACTTGTTTGCAAGATTTGTTTTCTGCAAGACTGGTACCCTCCACCTGCAGATGCCTGATTGCTTAAGCCAGATGCCATCCCCTGTCCATGACTGTGATGTGACAGTTCTGGACCTGGCATAAGGAACTGACCTTTTGAATGGGACCTCCTGGACCTGGCATTAACCAAGTTCTGAATGACAGCTAAGGAACTGAACTCTCAAATGGGACCTCTTGGGGCAGGGGCAGCTCTATGTACAATTTCAGCTTGAAGTAGCTTTGGATTTAGAAGAGATCTTTGCCCCTTACCCCAAGATTTTGAGCCCTATTCCTTTGAGGGGGGGAAGGATGGGGTGCTTGTTCCCAAGTTCCTACCCTAACCCATTGTTTTAGGTGCAAAATTTTTCTATTATTGCTATTATATTGTGGCAAAGTTCTGTTGACAGCAGTTTTTCTACCAGTTATCCCTAAACTTTCATTTATTGTTAAGGTATTTTTGCTATGTAAGGGACATGAAAGATCTTGGGGTTGAATGTAATGGGAATAAGAATTTGAAGATCTTCCCTGCCCCTTAATAGACCTAGGGGGGAATTTGAAGACCTTCCCTGTTTGAAAGTAAACTCTGCCCCCAATAGGTTGAATATAATCACATGGAGCCTGGGATGGGGGGAATTTTGCTGAAGGGAAGCAGAGCCCACAGGAAGCTGGTTCAGAGCTAGCCAGACTCTGGGGGGAGAGGATGTTCATTAAGGAGATAGAGAAGTCTGCGAGTAAATAAAGTATGGCATGGCTCTCAGTGTCATTATGGCTTCTGAATATTTTTGGTACTGTGATGGAATCGGCTTACTGGTTTGGGGATTCAGTTTTCTGGTTTCTAAATAAATCCTTTAGTTCTATCCTCTATCTGGAGATTTTTGCAAATGAACATCATGTGATACTTATAATCATGGTCTTCATCATGATTGTGGATGTGTAAATATTGCATTGGCACTACATTCTCTATAAGGAAGCCTTTGGTAGTTTGATTGCTATAATATATATATGTATGTATTTTACATATATATGTATTTTACATATACACACATATACGTATACATGTATATACACACACATATATAATTTCATATATAACTAATGCAATATTATAATTTTTATTATATTAGCATGGCCTAAAAATGAATAGTTAGTGTTTATCTAACTTTTTAAGTCTTTATTTTTGTAAAGGGTGTTTTGTAGTTGTATTCATATAAATCTTTGGCATATCTTGGTGGGTGGCCTCCCAGATATTTTATGCATTCTGTAGTTTTTTTTTTTTAAAGCAATCGGGGTTAAGTAACTTGCTCAAGGTTACACAGCCAGGTGTTTCTGGGTGGGTGCTAAGTGTCTGAGCCCGGGATTCGATCTCCAGGTCTTCTCAACACTGGAGCTGGTGCTCTTACTCGCTGTGCTACCTGGCCGCCCCACATTCTGTAGTTTTAAGCAGAATATCTTTTTATCTCTTCTTTCTGAGTACTGTTGGAAATGTACTAAGAAGCTGATGATTTTTGTAGGTTAACTTTATATTCTGCTGTGCTACTTAAGTTGTTAACAAGGCAATTAGCTTTTTAGTTAAATTTCTAGATTTCTCTGTCATATATCTGCAAAAAATTTGTTCCTTCTTTGCTTATGTTTATTCCCCAAATTTATTTATTTTCTTACTATATTGCTACATATAGCATTTCTAGGTCGATCGCAAAATATACCAAACTCTCCAGATAGAGGATAGAACTGAAGCATTTATTTAGACACCAGAAAACCAGATCCCAAAACCAGTAAGCTGATTCCATCATAGTACCAAAGATATTCAGAAGCCATAATAACGCTGAGAGCCACAGCATCCTTTAGCCTTCCCACAAGCCAATACGAGATCAATATTTACTCACAAACCTCTCTATCTCCTTGCCTGAGTGTCCTCTCTCCCCCCTACTGTCTGGCTAGCTCTGACCAGCTTCCTGTGGCCTCTACTTCTCTTCAGCAAATTTCCTCCATCACAGGCTCCATGTGATTACATTCAGACTATTAGGGGCAGAGTTTACTTTCAAAGCAGGGGAGGTCTTCAAACTCCTCCTAGATCTATTAAGGGGGAATTCCGATTCCCATTACACCTTGGCATACTGAATAACATCCATTTAACTTTCTGAGTTTGCCTCTTTAATAAGGATGAAGGCCTAAAAAAGAATTTCTTTTAAGAAAACAGTGGCACTTCTCTATTCTCAGCCCCCTTTTGATATGGTATTTAGGTTTTTTTTGTTTGGTGATTGTTTTCAAGGAGTCTGGTGGATACTGAAATTATCTTTTCTTGAAATGTTTTCCAGGTTAGTTATTTTTTACAGTAAATAACTTTTGTGTTTTCTTAATTTTTCAGTCTTTTGATTTTATTCTAAAATTTATCTTATAGAATCATTGATTTCTATTTTTTTATCTTATTTTTTCTTGGGTAAGTTAATGGAAGTTATTCATCTTCCTTTCAATTTCCCCCCTCAAAAACAGTAATCACACTTAATTTACTTTATTATATCTTCATTTCTTAAAGTCGCTTTTGGAGTCCTTAAGGCTAAGTCATTTCTCCCACTGAAGTTTCGCTTATACTTTTTGGAGTTATTTTCTTCTGTGTTTAAAAGTCCTTTTGGGCTTCTTGCAATCTATGGCATTTCTTCTCTGTATTCAAAGTTTTCTTTCATTTATTTATTTCTCTAGCCTCAGTTTCCTGGGTTGGGACTTTGTGTCACAGCCAAGCTCTGTCCCTTCTTGTTCTCTTAGAGTGTCATAACTTGTTTGGTCCTATCCCCTCTTTCTTATTTATGTCACTGACATTACTGTTTTGTTGAGGCAGCCGGTACTCTTCTCTGTATATACTCGGTAGCAGTCGCCTGCTTTTGTTTCTTCTCTCTGGCTTTGTGGTTGCTGGCCCACTAGCACATTTCCATTCAGAGTCCCTTCAGGCTTGAGTCCCCATTTACCAGAGATCTGATTAGTTTCTGACCCCCTTTGCATGGCCCTACTCAGAGTTCTTACAGGTTTCACATACTATTTACTTCCCACTCCACCCTCCCACACCCCATACCCCACTTAGCTCCCATACCCATGCCTGATCAGAGCTTTGTTCACTAAAGTTCCCACTGGCTTCTACCCCTTCTACCCATTTCCCTCTCCAAGCATCCGCAGCCTTCTGGTGGTCTGGACTATATAGAAGAATATAATGCTGTTATTCTTTGGTGTCCTTGAGCATTATTCTATCTGGTTCCCTTTTTGGTTTTTACTAGGAATGTTTGTGAAAAAAACTCAATGCCTCTAGGACCTTTGTTGACACCTTTGCTGTAAGTCCTATCAGATTCTTTTTTTTTTCCATTTGGCAAAAGTTATTTATTTCTAACACATTTTTTAGAAACTTTATCTTTGACTGGACTCAGATTTTGAGGTGGAGGCTCTCAGGGAAGACAGTGTCTCTTAGCGATCTGTCCTTGTCATTTTTCTTTAGCCTCCTTCATTCTCTTGGCCAAAAGCTTAGCATATTCTGCTGCTTTTTCCTTGTTCTTCTGGGTACACTCCTTCATCAAAGCAATGCATCTACATTTGTGCTGCAAAAACGGGGAGGCACCAGATGCTAAATTTTAGGAATGTTGGTCCTGGGTTTCTTACCTTCCTTGTCAAGGGGTTTTCTCACAACATACTGTTGAACATTATCTTCTTTGGACAAGTTGAAAAGTTTGCAGATTCTGCTAGCTCTTTTGGGCCCCAGGCGACGAGGCACAGTCATATCTATCAGTCCTGGTATAACTTTCTCATCTTTCTTCACAATAACCAAGTTGAGGACACTCAGGTTGGCATCCACAATACAGCCCCTAACAGATTTATGTTTTCTTTCTCCAGTTTTTCTAGGGCTATAGCAAGAATGGCCTTTATTGAGCAGCAGGCTGACTCGTCCATGAGCCAAAACACCCTGCTTCATGGGCAAGCCTTGTTTGTCATTCCCACCACTGATTCGGACCACATAACCTTTCCATGCATCACCCAGAACATCAGCAGAAACTTCAGTGGCCACCCGTTTCTCATAAAAGGTCTGTAGCTTTCCCTCATCATTGACTTTGATGAGTTTCTGACAGCCAGTGGCAGGGAAAGAGATGTTGAGCTTCATCTTTGCACAGCTGCCCGCTTCAGTCAAGATTCTTTTAAAGTACAGTTATCAATTATATCAAATGGTTGTTTGTAAGCCAAAGAGTTGCTAGGGAAATAAATCAAAGTATAATCAATATAGAGAAACTCATAAAACTTAAAAACACATTTTATCACTGATATATCAAATCCTTTTCATTTTAATAGTGAATTTAATTCAGTTTAATAGTAAAACATGTCAGGTGCCATTTAACATGTTTTCATGTCATATTATAAAAGGTTCCATGCTCATGTTACATGCTTCACCAATAATTACTAAGTGAATAAGTTAAGTATTAGTTATGTCCTAATTTACATGATATATCTAGATGAATACTTAAAATCAAAGTGTAATGATAAGGGAATTGGAAGATGTTCCCTGCCCCTTAATAATCCTGTTGTGACCTGCTTTGAGCTCTGGCCCAGCCCACAGCTTGAGTTACATGGAGCCCATGGTGGGAGGAGCTTACTAAATGGGTGGAGCAAGAAGTGTAGAACTGGGAGAGAGTGGGGCAGAGCAGCTAGCATGAATTAGAGAGGGAGGAATTTTGCCTAGGGGAGCTTATGTGTTGGGAGGCCTTACAGAAGGAAGGCTTGGGGATGGTGGTGCTTCATGCATTGATGATGTGTATGAACTTCTTTGTTACCAGGGTGAAATTGGCTTTCTGGTATCTGAATAAATATTTTGGCTTCATTTTTGAGGAGGAGAGTTTGTTATATTTTGTGATTCAACCCTGGAAATATGTCTGCATATTCATAGCAGCTGCTGTGGGTATTACATTGCCGATATACCAATTAAGGATTCAACTGGGATTGTAGAATTATAGATGGAAGAAACTTTAGAAATCACCCAGTCCAAAACCTGTCATTTTACATTTGAGGAAACTGAAGCCCGAGAGGTGAACTGACTTGCCCAAAGTCACATACATAGTAAGTAGCAAAGCTAGGATTCAAAGCCAGGTACTCTAAAAATCAAGTAATCTTTCCCCTGAATAACTTGACCTTTCAATAAATATTTATTAAATTGAATTGAACCATGAAAAAAGAACACAACTATTTGTAGGCTAAGGTTGTTTTTTTGTTGTTAACAAATTCAAATCTTTGTAGCAACTGAGACAAATTCCAAAAATATTAGGAAATTCTAAAAATTAAATATAGTGCCTGAAGCAATATTGCCCTAAAGCCTGTGCTCTTGAATAAATACCTGGAACTACTGAGTGCTGCAATAAGTGTACTGTAATTGAGAGGTGGTGTAGTGTAACAGATAGAAACCTGGGTTTAGAATCAGAAGACTTGGGTTCAAGTCTGGCTTCTGACAGAATCTGGGCAAATGTATCACCAAGGCAATATTCACAGCATCAACAGAAACTATGAACATGCCAGCATAATTTTGAATTGTGAAATATAACAGATTCTCCATATAGAAGATAGAAGCAAAACATTTATTCAGACCCCAGAAAGCCAAATCCCAACACCAGAAAACCGAATTCCTCTTAGCAACAAAGAAATTATCATATATTATGACTGGAGTGAGCAACATCATCCCAAAGACTTCCCCCTGCTCAAGCCTTCCCACAAACAAACACAATCCTAGTTATCTCCTTGCCTGTGTTCTCTTCTTCCTGTGTTCTAACTGCTCTGACTCCCAGCTTCCTTTGGGCTCTGTTCCACCTGTTCAGCAAACTCCTCCCACCACAGGCTCCATGTGATTACATTTGGCCTATTAAGGGGCAGGGGATATCTTCAAATTCTCATTACCATTACATTCGGCCCCAAGATCTTTCAGTTCCCTTACATAGGTTAATGAGACTTTAGGAGTGACTGGTGTCAACAGAACTTTGCAGCAATATAACAGGGATCACAGAAAATAAATACATAAAACCATATCTTAGGGTGGGGCTTGAGCACAAGCACTCTATCATTCCCTTCTTGAATGAATGGGGCCCGAAATCTTGGGGTAAGGAGTGAAGGTCTCTTTTTCCATAGCTCCTTCTTGCTGAAATTGGACATAGAGCTGTCCTTGACCCAAGAGATCCCATTAGAGAGGTCATTTCTTTAGCTGGCATCCGGGGCTTGGCTGATGCCAGGTCCAGGGGTGACACATCACAGTCATGGACAGGGGGTAACATCCAGCTGAAGTGATCAGGCATCTTCAGGTTGAGGGTACTAAGCCTGCAGCAGACAATCCTAGGAAAAAGTTTAACAGATAAGAAGCTAAAAAGAAACAAGGAGACAATAACCAGAAGCAGGGTAGATAAAGGATCAACTGTGCTTCTGGAATCTGTGAACTCACTATCACAGTCTCATTCACAGTAGAATATATGAGTGAAGGGTACAATTAGGTAATCATATTCTCCTGAATAAACAATAGTTACAGTATTATCTATGTGCTATAATTTCTGCAGCTTTTGAAACATCATCTGGCTTCCTCTTTACCTACACTTTAGCTTCCAATTTTATTCTATCAGTAGAACCAAACCCTTCAGTTCCTCTGATAGTTATCTCAGAAGAAGGGTCAGTTTTCACAAGGGGTATTGTTTCACAAGGAATAATAATCACTTGAACTATTCTAGCATTTTTACAAAACTGTATAGGTTCTTCACCTAAATTTTGAAATGTCACAATAATTTCTCCTTGATAGTTAGAATCTGTTATTCCAACCAATATGTGTATTCTTCTAGTTGCTAATCCTAATTTAGGTAACATCTGCCCAAAATGATTTTTAGTAATTCTCATACATATTCCAGTAGAGATTTTTCTTATTTCTTTTCTGTCCAACCAAAAGTCCTCTGAACAATGCAAATCATATCCTGACAAATGAGGTATTGCTATATGGTACTGGGACATCTTGCCTCACAGTTCAGTATTCAGTATTTGGAAAATCTTATGTGTTTGTTGTTGTCTAATTTGAAGATTTGGGGTCATTATTTTGGCGAGAGGTGTATTTTCTCTCAATGGTTTATTATTCCAATTATTGTTGATACAGATTATTAGAATTTAACTTCCTTAACTGTTCTTTCAATACCATTAATTCCTTCACTTAACCCAGATGCTTGTGGACAATATGGAATATGATATATCCATTCTATATTGTTTAACATACAATATCTCTTCATTTCATTACCTCTGAAATGTGACCCATTATCACTTTGAATATGCATTGGGATTCGATAATATGGACTTATGATATCTAGAGTTTTACAAGTGTTTTTCTGGGTTGCATTCTTATAAAGACAAGTCAGTAGTATACCTGAATAGGTGTCAACATAATTACATATATGTTTGCCTCCTTTATCTTGGGGTAACGGTCCAATATAATCTATTTGCAAAATTTGGGCTGGAACTTTTCCCCTTACTTTTTCTCCAGTTGCTTCCTGAGGAATAGTTCATTCCTTTTCCAGTTAATATATATAACATTCCTGTGCTACCTGTTTTAACAATGAATGAGAGATATTCATACCTTGATCTTGCGCCCACTGGTATAAGGGCTGGACCCCTAAATTACTGGCCATTTGATGGGCCCATTTTGCTAGTACCAGATCATCAGTGTCAGAGTAGGGACAATAAGTTGAGTAGCAATGTTGATCAGCATGTGCATTGTACTCATGTTCTTGTGTGATGAGGGCCATATGAGCATCTATATGAAAAACTGACAAATTAGTAACCAAAGACAAATTCCATATATCTTCCCATAGTGCTTTGCCCCAGACTTGTTTACTATGAATTTCCCAATTTTGATTCTTCCACGTGGGTACCAATGTAGCTAACCCATTAGCTACTGCCCATGAATCAATAAAGATATGACACTGTCCTTTTTCTGTTTTGATGGCTTGATGTACTGTTATAAGTTCAGCATATTGTTTAGTTCCACCTGTCCGAGGACTTTCCAAAGTCTGCCTAGTACATGGATTATAGGCTACTGCTTTCCAATGTGGAAATTTTATGACCCAAATATTTTGCTTGCCATCAGTAAACCATGCATGTTTCTTTTGTTCCTCAGTTAATCCATCATATCCATCATTCCATTTTACCAAGGACTGCACCAACTGTTGCTTTGGTTCAGGGGATGTATCATTTCCCTCAGTATCTATGTTTGCTATAGCTTCATGTAGAGCAGAAACTCTGCTTTTGCCTGTTTTAGCTCTATTTTGACTATGCCATTTTCCACTTAATTATGCAAGCCTCTTGTGCATGTCCAATTCTTTGAGAAGCTGGAGTACTCATTACACAGGTCATAATCAGGATTCCAGACCTTAATATCACTTCATTGGGGCGGCCAGGTAGCACAGCGAGTAAGAGCACTGGCTCCAGTGTTGAGAAGACCCAGAGATCGAATCCCGGGCTCAGACACTTAGCACCACCCAGAAACACCTGGCCATGTAACCTTGAGCAAGTTACTTAACCCCAATTGCTTAGGGGAGGCCAGGTGGCTCAGCGAGTAAGAGCACCGGTTCCAGTGTCAGGATGACCTGGATCAAATCTGGGCTCAGATACTCAGCACCACACCCAGAAATGACTGGCCGTGTAACCTTGAGCAAGTTACTTAACCCTGATTGCTTAAAAAAAAATATCACTTCATTGCCCAGAGTCAGTTGTTCAGTCTCTACCAAAGCCCAATATGCAGCTAACGACTGCTTTTCAAAAGGTGTGTATTGAACTCCAGATGAAGGAAGCTTCCTATACCAAAATACTAAGGTAAATTTTGGCTTTGTTATTTTTGCCATAAACTCCAGTTTGCATATTCATCCTGTTCAGTCACTTGTAATTCCACCAGACCATTTTTCATAGGCCATAAATCTAGGGCCAATTGTATAGCAGACTTAGCTTCTTCAAAAGCTTTATTCTGCTCAAGGCCCCAATCAAATTCATATTTTTTCTTGTAACTTCATATGAGTTTCAAAATCTGTCCTAAATGTGGAATATGATGTCACCGATATCCAAATAATCCTATAAACTTTTGGGCCTCTTTCTTTTTGTTTTTTTGGGGGGGCCTCTTTCTTATTGGTAGAGATAGGAAAATTCTGAATCTTTGTGGGGCTTGCAAGAGAATCTCTTGCAGCCCCTTATTCCATTGTATGGCCCCAAATTTGACAGTTTGAGCTGGCCCTTGATTCTTTTCAGGGTTAATTTCCCACCCTTTGCTTTTCATATGCTCAATTAAAAGTGTCAAACTCTTCTCTACTTCTTTTACATTTTTCCTCTATCATAATATCATCTATGTAATGGGTAAACTATACACTAGATAGCTCTAATTCATGCAGATGTTTAGCTACAATCCTATGACAAATAGTGGGGCTATGTAGATACCCTCGTGGCAAGTGGGTAAAAGTGTAGTGTCTACCCTGCCAAGTGAAAGCAACCTGGTCCCATTGTTTAGAATCTATTGGGATAGTAAAGAAAGTATTGGTTAAATCAATAAACCGTGCAACAAGTCCCATCATATTTCTGAATCCTTTCTATTAATGTAATGGTATCTAGAACAGTAGCATACAAGGGGGGAGTCACCTTATTTAATTGTCTATAATCTACTGTCATTCTCTATTCCCATCTGACTTTCATACTGGCTAGACAGGATTATTCTATCAAGTGGTTGTAGGTTATAAAACTCCTGCCTTAACATATTCCCCACCCCCCACCCCCCACCCTGGCCCACAATACTAATTACTTCAGAAGGTTTAGGTAAAATGATAGGGTCCATTTTTATTTTCCCCACTAAAACTTGATTAATTACTATCTTCCTTATGGCAAATTGGTATCTCCCCTCAGGTAAATTTAGAGTTATACCTTTCAATATGTCTATTCCAATGATGTATTCAGGAATTGATACAATTACCATAGTATATTCTTTCTTAGGTAATTGTCCAATTTTTATGGTTAATTTGACTTGTCTGACTGATATTTCAGCCCTTTTCAGTCCTGTGATGGTAATAGGAGTTCAATGTTTGAATTTGTCAGGGTTCCCATATATAAGGGAGGCCTCTGCCCCAGTATCTCTTAATGCCCTAGTTACAATGGTTGATCCATTTTTCCAATTTATGGCCAAATTGATATAAGGTCTGTAATCCCATCTGTGTAGTTCTTTAATCTAAGCTGGGGCTTGACTAATTTCCTGTTCTCCTTGAAGATGTAACAAACTTGGATAAAAGATCTGTAGGGGTGTTCTTACTTTCCACAGTCTGTCTAATATTAAACCTCTTTTCTCAGTACATTTTATATAATTCATTAGTTGGAATACCATCTATTTTCCCAAAATCTACGCCTGATTTCAATAGAGCAGTAAACAATTCTTTTCTTGTCAATCTTTTCTGACTTTGAATCTACTGGCTATTTACTCTTCTCTCTCAAGGAAATTTATATTTTTCAATTCCGCTAAGTCACCCAACTGTGAAATCTTATCCAGCACCTCTGAAAGAGGTTGCTCTTCTCCCCCCTACCCCCACCCCGGTTAGTAGAGCCAGAATTAGGGAATACTGTGATAAGCATCAGTGTCTCTGACCATGACAGATGGCTTCATTACCTCCTTCTTTAACTTTCCCTTACAGTCTCTAAGTGAATTCCTGGATCTTTCTCCACGAGGCCACATAGAGACAATGGGATACATTTTATTGCATCCCTCAGCAGCTAAAGCTAACAGATTGGTTGTATTGTTACCTCCTAGCATGTGGTAGTACCTAAAACCTTTCTGTACAAAAGGATTCTGACTAATACACATACATTTCAAAACAACAAAAAAATCTGTTATCTACCCATACTCCTCCAGCCTCTTCATCACTGATTCTCACTATCCATGACACTAATGATTCTCCCATCCTTTGGGAAAATTGACCTAATATATCAGTGACCTACTGAATAAAATCCTCAAGTACCTCTCTGATCTCTGTGTGGCCTCCCTGGTTCTCCTGCTTTCTTCTTCGTAGAGGATGACCTTTTGCACTGGTAAAAGCCTCCTCATCTAACTTGATTTCATTTTCTTCCCACACATTCTCCTGGCAGTAGTCACTGGGGCAATTAGGTTGAGCTTGTGCCAGAGCTGCATGCACCTTACTTTTGCTAGTTTTTTCCCCTTCTTTTTCTGAGCCAAACATACAGCAGTCTTCTCTTCTACCACATGAGACTTCCCAGCTTGCTCTTCTAAAGGAAAGATTGCACACAGAAAGTTTTTTATGCAAATCATCTAACTCCCATTCCATTTGAGCTTTTTCCTGCAGCAGCTTTTCTCTGCTTTTATATATAATAAGGTAACCTGTTAATAAAACCCAGCCTCTTCTACACATTCCTGCCAGTTCTTTCCCTGGTTTTATTGTTATTCTTTGCAAACATCTTTCTAAATCTCTAGGTCCTCTCTTCTGTACCCCTCAGTTCCCAGTTTTCACATGATCCAATACTTTTAGTTCATTCCCTTGCTAGGGAGGAATAAAGTAAATCCTCCCATCCTAGGATATCCATTTCTTCCCCTAAAGTCCTTCTGCCTCCAAATAGAGATCTAATACCTTGCAATCCTGTTCATGATGCCAAATATATCGTGAAGGCAATATTCATGGCACTGATGGCAACTATGAATATGCCAGCATAGTTCTGAATCACACAAAAAATAACAGACTCTCCATATAGAAGACAAAAACATTTATTCAGACACCAGAAAGCTGAATCCCAACCCCAGAAAGCCAAATCCATCATAGCAACAAAAAATGTTAATATGTATTATCACTGAAGAGAGCAAAACCATCCCAAAGCCTTCCTCCTGCTCAGGCCTTCCTACAAAGTAATGCTCACAATCCTAGCTGTCTCCTTGCTTGAATTCTTTACTCCCTCTGTTCAAACCACTCTGACTCCCAGCTTCCTCTGGGCTCTGCTCTATCTGTTCATCAAGCTCCTCTCACCACAGGCTCCATGTGATTACATTTGGCCTATTAAGGGGCAGGGAAGATCTTCAAATTCATATTACCATTACAGCAAGTCATTGAACCTCTTTCTGTCCTTGGCAACCCTCTACATCTATAAGTTACAGAGCAGATGCTAATTTGCTTTGGTTAAAAGGGAATTCCATATAGAAGTGAAATCATAGGTCTGGTTATTTATATGTATGTGTTATGTACATAGAAACATATATATATATATATATATATGCACACATGTGTATATATTACATTTTAGTGAGAAGATATAATATGTATACTGGTAAATAAATACAAAGCATATATGGTTACATGAAGTAATTTCAAGATGAAGAGAGTACTATATAAATATATATTTATACATATATGTATGTACATATGTGTATATATGTTTATATACATAATTCTTATTGTTTTTTATTGTACTCTGAGAGCATCATAGTCTATGGTAAAAAACAAAACACAACAACAAAAAAAAAAAACCCAACAACTGTTCTCTGAATAGGGAGAACTAAATTATAATATTAGCTCTATCACTGACTATGCTGGATGCCAGTTATCATTCTGTGCTTTTAAAAATTTATTTAAAAAAAAGGAAATTCTCTATTACCAGTTCTTAAGATAATAAATATTATTTCTTCAAGTCAAGTCAACAGGTAGTAAATGCCTACTCTATGCCAGGCACTGTGCTAAGATTTATTAAGATTATTATAAAAAAAAGACAATGAACTGGGCCCAGAATTGAATAAGAGGAAAAAATGACCTGTATTGTCATCAGAAAATTGTAAAGCACTTTCAACTATCTTAAACTTTTCCTTGTTGCAAAGACACATCTTGTCACCTTGATGATCTCTAAAAAATGAAAATTGTGGATGGGCCATAAAGGAATGTAAATATGCATAGTCACTAACTGGGACACGTGGGCAAGTTGTCTGTAGGTAAAGTTGTCAGTGCCAGAACAAACCAGAGCCAGAACCAAACTCAAACTTAACCAAAAATTAAGTAACTAAGGAGTGTTTATTGAATTCATCTTCAAGGGAACACCACTCCCACTGGAGACTGCTTGAATGAACAAAAGTACAAGGTTTATATTGGTTTGAAATTAGGCAGGAGGTGAATTGAGTATGTGGTGCCTTAGGATTGGACATCTTGTTGCTGGGGACTTATAGGGTAGGAATAAGGGATGTGGTAGACTTTGACTGCACAAACCAATTGCTAGGGCTAGTAACAGGAGAGGTTCTTTTTCAGGTTAGGTATCTCTCAGAACCCCACCCTAATTGATAGCATTATCTTTATTGTTTCAGCAGTGAGGAAGTTTGCAGGAGGAATGGGGGTGGAGCTACAAAATAAACAAAGTTAAAGCCAAGACAGAGGAATTGTAGACAAACCAGTGGCATTTTAGCTTTTTCTGATACCCATAAATCCTCCCTTTAAGATTATAGTCTCAGAATTTTTTTTAACAATTCCCAAATCAGTATCAGTACAATCAGGAATAATACCCAGCCTATGGAATAGGTAATAGTTCCTTAACATACAAAGAACTAATAAAGCAAGCAAAGTTATAACAGGATGAATAAAGAAATCCAATATAGCTGTAGCTTTAGGGGTGTCAAGACCTTTGGTGGTGTCCATGATCTTTAGATACCTGTGGATAAATTGGGGCAGGTATGTCGAGATATTTCCCTGCCCATCTCCAGGTTCTAGGTTTCTTGTGGAGATTCTCTAGGTAAAGCTGCTAAAGCATACTAGTAATAAAACTTGTTATAATCTAGTGAAAACTGACAAAATATAAACTGATCGGTCTTCCAATATATTAATTCCAATAATTAGTTCATGTGGTAAAAACCAGTTCAGACCTTATCGAGTTAACCTTATAAACAAAATAGTTTTATAAAGAACATCAAAATAGGCTACCCAAAAGGTATCTTACACTTGCCTCCAAATATTGCAGTTATGAGGTACTGGAGCATTGCAACAAGAGTCATTATATTAAAAATTATAGTATTACCTGCCGTGGTTAGAGAGATTTGTTATAAAAGGAAGCATGGACATGATTGTAATGAGACTGGTCCTCCAGGCCTAAGGCTAAGGGCACAGAATTACTTACTGTAGGTATAACAGGATAAAGCATCTTTAGTTCTGTTTGATTTCAGGTAAGAGTTATAGTTAACTTTTTGGAATAGCTATCATAAAGCAAAGTTCCATGTTGCCATGTTGGCAATTCACAGTAGAGATATTACATTTCAGTCACAAATTTAGTCTCTAGTTTAGAATGTCACAAAGTTCTGCAGACTGGAAAAAAAAAAAAGGTTCCTTCCCCTCTTATTTGTGTTATCTCTTGTCTGCCTCCCCAATTTAGCCAGAATTAGAAATGCAGAGAGAGGGAGCCTTTCTTTGAAGTCTTTGAAAGTCTTTGGAAGTTTCCATTCCTTTTTTTTTTCATTTTTCAAATGCTTTATTAACTTCTGATTTACATCATTCATTTCCGCCAGATTTTGAGTTACAAATTTTCTCCCCGTTTTTCCCCTACCCGCTACCCCAGAATGGTAGTCCCACAGGATATCCCCTCCTTCAATCTGCTCTCTCCCATATCTTCTCCCATACACCCTTCAACTTTTCCAGTAGGGCAGGTGGATCTCTATGCCCCAGTGCCTGTATAACTTATTTCCCAATTACATGTAAAATAGTATTAATTATATATATATTTTTAACATTTGATGTTAAAACTTTGAATTCCAGATTCATTCCCTTCCTCTCTTGGCACCCACCTCACTGAGAAGATAAGCAATTCAGTACAGGTTGTACATGTGTAGTTAATGCAAAACATTACCATAGTAGATATATTGTAAAGACTGACTACATTTCCCTCCCTCCTATCCCACCTCCCACTTGTTCTGTTCTCTACTTTGATCCCATCCCTTTTCAAAAGTGGGTGCTTCCAACTTCCCTCCCCCACAGCCTGCCCTCCCTTCCATCATTCCCCCTCTCATCCCCTTCTCCCCTACTCTCTTGTAGGGTGAGATACCCTATTTAGTCTGTTTCCTTCCCAGAGCCAAATTCAATGAGAATAAGGTTGACCCATTCCATTTTGTCTTCCTATTCTTCCCCATCCATTGCAACTAACCATTTTCCCTTGCCTCTTCTATATGAGATAGTTTACCCCATTCTGTCTCTCCCCATCTCCTCTCATTATATTCCTCTCTAACCTCTTAATTTCACCTTTTAAGTATCATCCCTTCCTATTAAATTGGTCCTCTGCCCTCTATCTATGTATACCTGTAAACATATATACACACATTCACATATGTATTCATTCATATGCCCATATACCCTCATACATAGACATTATATATATATATATATATTTCTATTTCCATCAACTATTTTCATACTGAGAAAAGTTTCATCAGTTACAATTATTGTTTTTCCATGTACCATGTTTCCCCGATAATAAGACACTGTCTTATTATTTTTTTGGACAGAAAAACACCAGAGGGCTTATTTTCAGGGGAGGGCTTATTTTAAGGAACATTGACAGCAATTTTAATAAACAGGTAAATGTGAACAAAAAAATGTACCTTTATTCAATAAGCAAATCACTGGGGTAGAACAGGATGACGCGCTCACTGCTGCAGCTCTGATTGGATGCAGCTCGAGCGCGGCGTGCGTTTCATGGGGGGGGGATGGTGCACAGGGGATCACCTTCACTACAGTAGCAATCTCAATAGGGCTTATTTTCGGGGGAGGGCTTATTTTAGAGGAATCTTACACAGTAAGGGGAGGTCTTATTTTCGGGATAGGTCTTATTATCGGGGAAACACAGTAGGAATGTTAATAGTTCAACTTTGATAAGTTCCTTATGATTTCTTTTCCCTGTTTACCTTCTCATGCTTCTCTTGCTTTTTGTATCTGAATGTCAAATTTTCTGTTCAACTCTGGTTTTTTCATCAAGAATGCTTGATCCACTGAATGACCATATTTTCCCCTGAAACATGATATTCAGTTTTGCTGGGTAGGTGACTCTTGGTTTTAATCCCAGCTCCTTTGCCCTCCGGAATATCATATTCCAAGCCCTTTGATCCCTCAGTGTAGAAGCTGCCAGATCCTGAGTTATCCTGATTGTGTTTCCACAATATTCAAATTGTTTCTTCCTGGCTGCTTGTAATATTCTCTCCTTGATCTGGGAATTCCGGAACCTGGCTGTAATATTCCTAGGAGTTTTCTTTTTGGGATCTTTTTCAGGAGGTGATTGGTGGCTAAAACATCAGGGCAGTTTTCCTTGAGAATTTCTTGGAAGATGATTTCTAGGTTCTTTTTTTGATCATGGCTTTCAGGTAGTCCAATAATTTTTAAATTATCTCTCCTGGATCTATTTTCTAGGTCAATGGTTTTTTCATTGAGGTATTTCACATTGCCTTCTATTCTTTCATTTGTCTGGATCTGTTTAACAGTATCTTGATTTCTCATAAAGTCACTAGCTTCCATTTGCTCCAATCTAATTCTGAAGGAATGATTCTCCTCTGTGAGCTTTTGAGATTCTTTTTTCATCTGGCAAATTCAGCTTTTTAAGGCATTCTTCTCCTCATTGCCTTTTTGAGCCTCTTTTGCCATTTGAGTTAGTCTGTTTTTTAAGATGTTATTTTCCTCAATCAGGCTGCTGACTCTCATTTCATAATTTTCTTGCATTGTTCTCATTTCTCTTTCCAATTTTTCCTCCACTTCTCTTATCTGCTTCTTAAGGTCCTCTATAGCTTGTAAGCAGCTTGTATTTTTCTTGGAAGCTTTTGGTGTAGGAGTTCTGACTTCACTGTCTTCCTCCTGTTTCATGCTTTGATCCTTTTTGTCCCCAAAATAGAAGGCTAATGTTGGATTGCTTTGCTTGATTTGCTTCCTTTGCCTGCTCATTTTGCCACTCAATTACTTGACTTTTGGGCTTTTTGCCACAGTAGGACTCTGCCACCAGACAGGGGAGCTTTGTTCCAAATTCTGGGGTTTTCTCAGCTGCTGTAGTATTAGTTGGGTGGCCTCTATGAAGCATCCACATGCTCTGGCAAGCTGGTCACATACCCCAGAATCTCCACCCTAGACTGCAATCCAGATCCAAGCAGGTTAAAGCAAGAGCGGTTACCTCTCAGACTGGTCACTTGGTCCCCCTACACTCTACAGGCCAGGAGCTGAAGCTGCCATGTGGTGGCAGCTGTGCCGTAGCCATCAGCAGCTTCTCTCCCTGGTGGCAAAAGCTGACACACTCCCAACTACTGGGTTCCTAAGTCCACATTGCACTGACCTCTCACTTTGTCCTTAGCATCTATGTGTTGATAATTCTGGAAATGGCCACAGCTGCTGGTGATCTGGAGTCCCTCCAGCCAGTGGTTGGTCAAGCCCAACCTTGGGTTAAAACCTTGGCATGGGGCTGGGCTGTGCTCCCAGAGAGCTGCACTGGCTGATTCCTGCTGGCCTTCTGGGCTGTCCTCAGTGGGAGGTTAGCTTCTCTGTATCATTTTGTGAGTTATATAGCTCCAAAGTTTGTTTAGAGTCCCCTTTTATGTGAATTGGAGGTGGTGGGAGCTGGATCCGCATGGAGGTCCTGTTTCTTGTCTGCCATCTTGACTCCGCCCCCGAAGTTTTCATTCTTTACACCACTTTCCCTTGGCTGATTTGACCACAGGAAAAAAGTCAGTTGGATTTGCCAAGACACAAAACACAGATAATGCTAGCAACATACTTGAGAGTTACACAAATAAACCAAAAGATACATAAAAGTGCTTGCTGGCAAAGTCTTCCCAATTAATCCAAAGAAAATGATTTCTAACGCAGAACCAAACTAAACCAAACCAGACCAGACCAAACTACTGTATTGATCTGATTGGGGGATGGGGTGGGATTGCAATTTATGGATCAGTGTGGCTAATCCTCATATGTTGGAGTGCAAATACTCACCAGACTCTCAGCACTGACCTGTAAACGTTAACCTAAATGGAAAAGCCTGTGGCATTCCTACCTTGTCACTCTTGGAATTCCACAAGTCTGTGTGTCTGAGAATCTCACCACCACTACCATTCACTGTGAATAAAATTGTAATTCTGGAACAAACTAGAACCAGAAACCAAACGAAATCCAAACCCAACCTAAAAATTTGATAACCAATGAAGGTTTATTGAATCCATCTGTAATGGAGCCCCATCTACACAGGCAGAGACTCCTCAAAAGAACAAAAGTACAAAGCTTACATAGATTTCAATTAACATAAGGGGTGAATTGGGTATGGGATACCTTGGATCAGATAGGGTTTGTTGTTAGGGCTTGCAGGTAGGAATAGGGAATGTAGTATCCTTTGCCTGGACAGGGCCTGTTTCTGGGGTTAGTAATAGGATGAGTACAGTGGAGGAAGTACCAATACCGGTGACATTACAGAACCACTAAAATATAAAAGTATTACAATGAAAATACCTTCATCAACTGAGTTTTTCAGTCTTTATTTGTATGTTCAATTCCAGAAACACTTATTAGGTACCTAGTAAGTATGAAGTGATATATTATGGGTTGGGAAACAAACATGAACAAGAGTCTATGTCAGCAAAGAGAAGATGCCATTCTAGTGAGAAGATACAGTTTGTACACCGGTAAATCCATAGAAAATACAGATAAAGTGATAGGAATATTTACAATGGAAGGGATCAGAAAAGGCCTGATGTAGGAAGTGGCACTTGAACTATGGTTTTAAGGTGAGAAAGGAATACATCCCATACATGGTGGACCACTTATACAAGAGTGTGAATGGTAGATATAGTAATTGTATATGAGTGAGAGCTAACACAATCCAGTTTGATTAAAAACTAAAAATGTGAAGGAAAAGATATAAAATAAGACAAAAAAGTAAGTGGGAGCAAATTATACAATATTTCAAATCCCAAGCTTAAGACTTTATACTTTATCCTAGGGATAAAAGAAGGCAATTCAGGGAGCCAATGGAAATTTTCAAGACAGAATGGGATAAGGTCAACTCTGTGTTCTAAAAGTATCATTTTTGCAACTTGAGAGAGGGAGAACAATTAGGAGGTTATTTCATTGGTTCAGGTGAGAGGTTCTGAAGGCCTGAACTAGAAGAGAAGGGTGTTGATTTGAGCTATGTCTTGGATGCAGAACTGACAGATCTTGGCAACTAAATCAATATGAAAGGTTGAGTCAAGGATAACTCTAAGTTTGGGAAACTATATGACAGGAGGAATGGCGATATCCTTAACAGAAAAGGGGCATTTTGGAAGAGGGATGGGTATAATGAATTCTCTTTTGGACATGTTCAGTTTGAGATGGCTATGGTAAGTCCAAGTGGAGGTATCCAGCAGGCAGCTGATAAGATAGTAATGGAGCTCAGGAGAGAGATAAGGACTGGATATATGGGTTTGTAATTATCTTCATACAGGTGATCATTGAACCCAATGGAGCTGATAAGATCAAAGGCATTGAGAGAAAAGAGGGCCTAGGGAACCTTAGTGAATGCCCAAGCTTAGTGGGTTAGAGAAGGATGATTATTCAGAAGGGAAGACTGAGAAGGAATGGTCAAAGATATAGGACGAGAACTGAGAGAATAATGTAACAGAAATCAAGGGACATAAAAGTATTGATGGGGTGTGGAGTGCACAGCTGACAGTGTTAAAAGCTACAAATAAGTCAATGGAATCAAAGCCTGACAAAAGGCCATTGGGTTTAGCAGTAACAAAGATTCTTGGCAACCTCGGAGAGAGATTATACATCTACCATTGTATAGCCTGCCTTTGATACCCTTCTATCAAAAAGATTAAATTTTCATGGTTCTTTCATACTGATGCAGATTCCCTTTTTCCTTCCTTCCTTCCTTCCTTCCTTCCTTCCTTCTTTCCTTCCTTCCTTCCTTCCTTCCTTCCTTCCTTCCTTCCTTCCTTCCTTCCTTCCTTCTTCCCTCCCTCCCTTCTTTCCTTCCTTCCTCCTTCCCTCCCTCCCTTCTTTCTTTGTTTCTTTCTTTCTTTTTGTTTCTTTGTTTCTTTCTTTCTTTCTTCCTTCCTCCCTTATTTCCTTTCTTCCTCCTTCCATCCCTCCTTCCTTCTTTCCCTCCTTCTCTCTCTCCCTTCCTTCCTCCCTTCTTTCTTTCTTTCTTTCTTTCTTTCTTTCTTTCTTTCTTTCTTTCTTTCTTTCTTTCTTTCTTTCTTTCTTTCTTTCTTCCTTCCTTCCTTCCTTTCTTCTTCCTTTCTTCTTTTCCTTGTCTTTAAAAAAATTTATAATTATATATCTGAAGAGCACTAGTTCCATTTAGTTTGAATTGAGAAAAATTGTATATGAATCAGAATTTGAGACAGTTTAGGAAATAAAGCAAATTAAGAACAAATTAAATAAGCCAAATTATCTAAAGCAAAGGAAAAGTATCATTAAAAGATAAATGGTACCAAATTCCTTATTTTTGTTCATTTATGTGCATTTATTTCTCCTCTATTTCTCCTTTCTTTTTGGCTTTTTCAAGTCAAACAGATTCTAACAAAAACAGAACCTTAGCACTGGAAAGGATGAGCTAATCAAAGAGTTTTAGAATTCAAAGGTATAATGGAGATTATCTAGTCCAACCCCTTCATTTTACAGGGTTACATAACTTACTCAAAATTTCAAAGCTAGTTGATGATAAAGAAGAGAACAGAAAGAATCCAGGTTTCCTTACTACTAGACCATTGTTATATAATTTGTTTTCCTTGAAGGCAAGATTATACTTTATTATCTGACAGGTCAAATTTTAGTCTATTTTAAAATATTTTTAGAATGAGAGAATTTATCATTTTTTAGTAATATCCCTCATCAGGAAATTATTTTTATGGCAATTTTAAATTTTCAGTGTTGTACACAATCTTCCTTTAAGATGAGATAAAGATCTGATCTGTTTTTACAGGGCTCATTTAGCTAAGTCTTAGTTAAAGTGCCCTGTTACATTTGCCTGCCAGCCAGGCTTTGACCAGTACAGATTCATTTGGGCTCTGCCATAGAGGCAGTAGTATAATGTAGGGCAATTGGTGCTGTATTTGGAGACCTTTGTTTAAATCCTAGCTCTTCCAGTTACAACCTTGTGACCTTGGGCAAGTAACCTAACCTTTCTGGGCCTAAGTTTCCTCTCATCTGTAAAATGAGGGAGTTAGATTGAATGATCTCTATGACCTTCCAGATCTAAAATTATGATCCTATGAGCCTAATATCTCCTTCAGGTTAAATAACCCTAAGTTCCATTTTTTCACTACTTTTTGAACTTTGCTTAATTTCTCTGAATTTGTTTTAAATTATGAAATCTAAACTGAAAATGGTATTGTCATGAAGGTCTGTTAACTCCTAGTTCTTAAATGTTAGACCCCTAAGCTAAGTTGCTTCCCATTTTCTGTTTATACAGCTTATTTTCTTTCTTCAGGTATATTAAGCTTCAATCTTCCTGTTCAACATCATTGTAATAATTGACAGTCTCTCTGATTTATCAACAACATTTTGAATTATAATTCTGTTTTTCATGGTATTAAGCACTTTTCCCCTCCCCATCACTTGTCATCTCTATATTTATTGGGCATATTTTTTTCCCTTTCATTTGAATCTCAGTGATGTCACCGTTAAAAAACAAATCCTAGGATTAATTCTTCACTTTCCACTCCCTTGATATTGACATTAAACTATTTTAGACAACCTTCTAACATGATTCACTATTCTTAGACTTTGCTCTCTGCTTATCCACTTCAGAACCAGTTGTTCCCCTCAGCAAATGCCCTAGGGGCAATGAAAACCTACCTGAATTCATTTCTCAGTGATTAACAAACTCTCTTCCTTGCCAACACCTTCCTGAATCCAGTGATTCTGAACCTCAGGCTGTTGTCATTTAAACCCTAGTTTCCAACCCCCACTTCCACCATCTGCTGCCTTTGCTCCTACATATATACTGCTAATTAAACTGGAGAATATCACCAAACTATGATGATTGGGTCCACTGCAAATTTGTTATTTAATCTAGACTGGGCTCTCACTACTACAAGGCAATCTTTTTATATCTTCCTAATTAATTCACTATCCCACTCACCAGTAATTTTTCTCCACCTTTTCATCCCTCCTCTAGCATCTCATTGCTCCCCCTCCCTCCACCTTCTGAACTGAGGAACCTGCTTCGTATTTTACTGAAGTTCCCACTTTTCCCTTCCTCCTTATCCCACATCCCCTAGAAGCCTTTTGCCACTATCTTTTCCTTCACCCCAACTCACATAGTAAGGTGGCCTTTCTCTTTGCCAAGGCAAACCCCAGTACTCACACAAGTGACCCCATTTCATCCTGTTGTATCCTGCAGTTTGTGCCCTCTGTCATCTGTACTCTCACTTATTTTCAATCTTCCTTTTTGGCTGTTTTCCTACTACCTACAAAAAAAATCCCTCATCCATTCATGTTAGCTATCATTCCATGTCTCTCTTTCCTTTTTTGTCTAAACTTCTTGAAAAGGCTGTCTATAATTGGGGCCTCCACTTCCTCTCCTCTTAATTCTCTCAGTGTCTGACTTCCAACCTTATCATTCAACAGAAACTGTTCTCTTCAAAGTTGCTATTTCTTTCTTTCTTTTTTTTTTGTTGTTTTGGAGGGGGAAGAGTAGGGCAATTGGGGTTAAATGACTTGCCCAAGGTCACAAGGCTAGTTTTTGTATTAAGTGTCTGAGGCCGGATTTGAACTCAGGTCCTCCTGACTCCAGGGCCGGTGGTGCTCTATTCACTGTGCCACCTAGCCGCCCCAGCTATTTATTTCTTAATTCCCAAATCTAATAGCCCTTTCTCAATCCTCACCTTGCTTGATCTTTCTACAGTCTCTAACACTGTCAATCCCCACTTTCTCCTTGATGCTCTTTTCTCTCTAGGTTTTCATGATACCGTGTTTCCCTGATAATAAGACACTGTCTTATTAATTTTTTTGGACAGAAAAACACCAGAGGGCTTATTTTCAGGGGAGGGCTTATTTTAAGGAACATTGACAGCAATTTTAATAAACAGGTAAATGTGAACAAAAAAATGTACCTTTATTCAATAAGCAAATCACTGGGGAAGAACAGGATGACGCGCTCACTGCTGCAGCTCTGATTGGATGCAGCTCGGGGAGCGGCGTGCGTTTCACCTGGGGGGGGACGGTGCATACAGAGGGTATCGTAATGTAGCGTGTAGCGCAGGGGATCACCTTCACTACAGTAGCAATCTCAATAGGGCTTATTTTCGGGGGAGGGCTTATTTTAGAGGAGTCTTACACAGTAAGGGGAGGGCTTATTTTTGGGATAGGTCTTATTATCGGGGAAACATGGTACAACTCTCTTGTGGTTCTCCTCCTATATATGGGATTGCTCTTTCTTAGTCTCCTTTGCTGGTCATACCCCCTAACTGTGGGTGACCCTCAGGGTCCTCTTTTTTCCTCCCTCTATCATTTTACTTAGTGACCTCATTGACTTCAATGGATTCAATTATCATCTCTATGCTGATGATTCTCAAATCTACTTCTCTAGTCCCAACCTCTCTGCTTTAGTCTCTCATCTCTAGCTGCTTTTTGGATATCTCAAAATGAATGTCCTGTAGACATCTTAAATTTCACTTGTCTAAAATTGAATTTAGTATCTTTCCCTCTTCATTTCTTTGCTTCCCTATTACTGTTAAGGATATTATCATCCTCCCAGCCATCTGTACTCACAACCTAAGTACCATCCTTGATTCCTCACTCTCCCTCACACCCTATTATCCAACCTCTTGCCAAAGGCTTATTGATTTTTAGTATACTTTATAGTATCTCTGGAATACACTCCCTTCTTTTCCTCTGACTCTGCCACTGCCCTCATGTAGGCCCTTATCATCTCATGCTTTGACTACTATAGTAGCCTGCTGATTGGTTTTCCAACCAATTTTTGGTGGGGTTTTATTTGTTTGTTTTTTATCATAAGTCTCTCTTAATTGCAGTCCACTCTTCACTCAGCTTTCAAAGTGATCTTCTTAAATGTGAACTTGTCACCTCCCTACTGGATAAATTCTAGTGGCTCCCTACTTCCAGGATCAAATGTAAAATCCTCTGTTCTACATATAGAGCCTTCCATAACTTTCCCCTCCCACACATTTTTAGTCTTTTTATGCCTTATACTCTCCCCTCTCTCCTATTTCTCCATTAAAACCTTACTTTTTAATCTGGGGAAACTGGCCTCTTTGCTATTCCTTACAAATTATTTCTTTTCCCAACTCTTGGGATTTTTTTTTTTAAGCAATCGGGGTTAAGTAACTTGCTCAAGGTTACACGGCCAGTTATTATTTCTGGGTGTGGTGCTGAGTGTCTGAGCCCAGGATTCGATCTCCAGGTCGTCCCAACACTGGAGCCGGTGCTCTTACTCGCTGAACCACCTGGCCGCCCCTAAGCAACTGGGGTTAAGTAACTTGCTCAAGGTTACACGGCCAGGTGTTTCTGGGTGGGTGTTAAGTGTCTGAGCCTGGGATTCGATCTCCAGGTCAGTCTGACACTGGAGCCGGTGCTCTTACTTGCTGTGCTACCTGGCCTCCCCAACTCTTGGGATTTTCATGGTTTGTCTTCTGGTCAGAATAATAATTTTCTCCCTCCTCATCTTTCCTGGCTTCCTTCAAATCCTAGCTAAAATTCCACCTTCTACAAGGAGCTTTTTCTAATCTCCTTTAATGACAGTGCCTTTCTTCTATTGATTATCTAAAATTTATCCCATATTATTTGTTTGCACATAGTTAGTTGTATGTTGTTTTCCCTATTAGACTGTGAGCTTGCTGAGAGCAGGAACTGATTTTTTAAAAATCTATTTTGTATGTCCAGTGCCTGACACATAGTAGGAGTTTAATAAATGTTTATTGACTGACTGACATGTGGCCAAAGCAACTCACAGTTCTGGAGCTGTGTTTTGGATCTTTGAATTGGACCTGCTTCACTGTTGGATGTCTGGGTTAGACAGGCCAGTCTGCTGCTAGATTGGGCTATTCTTCCCCTGGATTGGGTCACTTTGCTGCTGGGCTGGGCTAGTGCCTCATAGGACACTACATTTAAGCTGAATGTATCACCCTGATTGATTTGCTCAGCTGGGCTTCCCAGCTTCTAGTATGGACTGTTCTGCTCAGCTGGCCTTATTCTTTAATGGAAGCTCTATTCTCTATACTTCCCACTTCAGTCTCATTTGTAGCCCTCAGCTGGTGTAGTATTGTGTCCTTTCAAAAAGGGTAGGAACCCTTAACTTAGGATCATTAGAAGCCTTTCTAGTTCTGTTCCCTTATCTGGGCTCTGAGGGTTTGTTTTTTTTTTAACCTTGTAGGCAGTAGGTGACAATGTAGAAAGATATAGTTTCTTCCTTCTTCCTCTGATCACTTTTCCTTCTGTGAGGGATATTATTCTAACTTATGGTAATCACCCCATGCATTTCTCAAATCTTCAATCTTTGCAGGGTATGCCCATCTACCAAATAACAGACAGCTCCTGGGTTCAGGGTTCCCCAGCTTTTAATTCTGCATTTCCCTTAGAGGTATGGAAAAGGTATGGATGTAGTCTTTGTGTTGGAGGCTAGTCCATTGTGTCTGCTGTTTTCCTGACTTTGTAAATCAGTTACTTAAAGCCTTATATTTTAACTATCCTTGCCCTTATGGCTTACAGATTTATCAAGTCTAAAAGGGGAATAAAAATTTGAGGTATTATTATTAAACACATTTTGTATAGCATGGTATTATTATTATTATCATTAATAAACTTTTGTGGAGTTTCCAATGAGTACAAATTGTACCAGATCCTATTAAAAATATAAAAAACAAAAATTATCTTATTTTCTAGTAGTCAATACCACAGAATATACAACTTTTACTACAGATTTGGGAAGTTGTGGGAAAATTTAGATTATTTAAAACCCAGAAGATGTCTTGAAATTAGATGATTCATTTAAATAAACACTATGTAATGACAGCTAACATGTACATAAGTGTTTAATATTTGTAAAGTACTTTTGCATATGTTTTCATTTGATCTTCAAAACAACCTCTTAGGTATATTCTATCATCATTTCCATTCTATAGATAGGAGATTGAACTCCAGAGAAGTTAAGTAAATTGCCCAGGGTCACACAGCTAAACAAGGGTCTAAGCAGGATTTAATCCCAGATTTTCCTGACACCAGGCCCAACCCTTTATCCACCATGCCACACTTCTTTCAAATTTTCAAAGTACTATACTAGCCATTGGATACAAAAAAGATGGAAAGATTATGAAATCCCTACCTTGTGGAGCCTCTAGTCCAATAGGAGATATGACACAAACAAATGACACAAAACATATGACAGAATCAGATAAGTACAAAGGAAAGTCCAGAGTGCAGTGATTGATCACATCTGAGCTCATTCCCATTGTTTCATCCATAGAGAATGGGTGCATGGTGTTTGGTACTGGGCATGGGACATAGGTGAAAGGAGATAAGGGCCTGACTTAGTGTGCCTAATGTGAATAGAGAAAAGGCAACAGATTTAAGGAAGAGGTAGAAATGCCAGAATTTATATGGGGCATGAGGGAGAAAGAAGGACCAAAGATGACTTTAAGTTTATGAACTTGGGTAACTGAGAGAATGGTGAGTCTATTAATAGAAATAGAAAAATTAGGAGGAAGGAAAGACTTTTAATTTTTATTTATGAGGAGGCGATGGGTTAAATTTTAGAAATATCGAGTTTGAAGTGCTGATATGACATATAGGTATAGATGTCTAGCAGTCACTGAACATTACAAGGAGAGAGAATGGGGCTGGATTTGGGAATTATATGTATAGGGTTGATAACTGAGATGGACAGAGTGTAGAGAAGGCCAGAGATAGAACATTGGCCCATTCTCACAACCTAGGTAATGAGATAAAGAAAAGGAACCATTTAAAGCGACAGAAAACAAGCCATCAGAAAAATGCCACTTTTATGTAGTCCTTATAGTTCCCTATTCTTTTTTTTTTTTTTTTTAAAGCAATCGGGGTT
>NW_027185809.1:23829378-23882982 GCF_028583685.1 Petaurus breviceps papuanus
GTGTCTGAGCCCGGGATTCGATCTCCAGGTCTTCTCAACACTGGAGCTGGTGCTCTTACTCGCTGTGCTACCTGGCTGCCCCCTAATAGTTCCCTATTCTTAAAGAGCAGCATGTTTTTTTTTTTAAACAAGTTTGTTAATTTATCCTGTTGCTCATTTTCCATTTATTTAACTTTTTAAAACCTAGAGGTCTTACTCTTTAACTTTCTGCTCTGGATTCTGGTTTCTGTGGCTAGCTATAAATGCAAGTGTTATCATTTGGGACACAAAATATTGCTCTTCATCCTATCATTTGGAAGACTAGAGTGATTCTTCAAATGTCCCAATTTTTTGTTTCAATTTTCAAAAGTCTATTGGTAAGAAATTAACCAACTCTTCAGACATGTGGAAGGTGGAGGGGGAGTTCTGAAAGGACATTGAATTACAGAAGCTTTAGTAGTAATATTAATTTAGAAAGGGTGCCTCATTTCATTCCTTCTACAAGATTCTATGCCAACCCCTTTACAACACTGTTGTTGGCAACTAAGTTCATTTCAGCTGTTAAATGCAATCTATTTTCAGAGTAGAATTGTTCACCCTTTACTTGATCCTAAATTAGAGGAGGTTATAGCCTTGTACCTTCTGATATGTTCAGCCACAGGGTATAGAATTTATTTTGTCATTAACATAAAGACTGAAGAAAGCAGAGGGGTAACTGCTGTCATTTTTCACATTTATTTTAAAAATTCTACTAAACAGAAAGAATAATATTACCGTCTTTCCATTTCATCATTTTATTCAAATCCCTTCCCTTCTCACCACAAACAAACCAAAAGTTTTCTGGCTATTGAAGCTATCCCCTTTTTTTCTTTTTCTATTTTAGCATGAACAGCTGTTTGGACTTTCCCAGTTGGGAAATAATGCTTTCAGTCAACACACTGAAGACATGCTCTTACCTTGGCTGCTTTCAGGTTTGGCAATATGCCAGATGACTAAATGCCGGCTAACTGCTTGGTTAGAACTTTGCCCTACAATTGAGGTGCCAAGTGAGCACAAGCTTGGATTAACAACTGTAATGGGAATGTAAATTTGTAAGATCTTCCCTGCCTCTAGGCTAAAGTGTACCTGGAACCTGGGGTGGGAGGCTTGTTTTTCAGTAGATACTTCTTGATTGGCCAGTGAGTCAATAAGGTTGTTACATTCTCTGAGCCAGAAGAAGGCTATATAAGCCCTATATAAGGCTCACTTTGAGAAGTGTTCTGTGATTTGAAACTCTGGGAAGCCGTTGTTGAGAGCCACACCCCCCCCCCCTTTGAAAAACCCAGATGTTGATTTGGTATGGATGTAATGGTTGGACAGTTTGGAAAACTGTCTCTACTTGATCTGTTTCTCTGTCTTGATGATTCTGTCTGTATATTCTGTTTCGGGGTGCTGACCTTTTCCCCCTGAACTAGGTAAATGATACATATTTGACTGATTAAAGTAAGCTTGTTAACCCATTTTGAGTTGCTTTCCTTTATCAAAGCAGATCCAAGAACCTGTGTTGGCAGACACTCTGGGGATGCTGGGGTGCTTGCTGCTACAACAACCTGAATAAGTACAAATGTCATCTATGTTCCCCTATGTGATACTAAATAGCTTGCTGGATTGGCTGTTCTGGTAATTGTCTTTTTGAGTTATCTATGATTTTCCTCCTAAACACAACAATATCCACATGCACACTAGTGCTTCTACAATTGATAATTTATATGAGCATCTCAATTTATAGACATGTTGAAAAAGAATAAAATAAAGGTATTATGTTGTAACACCAATCACGGTAGCACACCTGAGGACTGCTGCTGTGAATAATTTTCACGGTCTAATTGCAAAGTTGCAATTAGACCGTGAAAATTATTCAGAACTAAACACTGTTCAATTAAAGTAAAGTATAACATTCATAACATCCTGAAGCAAAACATATCATTCAATACACACACACACATATATATATATATTTATACGTCTACATATATGTATATATATATATTCATAACACTCAGTATGTCATATGGCATGTAGCATATATCATTGCATTCAGTAGCATTTCCCAAAATACATGTTTACACAATTGGGGGGGGGTCCCAGGCTAGAGTCATCCCTAGCATAACACATCCTTAAGGGGTAACATAAAATACCCCACCATCCACCCCTAGATCACAGTAAGAATATCAGACTATACAGCATATATCATTGCATCCCCCAAATCAGTGGGGTCCCAGTCCAGGGTTTTCCTTAGCATGACATATCCTTAAGGGGTAGCAGAAATACCACACTATCCACCCCTAGGTCACTGTAAGTACAATCTCCTTAATCAATACCAAGTCTTCAAGAAAAATCATTTTTATTTTAACTCACGGTTGACTTCCAAGTCTCATGGCTCTTCCTCCATGGGCTGACTGCTCCCAACCCTTGCCTGGATTCACATGTAGGTGGCTCTCCACTCCTGTGCCATGTCTCAGCTCACAGGGACTGCTCTACTCCAAGTTCTCCCTGCTCCTGCCCAACAGCAGGTTCCAGGGGCTCCTGTCCACAGTTTCTTCCTCTGGGAAAACAAAGCTTAACAGGGAAACAACAATACTGACACACACCACTAGCACCATCATCTTTATTCGCCTCCAAAGTCCATTGTCTCTGTAATAACAGCTCAGTGTACTTTACCAGCTCTCAAAAGGGGCTCAAGCTAAGCTTCCCTCCCACGGGCAAGTCTCTGCCCCACAGTTCTATTTGCTTTCAAAGTTCAGAGACTCCCTCAGCACTGCCTCATCTCTGCCATCAAAGGTCTCCTCCCAGCTCTTAGAGGTCTCCTCCCTCCACCCACTCAAACTGCTTCTCATTCTGAGCACTGTGTAGTCCTCTCAATGCTGGCTCCCTTAATGCCTGCTTTCTTAGCACCAGTTCTCTTTATAGACAGTTCTACTCTATATATCTGATTGGCTAGAGCCGACATGTATGTATCTGATTGGTTAGAGCCCACCTGCACATGTCTGATCACCTTAGCACAGAGGCATGTATAAGACTCAGGCTGGGAAACTGAAATGACATACACAGAAAAACAGCAAAAAAAACCCCAACCCACTTTGCTTGCCATTACATATGTATATATACTACATTCAAAATGTGAAAGAATATATCTTTACACAAATAGAGGTAAAAGATAGCTCCCTGCCAATTATTAATCCTTCAATGCCTCATGATGCCATGGAGGTGATTTCTGGGTTCTTGAAAGCTATGCCAAACTCTGGTGCATCCTACCAAGCTTTAGAAATTTCAAGTTGTCCTGCATAGCTCATTCAAAGACCAGCTTAGCCAAAGTCAGAGAGGGTCACAACCAAGTTGGCCACAAGAAGATCAACGTTTTTGTCACAGCAACTTTAAAAGATGATCTAATAAGTTATAGACAGGTTTCTTTCTTCATACCTTCCTGCCTTGCTTCCTTCCTTTTCCTCTGGTCCACTTTTCTATTATTTTAACTAGTTGTTGTTGAGTCATTTAGCCACGTCTCAGTCTTTGTGAGTCCATGGACCATGGCATGC
Organism: Petaurus breviceps papuanus; assembly: GCF_028583685.1. Taxonomy (NCBI): domain Eukaryota; kingdom Metazoa; phylum Chordata; class Mammalia; order Diprotodontia; family Petauridae; genus Petaurus; species Petaurus breviceps. Next base: position 23,832,933 of record NW_027185809.1, read on the forward strand.
CAGGCGTTTCTGTCCTACACTATCTCCCAAAGTCTGTCTAAGCTATGTTTATTACTTCCATGACACTATCTATCCATCTCATCTTCTGCCACCCCCTTCTTCTTTTGCCTTCAAACTTTTCTAGTATCAGTCTTTTCAAATGAGTTCTGTCTTCTCATTATGTGGCCAAAGTATTTAAGTTTCAGCTTGATAATTTATCCTCCCAATAAACAGAGTTAATTTCTTTAAGTATTGACTGATTTGATCTCCTTGCTGTCCAAGGGACTCTCAAAAATCTTTTCTAGCACCACAATTCGAACGTGTCAATTCTGAGGCACTGAGCTTTCCTCATCATCTAACTCTCACAGCCATACATACTACTGGGAAAAAAAAACATTTTAAATAGTACTAAATATTTAACTAGCACCAAATAATTCAGATTATTGCTTATCATGTAATTTGAATTTTCATGATGCTATTTCATTTCTATCTTCCCAACTATTTCACTGAAATTCTAAACCTTTTGTTCCTATGAATTAATATTGCTATTTTTCAGCTTATTCTACAAAATAACACCTTAGTATGTGAATAGTATAGAAAAAATTCTGTAAATTAATTTAGGAAATAAAGTACTATTTGAATTATATTGGTATAGCCCAACCATGGACAATGAATATCAAACTGAATTATTTGTGTTCCTTTATTTTCATAATTCATTTTATAGTTATATTTATCTATGTCCTGAGTGTAACTTCTTGGCATAATAACATCCAGTTTTTGGAGTAATTTCTGTTTTTTAAGGTGTTATTTCTTTTACCAAGCTGTTGACTTGTTTTTCATGATTTTCTTGCATCACTCTCATTTCTCTTCCCAATTTTTCCTCTACCTCTCTACTTAATTTTCAAAATCCTTTTTGAGCTCTTCCATGCCCTGAGACCAATTCACATTTTTCTTGGAGGCTTTGAATGTAGGAGATTTTACTTTGTTGTCTTTTTCTGAGTGTGTGTTTTGATCTTGTCACCTTAGTAACTTTCAATAGTTAGAGTTTTTCATATTGTTTGTTCATTTACCCAGTAACTTAGTAACTTTCAATAGAGTTTTCCCCTATTGTTTGTTCATTTACCCAGCCTATTAGTTGACTTTTAAGTCTTTGTAAAGGAGAGCTCTGCTTTCAGGGAGGAGGGTGCACTGTCCCAAGTTTCAAGGGATTTGTGAAGTTGTTTTCAAAGATACTTCTAGAAACCTGTAAGTTTTCATTCTTCCAAGGAGTTATGATCGAAGGAGAGATGATTACTACTCTCTTGGCCTGTGCTCTGGTCTGTGAGAGACCATGAGCACCTTTTTCTACCCTGAAACTGTGGGTCACTGCTCCACTGTGGCTGCAAGCTCTGCTATGTTAGTGATCCCTCTCACTCTGGGACTGCCACCCAGGACCTGGATCTGAGTATGGACAAAGTAACAGAGTCCTACCTTAGTGCTAACAAAGAGACTCCTGTAATCTTTTTCTGACCAGTTGTTTGTCCCCCTTACCTCCTGTGGGATGAGAGCTCCAGAAGCAGCTGCTGTTGATTCACTCCTAAGGCCTGCTCCTGGTTGGCTGGGGCTGGGGCTGTCATGGAGTGGCCCACACTGAACTTCAGTCCACTGTCATGCAGGTGTGATTGACCTTTTCTGCTGACCTTCTAAGTTGTGTTTGGCATCTGTGGACTGAGAGGTCTGGAAACTGGCACTGCTGTGAGTTATTCAGTCATCCCAGGTTTGCTCCAGTTTTGCTGGGGCCAGGTCTGCACTAGCACAGCTGGTGCTGGACTGCACTCCTCTCTCAGTCTGGTGCAACAGACCATTCCTGCCAACCTTCCAAGTTGTCTTGGGCTAGAAATTTGTTTCACTCCATCTTTGTGGGTTCTGCTGCTCTACAATTTGTTTAGAGTCACTTTTTAAAGGTATATGGAGGGGTTTGGGGGATAACTCAGGCAAGTCCCTGCCTTTACTCTGCCATCTAGGCTCCACTTCCCTTTTGTAGTTATTTCAAATGGAATCTCTGTTCTTCCTGTTTTTTATTTTTTGCTTTTTTTCCCCAAATGCTTTATTAACTTTTGGTTTACATCATTCATTTCTGCCAGATTTTGAGTTACAATTTTTCCCCCGTTTTTCCTCTACCCACCAACCCAAAATAGTGGTCCCACAGGATATCCCCTCCTCTAATCTGCTCTCTCCCACATCTTCTCCCATACCCCCTTTGACTTTTCCAGTAGGGCATGGTGGATCTCTATGTCCCAGTGCCTGTATATCTTATTTCCCAATTACATGTAAAAGAGTATTAATAATAGCATATATAGAGATTTTTAAACATTTGATTTTAAAACTTTGAATTCCAGATTCATTCCCTTCCTCCCTTGTCACCCACTCTTACTGGGAAAATAAGCAATTCAGTATAGGTTGTACATGTATAACTATGTAAAACATTACCATAGTATATTGTAAAAGACTGACTATATTTCCCTCCCTCCTATCTCACCTCCCACTTGTTCTATTCTCTACATTGATCCTGTCCCTTTTCAAAAGTGGGTGCTTCCACCTTCCAATCCCCCAGCATGCCTTCCCTTCCGTTATCCCCCCTCTAATCCCCTTCCCTCCTACTCTCCTATAGGGTGAGATACCCTATTTAGTGTGGATGTCATTCCCTCCCACCCCGAACCAAATTCAATGAGAATAAGGTTTTGCTGTTTTGCCTTCCTATTCTTCCCCTCCATTGTATCCATTTTCCCTTGGCTCTTCTACATGAGATCATTTACCCCATTCTGTCTCTCCCCATCTCCTCTTGTTATATTCCTCTCTCACCTCTTAATTTCACCTTTTAAATACCATCCCTTCCTATTAAATTGGTCCTGTGCCCTCTATCTATGTATACCTGTAAACATATATACACACATTCACATATGCATTCATATGACCATTATACCCTCTGATATAAACATATATATATATATACATATATATATATTTCTATTCTCTTCAACTATTTTTATACTGAGAAAAGTTTCATCAGTTACAATTATCATTTTTCCATGTAGGAATGTAAACAGTTCAACTTTTTTTTTTTTTTAAAGCAATTGGGGTTAAGCAACTTGCTCAAGGTTACACGGCCAGGTGTTTCTGGGTGGGTGCTAAGTGTCTGAGCCCGGGATTCAATCTCCAGGTCTTCTCAACACTGGAGCCGGTGCTCTTACTCGCTGTGCTACCTGGCCGCCCCAAATAGTTCAACTTTGATAAGTTCCTTATGATTTCTTTTCCCTGTTTAGTTTCTCATGCTTCTCTTGCTTCTTGTATCTGAATGTCAAATTTTCTATTCAACTCTGGTTTTTTCATCAAGAATGCTTGAAAGTCTTCTATTCCACTGAATGACCATATTTTCCCCTGAAACATGATACTCAGTTTTGCTGGGTAGGTGATTCTTGGTTTTAATCCCAGCTCCTTTGCCCTCCGGAATATCATATTCCATGCCCTTCGATCCCTCAGTGTAGAAGCTGCCAGATCCTGGGATATCCTGATTGTGTTTCCACAATATTCAAATTGTTTCTTCCTGGCTGCTTGTAATATTCTCTCCTTGATCTGGGAATTTTGGAACCAGGCTATAATATTCCTAGGAGTTTTCTTTTTGGGATCTTTTTCTAGAGGTGATCAGTAGATTCTTTCAACCTCTATTTTGCCCTTTGGTTCTAAAACATCAGGGCAGTTTTCCTTGAGAATTTCTTGGAGGATGATTTCTAGGTTCTTTCTTTGATCATGGCTTTCATGTAGTCCAATAATTTTTAAATGATCTCTCCTGGATCTATTTTCCAGGTCAGTGGTTTTTCCAATGAGATATTTCACATTGCCTTCTATTCTTTCATTTGTCTGGATCTGTTTAACAGGATCTTGATTTCTCATAAAGTCACTAGCTCCCATTTGCTCCAATCTAATTCTGAAGGAATTATTCTCCTCAGTGAGCTTTTGAGATTCTTTTTCCATCTGGCAAATTTGACTTTTTAAGGCATTCTTCTCCTCATTGCCTTTTTGAGCCTCTTTTGCCATTTGAATTAGTCTGTTTTTTAAGGTGTTATTTTCCTCAGTCAGGCTGTTGACTCTCATTTCATAATTTTCTTGCATCATTCTCATTTCTCTTCCCAATTTTTCCTCCACTTCTCTTATCTGCTTCTTAAGGTCCTCTATGGCCTGTAACCAGCTTGTATTTTCCTTTGAAGCTTTTGGTGCAGGAGTTCTGACTTCACTGTCTTCCTCCTGTTCCTTGCTTTGATCCTTTTTGTTGCCAAAATACGAATGTAAATTTGTATTGCTTTGCTTGGTTTGCTTCCTTTGCCTGCTCATTGTGCCACTCAATTACTTGACTTTTGGTCTTTTTGCTACAGTAGGACTCTGCCACCAGACAGGGGAGCTTCATCCCAAACACTGGGGTTTTCTCAGCTGCTGAAGGTATTAGTTGGGTGCCCTCTCTGAAGCATCTACATGCTCTGGCAAGCTGGTCACACACCCTGTGACCTCCACCCTAGACTGCAATCCAGATCCAAGCAGGTTAAAGCAAGAGCGGTTACCCCTCAGACTGGTTACTTGGTCCCCCTACACTCTGGGGGCCAGGAGTTGAAGCTGCCACACGGGCATGGCTGCACCTCCTTGGCACCTCAGTGGCTTCTCATCCTGGGGCAAAGGCTGACTGCACTCCCAACTACTGGATCCCAAAGTCCACACTACACTCTCCTCTCACTTTGTTCTTAGCATCTATGTGTTGTTAATTCTGGATATGGCCACAGATGCTGGTGATCTGAAGTCCCTTCAGCAGGTGGTTGGTCAGGCCTGCCCTGGGGCTAAAACCTCAGAATCTGGGCTTGGCTCCCAGAGAGGTACACTGGCTGATTCCTGCCAGCCTACCATGCTGTCCTCAGTGGGAGGTTTGCTTCTCTGTGTCATTTTGTGGGTTTTGTAGCTCCAAAGTTTGTTCAGAGTCCCCTTTTACATGAATTCACTTTTCTGTTTTTTAGAGGGGGGAATGCATGGCAATTGGGGTTACATGATTTGCCCAAGGTCACATGGCTAGTGTTAAGTGTCTGAGGCAGTCCTCCTGACTCCAGGGCTGGTGCTCTATTCACGGTGCCACCTAGCTGCCCCCTCCTGGTTTTTTTTTTAACACTATGAAGACATATTGATCATTTGGTGCAATTTATGTCACACCACTATATTCAAACAAATCACCTTGATTTGTTTTTTTTTTTCCATGATTCTTTGGAGCTTTCTAGGTAAACCATCATGACAACTGAGTGATAATTCTGTTTCCTCTTTGTTGAGGTTCATAACTTCTTTTTTTTTTTTTTTGCTTTTTTGGAGGGAAGTTGGGGTTAAGCAACTTGCCCAAGGTCACACGGCTAGTAAGTGTGTCAAATGTCTGAGGCCAGATTTGAACTCAGGTCCTCCTGACTCGAGGGCTGGTGCTCTATTCACTGTGCCACCTAGCTGCCCCTATCTTTCTTTTTTGTTGTCATAGCTTGCATTTCTAGAGTTATGGTATACATCATGAAATAGTGGATAGAGAGTTGTCCTTAGAGTGAGAAAGATCTGAGTTCAAATGTTGCCTCTAATACATACTAGGTAAGTCACTTAACCTCTTAGTACCTTAGACTATGCTTTAGGACTATGAGTTTCAGAGAAAGTGCTTGTATGCATTGCTAAAGTTTTTCACTAATTACTCCGATGAAATTATGGGTCTGCTTTAAAAAAATAGTCAAATAATGGTAGAGAAAGACAACATCTTTATCTCTGATATAGAGATTGCTTTCCATATTTGTCTATTGCAAATGAAGCTAATTTTTGATTTTAGATATATATGTTGGATCACTGGAGTGATTTGCCATTTCCTTCTCCAGCTCATTATACAGATGAGGAACTGAGGCAAACAGGGTTAAGTGATTTGCCTAGGGCCATTTGCCCAGGTTAGCCTTATTGCCCCTAGGATTAAATAAAAACTCCTCTGTTTAGCTTTTAAAATCCTTCTTAACCTAGCTCCAATGTATCTCTTCAGTATTGTTATAAATGACACTCCTTCTCAGACTCTAATGTTTAACAAAGGGATCTTCTTTCTCTCCCTCACACATGGCACTCCTCTTCCCACTTCCATACCTTTGCACTTGGTTTGAAATACACTTTCTTCTCACCTCACTTCCTTTAAGATTCAGCTCAAGCACCACTTCCTGCACAGGGCCTTACTTAATCTTCTAATTGCTGGTGCCCTCTTATGTTTAACTGTTCTTACTTTTAACTTACATTTAATGATCTTATTCTTGTTTTGTATTTACTGTTTATAATGACATATGTATGTTGTGTTTCCCCAATAGAATATAAGTTCTTTAAAGTAAGGATTGTTTCATTTTGTGTATCCTCAACATCTAGCACAGTGCCTGGTACGTAATAATAGATGAATAAAAAATGCTCACTGATTGATTCAATTGCATCTTTCCTGTCTTCATCCCCGTCACCTGCCAATTCATCATATTCATCAATGGTGCCTGCATTTGGCTTATAGTTTCTCTTAACCAGGTTCTTTAAACTGGAGTCTGAGGTTCATAGATAGATTTAGAGGGTTTGTGAACTTGGATAAGAAAAATTACATCTTCAGTTTTTTCACTAACCCATAGCTTTTAGCATTTCCTGAACATTTAGCTTAATATTTAGCATTTCCTGAGGTCATAGAGGCAATAAAATATTTTTCTGAGAAGGGGTCTATAGCTTCACTAGACTTCAAAAGAAGTGCATTACAGAAAATGGTTAAGAACTCTTCTCTGCATCAACCCTGGTTGCCATTTCTGGCTATTTCCATATCCCTTGTGATGATTCTCATAAACTCTTCACTGTACACTTTTGACATTCTCAACTCAAGTGGTCTGCTATAATTTCATTAATCCAGACTTTGGATATTATCATCACGTGAAAATTTTCTTTCAAAATTTTGATTTTGAAATTCCTCATTCAGATCACAAACTTCTGTGTCCCTTCATTCCTTTCACTGAATGCGCTCCCTTTCCTCATCATGATATCTACTCTGCATCTACTCTGCCTGTTTTCTCAGTCCTTTATCTCTGTTTTTATACCTTCTTCAGGATGGATGGGACTGTGGCATGGGACAATTGCTCAACTCTTATTTTTTAAAGCTCTATTTTCTATGTCATAGAGAATGATCTTTGTATTTGATGGAACCAAACCGACTGATAGAGAATCTGTACCCAAGATATATAGAGAAACAGTAAAAATGCATCTATCCACTCTTGATGAATTTAAGGCCCAGATAAACTACAACTCATGATACTAAAAAGAATAACAGATATGATTACTAAGTCACTTGTATATGATCTCTGAAAGACCAGAGAGCAGAAGAGGTGCTATAGGACTGGAGAAGGGTAAATGTTGACTAAATTTTCAAAAGGAGAATAGGAGCTACAAAAAAGCCAGAGTATTTAATTTCAATTCCTCACAAAAAATTTTAGATTAAAGGATTGGTTAATGATCATCTAGAAAAGGAGGCAGTGATCACAAAGAGGTGATATTACACTAGGTTAATCATGTTTTTATCTGGAGAAGGTTGAAAATATAGTTTAATTCCTTTTCAGGGAATAATCAATTCTTCTGCCACCCCTACCTGAAGTATGTTGCCTAAAAATATTTCATCAGTTCATAACTGAAAGGAAGGATAGTTTACCTAGATGCAAGCATATGTCAATGTTTCTTAAGTTAGTTTTGTGGAAAAGATGGGGATGTGTGGGCTAGACTTCAGTAGAGCTAGGTAGATTCAGAACTTGAATGACTAGACCCAAACAGCAGTTATTAAGTCTGTATTTCAGCTTGAAAGAAGAAATGCTTAGCCCTCTTTCCCCCATATTTTTATTAGTTACTTGTATAAAGTTTAACATGTCATGATTATCAAATTTGAAGACAAAAAGATAGGAGATATAGCTAACATCAGATCATAGGATTTAGAGCTGGAAGAAGTATCAGAAATCATCTGTTCTCAGCGTTCTTAACCTGGCGACTGTTAGCATGGTTTTTTTTTTTCTTTTGTTTTTAGTACTTTGAGAACTGTATTTTAATTAATTTCCTTTGTAATCCTAAATATTTTGTGACTTTCAAATCATTATTTTGATTGCCAGTGGGTTCCATGACACAAAAAAAGGGTAAGAATCTTTGATCTAATCTAACCCCTTCATTTTATAAACTAACTCATGCTATGCAACTTCAGCTGACTACTAACTACTATCTGCTGATTGGCAATCTTTCTATTCATCTGTTTATTCTTGACTACATTCTCTCAGTAGCCCAAACTTTTTTCATTTCAAATCAAGCTGTCTGTCCCTTCCCCTCACCTAATCCTCAGCAAATGACATAATTCTTTTACCCTTATAGTGAGGAATGAGAAGTCACATTTTTCTTGAGTTGCTTCAGCTTCTTATCTCCAAAGCTGCATATCTTCGTCTTCTCTCTCCATTGCTTCTTGCTCTGAGGACTGAGTGCCCTTCCTTAAGCTCTTGACCCCATTTCTTCTTCTCTCCGTCGATCATTCCTTTTGTCTTGTGCTTCCATTTTCTCCCTTGGTGCTGATTGTTCCTCATTTAATATGCTTGACCCTGCTATCATCTCAAACTGCTGTCCCATCTTTCTCATTTCCTTGACACATATTTCCAGATATAACCTCTCTTGCTGACCTCTGTTCCATACTTCCCCTTGTTTAGTGTCTGGTAGTTTGCCTAGTACCTCAAATTCAATATCCCCCAAAGGAGCTCATCTTTCCACCTCCTGTTTATTCCAACTTGCAACTCATTTCTTGACTTTTCTAACTTTATGAATGGAACCATAATGATCTTAGTCACATCTTGAAAAGTTTGAGTCACCTTTGAACCCCCTTCCCCTTGTCCCTGTATCCAAATAGTTGCTAAGTTCTATTCTGTTTGTGCAACACATCTCTACCTGTGTTTCTATTACTGTCAACACGTTGGTTCAGACCTTCATTATCTTTCACTTGGATTACTGAAATAGCTTTCAGATGGATCAACTTATCTCTGGTGTCTTACTGATCCAATCTATCCTATATACTAATATGATTAATCTTTATAAAGCACAATTCCATTTGTATCATTTCCCTGTCTCCTGAGCCCTCCCTGCCCCCCAGAAAGTTTTTAGTGTTCTAACTGCCTACAAAATAAAATCTGGAATAAAAAACATCAAAACTCTTTGCATTCTGGCCTCAACCAATTTTTCCAGGTTATCTACCAATACTGTTCTCTTAAATGCACCTTATAAACAGGATTGCTTACTACATATCCTGAATATACCCACATTTTCCTGTCTCTGCATTTTTGCTCATACTGTCCCCTCTGCTTAGAATGACCTTCCTCTTCATCTCTGCCTATTAATAATCTTACATATCCCTTTGAGACCTAGCTCAAATAACACTTCCTGAATGAAACTTTTCCTGATCCTGCCAACCTCAGGTGACCTTTTCCTCTTTGAACCTCCATAGCACTTTGTATCTCCCTTATAATATTTTGCCTCATAATTTTGTTTTTCTTATTCCTTCTATTAGACTTCAAATTCATTGGTGAGATCGTTGTATTCCTTATACTACTTAGTACAGTATCATATGTAACAGGTATATGACACATTTTAAATAAATTATTGGGTGACATTTTGGGGAACCTTCTCAAGTCAAAAATTCTGGTTGAAAAAATAGAAATATCATATTAAATGTGCATTAAGATTTAATTAATCTTGTGGTTTCAATTTTTCCATAGTTCATGCTATAGATGGTTAGTAAGTAGATAAAATAGCAAAGACATAGCAAAGTATTTTATAATATCACAATGTTTTTGCTATAGAGTTCATATCAAAATTTTAAATCTTCAGGGATTCAACAATCTCTTGGTAGTTAAAACTATTCTAAAATCACTTCAATTATTGTCTCAAGGACATAAAGGGAAAATATCTTTGAAATTGACTTCTTCAGCTGTTGAATTAAAAATAGAACGATGTTCTTTACATTTTGTGTTTCTTATTGGTTTTGATATTATTCCTATGCTCACTGTATTATTACTACTTAACTATATTTTCACAATAAAACCTCATTGTCAATGAAAAAATTTAATCAAATATAAGGGAGACAATAAAAATAACTGTCTTGAACAAGCATAAAATATAAACTGTGCCATATGACAAATGATAATTATTGCCAGTGCACTTAATTACAATGCTATAATCATTTGTTTAAAATAAGTGATTAACCTGAGAAATCTGAGAATACATTACATTGTCTTTGGTTATTAAAGTTTGTGTATTTGTATTTCTGCCATCAAAACAATTCGATATTTATATTTTGACAGGGTTACTGACAGTTTGAAAGGCACATTCACATTTACAGACAAATATTAAATGCATAATGTTCGTATGATAAAAATAACATTATAAGAAATTTACTTCAAGTTAAGAAGAAAATATGACATTCATTTAAACTCTACAGGGTTGTTTTAAAACCCAAATGGAGATAGCCTAAAGTAAACTGTAATATAAAGTTTATTTTTAAATAATGCTTTAATATCCCCAAACAGAATAGTTCTTTGCAGGCAAAATTAACCAGAGAAATATGCCAATATTCTGACTTCATTTCCATCCCACTGAATCATTGCATTCATTCTCTTTAGCTTTAAAGCTCTTCACTCTACTGTTTTTCGACACCCGTTATAGAATTCCAGCTTGCTTTTCACCTGTCTCCTAACAGTTTATAACATAGATGGCGGGATCCAGTCTATTGTTCCAATTGTGTATAGCTTAAAAAGCTCTGCAGTATTTTACTCTTTCCATTGTATCTGGCTTCCTTGAGTGCTCTGCTCACTGCATTTTACTTGTGCTCTCTGTTTTCTAAACCCATTTATTCCTATTCTTTCTGCAGAGACTTGTTCATTGGGGAGCTCAAATTGACTTCTCTCCATTCTGTTTCCCTAACTAAAAATGCACCATTAAGGCTGATTGAACTCTTTTGAAGCACGACATAAAATTGAAAGGCCATAAGAAATTAGGCTACCAGTGTTTGCAAATACCTGTTTTCAGCTAAATTGATAGGAAGGAATTAGAAATAATTGGAAACTTTAAAATGCTATTGATATATGTTTATGGGTTACTTTTTAAGAAAAACTATTAATACACTTGCAAATTATTTTTGGGAACAAAAACCCAAGAACTCTTGCCCTCCTCTCTTTCAGTTTAGAAAGTAAAGAATAAAAAAGATCAGTGAAAACACAAAGATGATTTTTAGAAATTCTTAGAAAAATATCAAGGTAATATGCTTTTTAGTAAACAAGATAGAATGATAATGCTAGTGCCACAGTTGAGAGCAATTGCTTTTGATTTACACTGTCTTCATTTTTTTCCTTTTGCCTGAGGACCAAATTATTTTTTCAAAGTTTTAAAATAATAATTTATTGCATTTTCTTGACTTATGTTTCATCTCCAAGAACAAAATTTTGTCTGTTTTAAGTATGTATTAGGTGTTTTATATGCAAACTACTAAAATGAACGCTTAGCTAAAATGCTGGAAGAGGTCTTTTTAGGAAGAAGGTTTCACAGCAATTTTCATTTTTGTCATATACTAATGTATAATTAAATAAATTAATTTTATAAAATTATTTGTCACCAGGTGCTCTGTGATTTTTTGGTCAAAATTTAAGAGAGGTAAATAAGGCCAAATATAGAAATGTGGGTTTTTTTTTTTTTTACAAACACGTTAGAACATAGCATAATTATACTAAAACTGAGCATTCCCTTTACCACTAAGAACTGTAGTAGTAAAGAGAATTTGCTTCGGATCATAGTAGAAAGGGAATTTCTCCCTCCAAATTTGACCGGAGACAAACTAATTAAAGAATTTCTTGCATGTTTTCAACCTAAAAAGGACACATGAAAAATACACACACACACACGGTTGTTTTGGATGACTAGTAAATCCTTGTGAAAATATGTATGAATGCTTTTGGAGATGGTTTTTTTTAGTGGTTTTGAGAGCAAAATAACTTCACTATTTTATGTAGGTAAATATAACATTAAGAAAAAATTACTCATAATTTGAAAAAGAAAAGCTCATTTTGGCAAGTAGAAATTTCTAAGCTCTGAAAATGTAGAAGCCAATTCTTAAAAATGTCTTTTGCACGATTTTGCAAAATCTGATTTGGCAAAATGAAAATAAATGGAAATTATTATTGATGACATAATACTTTAAATTAGTTGTACTTCTTCTAAAAGAGGAACTTGAAATAGTATAATATTGGTAATTATCTACTCTATACTGCTGTATTGCCTTAAAGACGACCACTAGCTAAAAACTGCATTCTCAGTGCATATTTTCCTCTACAAATACTCTCATTATTGGAAGAAAGGAGCAACATAATCAACAAGAAAAGTAGTTCAGTACCTTCCGAAGCTATGTGTTTTATGGCAGAGGTGTAAGAAAAAGCTGTCAGTTTCCATTTTATTGTGTGTTAGACTCACTGGAATCCCCAAGAGGCCTTGTGATGTGTGCTTACTCCTGCACTTACTGACCTGATGAATAATTCACTTTCCTTTATGAAAACAGCATTTCACAGAATCCAAGAGAGCCTGTAATAAAACTAAGGATTAGCTATATTAAAAAAAAATAAATGCTTGGTAAAATGTGTGGCACTTTATGAATGAAATGAAATAAATGAAATGAAATTTAGATGACAATGAAAAATGACACAGTGCCATTACCATATAAGCATTCTTTTTTTGTTTTGAATAAAATAAATCTTTATTAGAAAAATATGCCAAGAAATTGCAAATCACAATAAATGAGAGCAAATAAGCAAATGAAATACCTTTTTGACTAAGACAAATCAGCACAGTCTTTGAAGATCCCCTGTCTCCCATACAGACAGCTCTTTTTCCTTTGTTTATTTAATATCTGGAGCTAACTGGCTTTAATATTCTATTCTGATAGCTTTCAGGTCCAGAAATCTCAAGAGTCAGGCTCACTCTATTATTTCTAGGCCTACCTAAAACTCATTCTTGTTTTCATTCCTGATGAGATCTTAATTAACATTACAAGGATGTCAGATCTTCCACTTCTTTATTTTTTATTTTTATTTTTTCAATTTAAGCAATTGGGGTTCAGTAACTTGCTCAAGGTTACACGGCCAGTTATTTCTGGGTGTGGTGCTGAGTGTCTGAGCCCGGGATTCGATCTCCAGGTCTTCTCAACACTGGAGCCGGTGCTCTTACTTGCTGTGCTACCTGGCCGCCCCCACTTCTTTATTTTTTAAATAAAATTTTATTGATAGTTTTCATTTTTATATAGCCTACATTTATCAAGGGACTCTTCTCTCACAGAAAGCCATCCCTTATAACAAAGAATAAAAAAAGTGAAAATATAATAGTTCAGCAAAATTAGCTAATACATCAAAAAAAGTCTAACATTGTCAATTGTGTTCCATTCTCAGTCTATGTTTGTATGAAATAAGCATTCTTCTAAAGCTAGCTTTAAATGTGTGTATGTATATACACACATATGTATATGTGTGTATATATTTGTATATATGCAAATGTACTTGGGCACACTGAAAACAACTTCTCCATCTAAACTTAAACCTGTCATTTTGTATCTGTAGTCACTACACTTGAGAGACATAAAGATGTTAGCAAAAACCTGGCTTCCTTACAAGATAATTATTTTAACATAACATAATAATAATTATAAAAATATACATTTATTATATAGTACTTTAGGGTTTACAAAGTACTTTCCTAATTATAACCATGTTAAATAGATCTTTGTAGGTAGGAAACAGATGATTTAAAAAGGCATTTTCTCCAATATTCCTCCCCATAAAAATCATCATGAACCTGATTAATCTGATTTCATTTTTCATATTCTACTCCCTTCTTTTAGGAGCCTGAAAATACTCAGCTCCTAACTAGGCTGTAATGCATTTGGCATTCTTTTAATCTCAAACCTTCTCTAGTCCCTTGGATATAACTATATCAAAAAATTCTATCCCGTTCTTGCACTTTCCAAGTCCTTTTGCTGGCTAGTTCTACATTTTAAATGCTACAAATTATGTAGATGTTGAAAATGAGATGTTAGAAATAAGCACAAAGCTTAAAAGCATGCATACTTCAAAATTCCTAAAGTTCTAATTCCTTTGAACTAATAATTCACTAGTTCATCTATGGCGCTATTTTAAACTTAACACAAAACTGTCTTATTTAGTATCTGACAATATAGAAAAAGAAGCTATTAGATCCTTTGTTCAAACAATTTAGAGTTCATCTAGTGACCCTATCTCATACACATGGCAGTTGAGGCCAAGGGAGATGAAGTAGCCTGAGGCTTAAGACCTAGAACATGGCAGGGCTGGGATCTGAACTCAGATATTCAACCTTCAAATCCAGTGTTCCTATCAATACGCTACAACAAAATTGTTATATACTTAAACATATCATTCTTTTCCATAGTAGCTATAATAAATATATAATTAACAATTCAACAAAGCCTAAAATGGCAGAGTTTAATGCAACAGTGAATAGTAATTCAAATTATTTGCCACCCATATGCATAAAAAGAGAATGTGAACACCTAGCAATAAGAATGTAAACTTCTGTTGTTGCAATTAAAAAATCAGCATTAAGTACAGGAGTTGACGCTGGCTTTCAACAATCCAAAGAGCAACATCGACATCTCCTGGATATCATTGGAATTGCATAGGTTTCTTTTTTTTCTTACTCCCACGTAAATAGCATTTTGAGATTTAAAAACACACATTTTAAAAACACTTTAAAAAAATATTAAAAAAATTTAAAAACACATTAAACAATGAATAATTAGTCTCGATGCTTTGAGAGTTAAAAGAATTATATTGCTAATATGCATTGCTTAGAAAGAAATTACATTACTCATATATGATTTTAATTATGTAACTTTTAGAATAGTTTCAGTCATTTATTTTAAAAATAGTAATATTATAAATAGCAAATATTCAGTAAAACAGACTATTATGAAAATCGCATCCAGTGCTGAACCAAGCTTCTGTATTTCAAAATACAAAACAGAAAAACTGTAACCCATTTTAAGAATTATATTAAAAACCTATCAGTTTCAAAAATGGTAGCTAATAGCTTTAATTTACTGTATTAATTCTATGCTATGTAATATAATTTAAAAACCATTGCAAGTGGAATTTAATCATTAAAAATAAATTTTCAAAAAGGTGAACACCCAGATTAAACATGTCCTTTTGGAATTTGAAATTATTTATTGTGTGCCAATTGATCATATGGGACCACCATCAAGCTCTTTCCATGGATTCATTAGCAAAAAAAAAAAATTAGGTTCTTATTGGTGTATACAATTCTGCATCTGAAAACAACTGTGAGATCATTTTGCTTTATGTGGTAACTCTGACAAGGAATGTTCTCTTGAACTTTATGAAGTCCTAAATGAATTTGTGTATCTATGTACACACACACACATATATACATATATGTGTGTGTGTATACACATACTAAAAAGTCAGTTATTTCCTATAGTTATCTTTCAGTAAGATGTATCTGGCCAGAACATTATTTCTTTGCCTTAAGTAGTGGGGAGCTAAAGTCTTGACTCTGCTTTGTGATTTCTTTTAATGTCTACCTTTTTAAAATGATGTGAGATGTAAAACAACTTGTGGTTTTTCTTTAAAGTTCAAATATACAGAGAACAATTCTTGACAACTGCATTGAAAGTATGAGATGTTAACAAATAAAATCCACTAAGGGTGAGATTTAGATTATCACTAACTTTAGAGAAGATGAAATTATCCATCCATATGTTAATTTAAGTTGAATTCTTCCCTTAACAACAGTACCATGATTAGCTTATTCACATTTTCCATCCCCCACCACTATCTTCCGGCTTTTATTTACACTGTTAACTGAACAGAAATAGATTTCTTGGTTCATGTTCATTTTCTTATGCAAATTACATTCGATTTTGTCTGGAAAAGTTGTTGCCAAGCATCCTGTAAGAAACAAAATACTTCTTAGTCATGCTACTTTTGACTGGGCTTATTTAAGAACAACTTAATTTGTAGAATAATAATGTAATTAACTCATATGGCATAGTCCATTTGATGAGGCATGTAAAAAAATTTCAAAGAGGCATAAAAATCATAAAACCCAAGTGTGGAGAAAAAAATTATAGCTCCCATTTTTAGTTCCACTGTAAACTGATTTGAATTTGAGAAGATTAGGTGGTGATTGTTGCTGCTGCTGTTTTGTTTTTGTTGTTTTTCTGCTTACAAATAAGGTTATCCAAACATGGAAAGAGTACTTTGTTTTCATGTTTAGGCAGGGATTTGTTTTAGCACGACACTTCTGACATACTATGACACATACAATGTCACCTGTCCATGTTTTTAAAACTACCACTATCCATCCATTCATCTGTTTGTCTGTCTGTCTGTCTGTCTATCTATCTATCTATGTATCTACCTATCTCATTATATAACTGATCCCCTACTTTTATATCTTTGTACCAATTATGTAAATTGCTTGACACAGAATATCAGCTTTATAGGACTGAGTAGAATAAAGGTGTTATCAACTAAGGCTGGTATAGATTTGCAAAGATTTGCCAGACATTTGCACCACTTCATCTCAGACTTAAATTTATGTACTCTTTTGGAAATGTAAGAGAATGATTAATTTTTAAGATTCTCAATAAATTTACTAGATTAGCTAATTTTAAAGGGAAAGTTGGAAAAATTATATAGAAGGCATTTTTTCCCAATGGGCCCCTCAACTAAGAACTCTATTGTACTCTACCTTGATAAATTTTAAATTGTTTGTGAATTTTGTGAATTTAAGTATTCTATGAACTGTTGACTAATTTTAATTTTTAAAAATTGTGTAATCTGAGGAACTCCATATTTTGTAGCTCTTTACTCTTAGATGAAGAAAAATTCAAATGGAAAGTTGGAGGTGGCTGCCAGAGAAGATAATGACAAAAGAATTAGGGGAAATTATATTACTTCAGGGAACAGAGCCATAGAATTTATAGCTAGAAGGGGACCTGAGAGATCATCTAATTCAAACTCTTTAATTTACAGCTTTACCTTCCATCATCTCGGTTGCTTTGGTACATCTGTATAGAACGAGAAGTGACGTTTTGTTGTGTTGTAAAAGTTGGAGAAATGTTTACTCCTTTGAGCTGCTGAAAAGTTATTTCTGCATGGATGCTATGAGGATTATTTGTCATATTTCCTGCATTCTTCGTTTTTTTATCTGAAATACATAATTCATGTTGCTGAAATAATAAAAACAACTTTATTGTTTTTATATGAGTAGTACTATATAATATTTGGTTAACGTTCTTCTATAAATTAACTCTATATTACATATTCTCACTGTATATTTTAATATCCTATTACCACTTGGAATATTATAACCCTATAAGAAATAATAAAAAAGGACAGTCAGAAAGACCTGGGATGACTTGTATGAACTGATGCAGAATAAATAAAGCAGAACTAAGAGAATAACTTAAACATGACTATAATATTGTAAAGGAAAGACTTAAGAATTTTAATTAGAGTCAGAATGAATAAACACAATTCCAGAAGGCATCTCACCTCTTGACAAAAAAGGCAATGTATCACGTAGGTTGGGAATGAGACAGACATTATCTGAAACAGCCAATGGGAGGAATCTGTTTTTCATGACTATTCTTAGTTGTTTATAAGGGAAGGTATTTATTTTTGGTTTGTTTAGAGGTTTGTGGAGAGTTGTGGAAGAGAGTAGTAATAGCAAGCTAAATAAGAAAATAGCGTTAATGAAACATTTATAAAATACACAGAAGAAAACAGAGAGAAGTTCAGAAAGAAACATGACAAGTAAGTCAGTACTGGAATGACTGTGTTCAACTTATTATGTACTTAAAAAACCCATCAAGCTGTACATAAATAAGATTTACAGTTTCATATGCAATTCTCTTTTTATATATGTAAATGAGTGTGGTTTTTGATGAGAGTCAAGTTTAAAATTTTCAAAAAATACTATTAATGCTGAAAAAAATTATTTTCTACCTTCGATGACTACCCTAAGGGACAGGTTATTTTGTAAACTGGTTCTTGTAATGTCTTGTTGCCTTAGAGGACAATGCTACAGGTAAAAACAAAACAAAAAAGCTATCCAGCTGCAACTAATTTCAGGGGAGCTAAAACATGGCATTCCCTTCTCCTCTACATATATCCTTGATTTCATTCCCTCCCTTGTCCTCCAATAGATGCCCCCACAATCATCCTCCCTTCTCCAATCTTTAAACTCTCCCGATCTATTGGCTCTATCCCTGCTGTCTACGAACAAACCTAGGGTTTTCCATACGTTAAAAAAAAAAAAACAAACCCAAAACCCTTCACCTGACCCTGCCGTCCTTTCAAGCTCTTGTACTATTTCTCTCCTTCCTTGTACAGTCAAACACCTAGAAAAAGTAGTTAGTCTCATTGCCTCCACTACTTTTTCTCTCCCTCATTTCTGAAACATAAACTGGCAATATGGATTATGGTTGTTATCATGCAACTGAAACCGTTCCCTCCAAATTCCTTACTAAGACTGATGACTGGTTCTGAATATTCCTCTTTGACATCTCTACATTTCACACTCTAGCATTTCACACACTCTGGCCTAGAGATTCTCATCTCTGATTCTCCTCCCAACTGCTGGACCACTCCTTGACTTCCTTTGCTGGATCATCTTCCACCTGATCCCTAACTGCAGGTGCATCTAAAATCTCTGTCCTGTGCCCTCTCATCTTCTCTTTTATTTTAAAAAATTTTTTATTTTTAGTTTTCAACATTCACTTCCGTAAGATTTTCCCAAGACAGCATGCAATCTGATATTAGACTTTCACATTAGTCATGTTGTAATAAGAATTAGAACCAATGGGAGGAATCACAGAATCATTGCATTCATATACCACAACTTGTACAACCATTCCCCATTTGATGGGCTTCCCCTCAATTTCCAATTCTTAGCCACCACAAAAAGAGCTGCTATAAATATTTTTATACATTTGGGTCCATTCCCACTTTTATGATCATTTTGGGATATAGCCCTACAAGTGGTATTGCTGGGTCAAAGGGTATGCAGAGTTTTATAGCCCTTTGGGCATAGTTCCAAATTGCTCTCTAGAAGGGTTGGATCAGTTCACAACTCCACCAACATTACATTAAGTGTTCCAATTCTCCCACATCTTCTCCAACATTTATTATTTTCCTGTTTGGTCATGATAGCTAATCTGATAGGTATGATGTGGTACTTCAGAGCCATTTTGATTTGCATTTCTCTAATCAATAGTGATTTAGAGCATTTTTTCATATGGCTATAGATAGCTTTCATTTCTTCATCTGAAAATTGCCTGTTCATATCCTTTGCCCATTTATCAATTGGGGAATGACTTGTATTCTTATAAATATGACTCCGTTCTCTATATATTTTACAAATGAGGCCTTTATCGGAGACAATAGCTGTAAAAATTGTTTCTCAGCTTTCTGCTTCCCTTCTAATCTTGGTTGCACTGGCTTTGTGCAAAACCTTTTCAATTTAATGTAATCAAAATGATACATTTTACATTTCATGATGCTCTCTATCTTGTTTGGTCATAAATTGTTTTGTTCTCCATAAATCTGACAGGTAAACTATTCCCTGCTCTCCCATTTTGCTTGTAGTATCAACTTTTGTATCTAAATTGTGTATCCATTTTGACTTTATTTTGCTATACAGTGTAAGACGTTGATCTATGCCAAGTTTCTGCCATACTGTTTTCCAGTTTTCCCAGCAGTTTTTGTTAAATAATGAGTTCTTATCCCAGAAACTGGGATCTTTGGATTTATCAAATGGTAGATTACTATGGTCATTGATTACTGTGTCTTATGTACCTAACCTATTCCACTGACGCACCACTCTGTTTCTTAGTCAGTACCAAGTAATTTTGATGATTGTTGCTTTATAATACAATTTAAGATCTGGTATGGCTAGGCCACCTTCCCTTGTGTTTCTTTTCATTAATTCCCTTGATATTCTAGATCTTTTGTTCCTTTTGTTATTATTTTTTCTAGCTCCATAAAATAATTTTTGGTAGTTTCATTGGTATGGCACTGAATAAGTAAATTAATTAAGGTAGAATTGTCATTTTTATTATATTAACTTGGCCTATCCACAAGCAACGGATGTTTTTTCACTTATTTATATCTGACTTTATTTGTGTGAAAAGTGTTTTGTAATTGTGTTCATATAGTTTCTGGGTTTGTTTTGGCAGGTAGACTCCCAAATATTTTATAGTGTCTATAGTAACTATTTATTTATTTATTTTTTAAAAGCAATCGGGGTTAAGTAACTTGCTCAAGGTTACACAGCCAGGTGTTTCTGGGTGGGTGCTAAGTGTCTGAGCCCGGGATTCGATCTCCAGGTCATCCCGACACTGGAGCCGGTGCTCTTACTCGCTGTGCTACCTGGCCGCCCCTATAGTAACTTTAAATGGAGTTTCTCTTTCTTATTTCTTGCTGTTGGGCTTTGTTAGTAATATATAGAAATGCTGATTATTTATGTGATATAAATAAATTATTATTTATATTCTGCATCTTTGCTAGTTGTTTATTATTTCAAATACTTTTCTCTAAGTATGTCATCATATATTTTGCAAAGAGTGATAGCTTAGTTTCTTCTTTGCCTATTCAAATTGCTTCATTTTCTTTTTCTTCTCTTATTGCTAAAGCTAACATTTCTAGTACCATATTGAGTAACAGTGGTGATAATGGACGTCCTTATTTCACTCCTGATCTTATTATTGGAAATGCTCCTAGCTTATCCCCATTAGATATAATGCTTGCTGATGGTTTTAGGTAGTTGCTACTTATAATTTTAAGGAAGGCTCCACTTATTCCTATGCTCTAGTGTTTTTAATAGGAATGGGTTTCTATTTTATCAAAAGATTTTTCTTTTATGATTATCTATTGAGATAATTACATGATTTCTGTTATTTGTTGTTGATATGGTCAATTATGCTGATAGTTTTCCTAATGTTGAACCCACCCTGCATTCCTGGTATAAATACCACTTGGTCATAGTGTATTATTCTCGTGATAAGTTGCTGTAACCTTTTTGCTAATATATTATTTAAAGTTTTTGCATCTATATTCATTAGGGAAATTGGTCTATATTTTTTTCCCCTGTATTTTGACTCTTCCTGGTTTGGGTACCAGCACCATATTTGTATCATTAAAAGAATTTGGTAGGACTCCTTCTTCACCTATTTTCGCAAATAGTTTACATAGTATTGGAATCAATTGTTCTTTAAATGTTTGATAGAATTCACTTGTAAGTCCATCTGGCCTTGGAGATTTTTTCTTGGGGAGTTCATTAATGGCTTGTTCAATTTCTTTTTCTGGAATAGGGTTATTAAATATTTTATTTCCTTTTCTGTTAATCAGGGAAATTTATATTTTATAAATATTCATCCACTTCACTAAGACTATCAAATTTATGGGCATATAATTAGACAAAGAATTCCTAATTATTGTTTTAATTTCCTCTTTATTGGTAGTGAATTCACCCTTTTCATTTTTGATAATGGAAATTTGGTTTTCTTTCTTTTTTTAAATCAAATTAACCCAAGACTTATCTATTTTTTTTTTTTCATGAAACCAACTCTCAGCTTTAATTTTATTAATCTCTCCTTTGGTTTACAGAATTTCTAATTTGGTATTTAATTGAGGATTTTTAATTTGTTTTTTTCCTAGCTTTTTTAGTTGCATGCCCAATTTACTGATTTCCTCTTTCTTGATTTTATTTGTGTATGCATTTAGAGATATAAAACTTCCCCTAAGAACCATTTTTGCTTCATACTATAAGTTTTGATATGTTGTCTCATTGTTATTCTTTTGGATGAAGTTATTGATTGATTTGTTGTCTGACCCACTCATTCTTTAGGATTAGATTGTTTTAGTTTTCAATTAATTTTTATTCTATCTTTCCATGGCCCTTTATTACATGTAATTTTTATTGCATCATAATCTGAAAAGGGTGCATTTAACATTTCTGTCTTTTTGCACTGGATTGTGAGGTTTTTATTCCCTGCTACATGGTCAATTTTTATGTAGGTACCATGTACTATTGAGAAAACAGTATGTTCCTTTCTATCCCTATTAAATTTTTCTAGAAGTCTACTATATTTAAATTTTCTAAAATTCTATTCACTTTCTTAACTTAATTTTTGTTTTATTTTGTGGTTAGATTTATCTAAGGTTGAGGTCCACCACTGTGATAGTAATGGCAATTAAAGATTCCCCTGTATTGGCTTGGTTTTCAAAATGATTGTGTTAAAACCCAGAGCTTGTTAATCCCACCTGTGGGATGGACTTTTTGATGTTAAAAGAAAGTCCTGAACTGGGAGGAGCAGGTGACATAGATTTGGAGAGACAAGAGAAAGGCGGAAGACCTTTTTTGGAAGCAGCACCTCGTGGAGAGAGAGACTAAGAGAATTGCTGGTGGCCACTTTGAATTGCCCTGGACTTTTGAGACCTGCCCCCTGAGCTGCCAAAGACTGAGGAGACATGGCTGTTTTGCTGGTACTTTGTCTGTCTGTTTTGATGTTGTTTTGCCAGATTTGTCCACTGGTGAAAGACAGTCCTGTTGTTGAAGAAGTCCTGGAACTGGCTGTTCACTAAGAAGCCCTGAGACTGTCCTGCAGACAGAGAGTGAATACTGTCCACTGGTGAGGGACAGTGCTGTTGTTGCAGGGGTCTGGAGACTGTCCTGCAGACAGAGTGAATACTGTCCACTGGTGAAGGACAGTGCTGTTGTTGCAGGGGTCTGGGAACCTTTCTGTTGGTTCAGAAGCCCTGAAGAAGGATTTTCTTGTTGTATGTTTACAGAAATCCTGGGAGAGGGCTTTGCTAATGTGTTCAGGGGTTCTAGGGCTGTTCTACAGACAGAGGATGAATTCATGAAGGGACTGGCAATGTATCTTATGGCCTTGCTAAGCCTTGTCTCCCCAGGAACTAAGATTGCTGAGAACTTGCCGCGTGTCAAGATGAAGAAAAGACCTCCATTTGGGTATTAAGTGCTGTGTTTAAACTTGATGTAACTCTGGGGTAGATTCAATTGTGATCCAGGGGTGGGGAACTTTTGACCTTATGTTTGGAAACTAATCTCCATTTGAGAAGAGGGGTTTTGTGGTGGACTTAATTAAGGTATAGCCTAGGGGTGGAGAAGTATTTAGAACAGAGACTTTGTAATTGATTGAATGATTGGAAGGTCCTGGGGTGGGGTAGTACTTGGAGATTATTTAATCACACTTAGTAAATGCTGTATTTTGAATGATGTCATGTTTTGATCTTCTCTGTTCTTGGTTTGGTCACTGAATAAAATGGAGAGCACCTATGCTGGTATTCTGAACCTTGGGAAGTTGCCTTTCCTTGGCATTACATTACAACCACTAGCATAGTTTTGTTGTCTATTTCTTCCTGTAACTCCCTTAAGTTTTCCTCTAAGAATCTGGGTGCTATACTACTTGGTGTATATATATTTAGTAATGATATTACCTCATTTTCTACGGTACCTTTCAGCAATATGTAGTTTCCTTCCTTATCTCTTTTAATTAGATCTATTTTTGTTTTTGCTTTATCTGAGAGGATTGCTATGCCTACTTTTTTACTTTAGCTGAAGCACAATATGTTCTATTCCAGCCTTTTACCTTTACCTTATATGTATCCCCCTGTTTCAAATGTGTTTCTTGTAGACAGCTTATTGTAGGATTATGTTTTTTAATCCATTCTGCTATCCACCTGTTTTATAGGAGAGTTCATTCCATTCACATTCAGAGTTATGATTACAATCTGTGTCTTTCCCTCCATCCTATTCCCTCTATTGTTTATGCTTTTATTTCTCCATTCTGCTTTCTCCTCCTTAAGAATTTTCCTTTTGACTGCCTAATCCCCCAGTATTGCCTCCCTATTAGCCCCCCTTCCTTTCCTTTTCCCTTTCCTCTCCTGCTTCCTATAGGGTAAATTAGATTTCTGTACACAACTGAGTATATTATTCCCTCTTTGAACTAAATCTGATGAAAGTAAGGTTTAAAAAATGCTTGTCACCTTCCCTTCTTTTCCTTTACTGCAACAGGTCTTTGTGCCTCTTCATGTGATGTAATTTAACTTTTTCTTCTTCCTCCTTTCTTCTTCTCCCACTACAATCCCCTTTCACCATTTAACTAGTTTTTTTTTTATCATAACATCAAAGTCAACTTATACCCACACCATCTGTCTATGTATAGGCCTTCTAAATGTCTTAATAAAGATACAGTTCTCAAGAGTTACATCTTCCCATGTAGAGATGTAAATAGTTTGCCCTTATTGAATAACATCTTGTTTTTTCTTTCCTGTTTATCTTTTTATACCACTCTTGAGCCTTGTATTTGAAGATCAAATTTTCCATCTTTTCATCAGGAAAGTTTGGAAATTCCCTATTTCATTGAAGGTCCATCTCCCCCCCTAAAAGATTATGCTCAGTTTTACTGGGTAGTTGATCCTTTGTTGTAATTCATCCCTCTTTGTCTTATGGAATATCGTATTCCAAGCCCTCCAGTCTTTTAATGCAGAAGCTGCAAGGTCCTGTGTAATTTTGACTGTGGTTCCACGATATTTAAATTGTTCCTTTCTGGCTGCTTGCAGTATTTTTCTCCTTGACCTGATATTCTGGAATTTGGCTACAATATTCCTTGGCATTTTAAATTTAGTATCTCTTTCAGGAGGTGATTGGTGAATTCTTTTGATGACTATTTTATCCCCTGATTCTAGGACCTCTGGGTAGTTTTCCTTGATAATTTCTTGAAAGATGCTGTCCAGGTTCTCTTATTGATCATGGCTTTCAATAAAACCAATAATTTTAAAATTATCTCTCCTGGATCTATTTTCCAGGTCTGTTGTTTTTCCAATGAGGTATTTTACTTTTTCTTCCTTTTTTCATTCTTTTGTTTTTGGTTTTTTTTGACTGACACTTGATTTCTCATAGTCATTAGCTTCCACTTGCCCAATTCTAATTTTTAACAAATTGTTTTCTTCAATTCAATTTTGTACCTCCTTTTCCATTTGGCCCATTTTACTTTTTTAAGGAGTTGTTCTCTTCAGTGAATTTTTATGCCTCCATTTCCATTTGGCCAGTTTACTGTTTTGTTTTTTTTTTACTTTTTTTTGCTTTTTGGAGGGAGGAAGCCAGGGCAATTGGGGTTAAGTGACTTGCCCAAGGTCACACAGCTAGTAAGTATTAAGTGTCTTGAGGCCAGAATTGAACTCAGGTTCTCCTGATTTCAGGGCTGGTGTTCTATTCACTGCACCACCTCGCTGCCTCCCAATTCTACTTTTTAAAGGAGTGTTTTCTTCAGTGTACTTTTTTCCATTTGGTCAATTGTATTTTTTAAGGACTTGTTTTTTCTACAGTCAATTTTTGTCCTTCCTTTTCCAAGCTATTGACTCTCTCTTGCATACCTCTCATTTCTTTTACCAATTTTTCTTCTACCTCTCTTATCTGACTTTCAAAAGCCTTCTTGAGTTCTTCCAAGGAGACTTTTTGGGCTTGAGACCAGTTCATATTCCCCTTTGAGGTTTTGAATGATGGTATATTGACAATGTTGTCCTCTTCTGAATGTGTTTTGATCTTCCCTGTCCCCATAGAAAAAATTACCTGTTTCCACTTTTTGCTCATGATACTTTTCTATTTTCTAGCTTTAAAAGTTGAGCTCTCCTGCTGGAGCACAGGGGGTACTGACCCAAGCTGCTTCTCCTGGGGGCCAGGGACCTGGTCATTGGCTTTGTGTGCTGGAGCTTCAGGTGCTGGCAGCTAGAAGCTGTAGGGGTAGCTTACCTGGTGCTGAGCTGGGGTCAGCAATACAGAAGTTCTTGGGGTGAGGGTGGGGGTCTGGCCCCTGGAGGATGCCTGCTCACTCAGGCTTCACTGAAGAACAGGGGGATTTGGCTGCTAGAGGATGCTTACTTGCTGGCACTTGTGGTGGTTTTCCAAGCTGGAGTCTACCAGTTCTCATGTCTGTGCCAAGATACTCAGGAAGTCCTGGTGTTGGCATTTGCCTGCTCTACCACCCTGGGGCTCAGGCTCTCCTGCTGGTTTGCTAAAGTGGGGCTTGTCACTGGCTTGCTGAGATTTCTCCCATCCTGTACTGCTCCCCTTCCACCACAGCAAGAGGGACCTTTTCTGTTAATCCCCAAGCTTCCTGGGCTAAAGTCTTTCTGCTGACTCAGTTGTTCCAGGTTTTTTTCTGGAGCAACATTTTTTTTGGGTTTTTAGAGGTAAGTGAGGGATAGCGAGAGTGACTTACTGCTTATTCTGTCACCTTGGCTCCCAGAACTCATCTTTTTTTTTCAACATTTCCTCTTTTCATGAACTCATTACTTCCCATGGGATTAGTTATCTTTATGCAGATAACTCATGGATTTACATAGTGCTACTCTCTTTTCTCAACTCCAATGCTGCATCATCAACTGCCTATTAGATATTTTTGAACTGAATTACCTCTGGCAATCTTAGATTTACAATAAAACTAATTATCTTTCACTTAAAATCAGCCCCTCTTCTGAACTTGGCTGTTTCCCTCAAGGGTGCCACTGAATCATCCATGTCTGTAACCTGTCTTTATTTTCTCATTCTCCTTCCTCCCACATTATCTAACAATTGCTAAATCTTTTTAATTATTCCTCCAAGACACCTTTCAAATCAACTTCCTTCCCTCCACTTATAGGGCCACCACCCTGTGGTGCCAATCCCACTGGGTTACTGGAGGTGCCAAGTGGCAAGCACCATGGGGAGCCCTTTATCTTTCCTATCCCAAATTCCTCTCAGGGCTCTCCTCTGCCCAAACTTGCCCAATGCCCAAACCCCACTAGTCTTTCAGAACACCCCGCAGAAGTTGTATGGGGAGTATTTCCCTTCCCTTTCTTTAGCCCAGTATATCCCAAGAGATACTAGAGAGTCACAGGTTCCCCAGTGAACACTTCCCTTTAACTTTCCTGCCAACTCCTTCTCTTTCCCCCTTCTAGTTGGATGCTGAATCCCATTATTGCCACCCCCTTGGAAGGAGAACATAGAACCCCTTTGCTAGTTTGAATTTTGGGCCCCCTCCCAACTTTCCAACAGTCATGGGCTGAGCTCCTCTGACTTCCTAGGTATATCCTGTCATATGAATGATAAGAAAGTCAACAACCACAATCCTTTCAGTAATATGGAGGACCACTGAACTTTACCATCTTCCTTGTGACTATACCCTATGGACCACTAGACCTTATCACCTATCTTAGGGCTACAACCTGCAGAACCCCAGGTGTTGCTAACCACCTTGTCTGCTACATCCTAAGGCTCCTTGGGACTTTTCATCCCCCTTGCAGCTGAGCCCCTCCTATATGTGTTGTCTTCCACAATTACAATGTGCCTCCTTGAGAGCAAGAGCTATTTCTCTATTCTGTTTTTATCTCGAGTGCTTAGCAAAGTATTTGGCACATAGGAAATGCATAGCAAAAGCTTTTTTCATTCATTCCTTCATTCGCTCATTCACCTTAGTTCAATTCTCCTCATTTGTTGTCTGGATTATTGTTAACAGCTTATTAATTGGTCTCCCTGTCTCAAATCTCTCCCTCATCCAATCCAAACTCCACACAGTTTCCAAGGTGATATATTTAAAGCATGTATCATCTCCTGCTCAATAAACTTTGGTGATCTCCAGGATCAAATATAAACTATTCTATTTGGCATTTAAAACCCTTCACAACCTGACCTCAATTTACTGTATACGTTACTATCCCCCATTCCCTTCTCTCTCTCTTTCAGCCAAACTAATTTTCTTGTTCTGTACACACAACTATTTTTCTATCTCTACAGCCTCTGAATAGGCCTCATGTCTGAAATGTGTTACCTCCTCACTCCTAACTTTTAGAATGCCTAGTTTTTTCCAAAAATCAGTCCAAGTGCCACTTTCTAGGGGGTCTTTTCTTGATTACTCCAACTGTTCATATCCACCCCCCCCCAAAAAAAATTACTCTGTTTCTATTTGAGCATTCACACTGTGCTTGGATAATGCAATCCTTCCATAGAATTTGGAGCATGCTCGGATATTCTGTCACTGGTTATGGTTCACTAACCATGTGGTGAACTCTGAGCCTTTCTGCCTATTACTGTCAAGGGTGCCACTACACCAACCATGTCTGTAATCCATCCTTATCTTCTCACTTATGGAGCCAGGGCCAGGGTGAATTAAAAAAGTCAGCTAGGGCCTTGCCTGTAGTTGACTTTTATCTTGCCTGGCTGTGTTAAAAGACAGACAATGATGTAACAGGAAAGATCTCAGATCCTGTCCTGGAGGTTTATGTGTAGCCTATGAGGTTTTTTCCCCCTTAATTTTTTTGCATCTTTGTGTTTATCCTTTTCTGTTTTAGGTGAAAGGGATAAGAATTGGCTATGATATTTTGGACTTAAGGAAAAGTTCAGGAAAGTCCAGGAGGCTGGAGTCCATGCTGAGACATGCTGGAAGCTTGACAGTGAGGAGTGAAATCCCAAGTGACTTACTTGCCCAGCAGTATCATCTACCCATTGGCCATGATGAATTTGGATGGGGGTGATTGCTATGTTGAAACTTATTCTCTCCAGAGATGCAGATTAGAACTCATCCATACCTCTTTATCCCGTGTAACTTTAATCCATTGCCTTCCATAAGTTTGCCACAGGGGATCGACTCAGTGTCTCGGGGCTCCTCCTTTCCTTCTCCTAACATCATGAAAATATCAGTGGGGTGCATGGGCTGTCCAGTTGTCATCTTTCACTCTTGCCACATGGTCAGCCAAGATTTTCCTCCCAATCACGTGCTTCTTTGATGAGAATCTTTTTCTAGTTCTTCACTATAATTTCGTATTTATTAAGTTCTGTAGCCTGCTCACACCTACCACAAGTCTTTCCATTGTCTGTTGAGTGGTTTTCATTCTTTGGAGACTAGAGTATTAGATGACTCACATCCATACAATATCGTCAGTAGACTATGAGTATTAAAAAGATGAACCTTTGTTTCTGGGCAAAGGTTAGGGGTCATTAAAGGAGCTGTAAACAGTTTCCAGAGGTAATCCAGCCTATTTTCCTCCCCCTGCTTAATTCTAGGATCAACTCATCCACATGCAGTGTCTGTCCAAGGTACAGTTTCATTCAAGTGCATATCATTGTCTGGATGATAGGCATGCCTAACTAGTTGATTTTTCTTGTATGGTGAAGTCAAACTCTTTTGAGTGTGAATCCCATCCAGGATGCTCTGCAGTGCTCCAAGGATTAATGCAATCAACACAATATCATCAATAAACAGGGACCTCTGAGAATCTTATTATCTACAGGGAATCCTTCTTCAACCTGGATTCTGAACTGGATTTACCCCATAACCATGGTGAACAGTCTCAGAAGCATCTATCTCCCTGTTTTTGTCACGTCTGATATCAGCAATAAGATGATTTTTTTTTTTTGCCTTTTGGAGGGCAATTGGGGTTAAGTAACTTGCCCAAGATTACACGGCTAGTTTTTTTGTGTGGGTGTTAAGTGTCTGAGGCCAGAACCGAACTTGGGTCCTCCTGACTCTAGGGCCGGTGCTTTACTCACTACGCCACCTAGCTGCCCAAAGATGATTCTTGAACAAGGTTATTTCTCTTGTTTCCATATTTCATGGTATCTTGCACCAATACAACAAATTTCAGAATCTTCCAATTCAGACTGCTCATACAAAACTCGATCAAATATAAAATGTTCAGTAGTGGAAAGCACTAAGTACCTTTAAGAAATGGAAGTGAGATATTTAAAAATGAAGTGTTTCATTACACTCACCCTTATTACACTCACTGGGTAAAATACCTTCATTTACAGGAGTAAATGTGAAGTCAGATCCGAGGTAATGGTTAATCCCTTCATGCAGAATTACATTTGTTATCTTTATGGGAGGAGCTTTCGCTTGGCCATATTGTCCACAGTCCACTGGAGAGTTGGCAACAGGAACAAACTACATAATAAAATGAAACAATTAAAAGTGCCTCATCTCCCAAGCTCTGGGAGGTTTGGTTCTCCCTACAAACCTACATAACTGGTATTTCTGACCCCAGACCTTTAGAGAGATAGGCCTTTTATAATTGGGCAGGTTGAGCTTAGGTGATAATTTCCAACTTCTTTTATGTCTCAACAAACTTTATTACAGATTCTGCTTTCTAACCAGTCCTATAAAAATACACATTTTCTGAGACTGATTGACCACCCCCACTCTCCCAGCCACCTCTGGATGCCAGTTTCTCTTCCATTTCCATGGTAAAATAGAAAACTGAAATAATATGTAGACTGTGAAAATTTCTTCTGAAATATAAAAGCATAAAATATATTTATGTTAAAATGTTTTAATTTCTTTCTTTATTGTATGGCCTTAAAAACTACAATAAACTGCAAATGACAAACTTGAAAAAATTTTCTGTTTGTTCACATGAATGATAAAAATAGATAAAAGTTCAATCCTGTTACAAGGAACAAGATAAAAACAATTTTCATCTTCTTTGCTTATGTTTTAAAGCCCTTTACAAATTGTTTCCAAACTACTTTTTCTGATTTATAATCTCCCTTCCTCACTCTATAGTCCAGTGATACTGGCAATCTTGCTCTCTCTCACATTTGACACACCATATCTCATCTCCTGGCCTTTGTATTGGCTGTCCTCTATACCTGGAAAGAAGCCTCACATTACCTCTGTCTCTTAGAATTTCTTGTTTTCTTGAAACCTGCTCAAGTGACACCTTTCCTTTTTTAATTATATACGTATGCCTCCTCCATGGGTGTACCCTAAGATTTTGTTTTGGGCTTTCTGTATCTACTTTGTTGACTTCTAGTCCTAAGAGTTTAATTATCTCTATACAGAAGATGCCCAAATCTACATATCCAGCCTTGGTCTTTCTTCTGTATTCTAGTTGCATATTACCAATTGTTTATTTCAAACTAGATGTCCTACAGGTACCTCAAATTTAGCATATATAAAACTTAACTCATAAACTGCCCCCTCCCCCTTAAAGTCCCCATCACTTTTCTTTCCCAAACTTCTCTATTACTTTGGGAGATAATACCATCCTTCTAGTCACCCAGATTCACAACCTCAGTATTTTGCTGGACTCTTCATTCTCTCGCCCCACATTTCTAGTGGTCAAATCTTTTCACCTTCACAATATCTTTCATACACATGCCCTTCTCTTGACTACACGGCCACTTCCCTGGTTGGTTCTCCTTGTTTCGTCTTGCCCCTCCAATCCCTTCCCCTCTCCAGCAGCGACAAAAGTGAATTGGTGCATCTGACCATATCACTTCCCAACTCCATTGGTTCCCTATTACCTTGGAGGATCAGTTTTCTCGGTTAAACTTTTAAGGCCCCAACCTATTTTTTCAACTGTGTGATATATTACTCCTCTTTCTGAACTCTTTGGTGCAGTCAAACTGGCATTCTTGCTGTTCCTCCCACAATATCCCTTCTCTTTATGCCCCTACCTGGAATGCACTTCCACCTCACCTTTACTTTTTGGAGTCCCTTGTTTCCTTCCAAACTTTGCTGCAGTCATGGAGCCTTTCCTGAGCCTCCCTCAATCCCTGAGATGCTTGTGCCCTTCAATTCATCTGGTATTTTATCTCTCCTATTAAAATGTAAGCTCCTTGAGGGCAGGGGATGATTATTTCATTTTTATCTTTTTATCTCCTGCCTCTAATGCAGTTTGGAACACAGTAGATGTTTAATAAATGCTTGTTTTTTTTAACTTTAGTAGAACATAATAGTTTCTATTAAAGATAAAACTTTATCTTGCCTCCCTCACTGCATTAAACTAACAAAAGAGTTGGACTGGACTGTAACAAATGAACAACAACAAATGTGTTGCAGATGCAAAACAAAACAAATATCTAGAAGGGACAAAGTAAAAGGAAATTTTGAGTTTTAGCCACATTTGTAATGGCAAAAAATCATCCATGTGGACAAGTTTTCTGGAGAATTTTTAGATAATTGGCAGGTTACTGTGATTGCCTGCTTCTATTCCCTGGTGCCTAACTGGTGATATTGGCTTTGGACAATGATCCTGGCTCCAGGTCTCTTTGACTGCTTTTTAGTTGTCCTGGTAATATTTCTCATTCTTACTTTGACTTTCAGAACTTACTTCATAGGTTTATTTCTACTTTTGTACCACTCCTGGTATGTCTGGAGGGGCAAGTTATCTATAGTGATGCTGCTATATACCCTAAATATATATATATATATATATATATATACCCTAAAGTTTACAGAGTTGAATAGCCACGCACACAAAAATACATAATCCGTGATCTCAGTTCACTTAATACAAGGAACTAAGGAGTCTAGGTATTATCTTATTTTCTCTAGTATACAAATAAGGCATCTGAGGAAGAAAGAAGTTAAATGGCTTGCCTAACATCACATAGCTACCGTGTTTCCCCAATAATAAGACACTGTCTTATTAATTTTTTGGGACAGAAAAACACCAGAGGGCTTATTTTCAGGGGAGGGCTTATTTTAATGAACATTGACAGCAATTTTAATGAACAGGTAAATGTGAACAAAAAAATGTACCTTTATTCAATAAGCAAATCACTGGGGAAGAACAGGATGATGTGCTCACTGCTGCAGCTCTGATTGGATGCAGCTCGGAGCGCGGCGTGCGTTTCACCTGGGGGGGGACGGTGCATACAGAGGGTACCGTAATGTAGCGTGTAGTGCAGGGGATCACCTTCACTACAGTAGCAATCTCAATAGGGCTTATTTTCGGGGGAGGGCTTATTTTAGAGGAATCTTACACAGTAAGGGGAGGGCTTATTTTTGGGATAGGTCTTATTATCGGAAACATGGTAGTAAATAGTAAAGCTGAGGTTTGAATGAAGGCTTTTTGACTCCAAATCCAGTGCCAAGCATTCCTAGGTAGACCAAGAAGCCTTCCTGTTCCAGCTTAGCTGCACTTCTCAGAAGTATCAAGTCATGTTTTCCCAGCTGTAGTACAACAGGTGTGATAAGGGATTTCTTATTAATTCTTGTTATCTGTCATTTCTAAATCTATTAATAGATCATAACATCTTGAAAA
Source organism: Petaurus breviceps papuanus (assembly GCF_028583685.1). Classification (NCBI taxonomy): domain Eukaryota; kingdom Metazoa; phylum Chordata; class Mammalia; order Diprotodontia; family Petauridae; genus Petaurus; species Petaurus breviceps. The sequence continues at coordinate 23,866,172 of NW_027185809.1, forward strand.
ATCACAATAGTTCCCCCATAAAGGCAATCATTTATAGAAGTTTCATACTATGGGGTTATGATAAAGGGGATTGGAATTAATAAATTAAAGTGGTATTCTTAGCAGAACTTTCTTTGAATGATTATCACTACATGGATAACAAAGTGGGATTATTTTTTAAAAAGAGGAAGATTAATTTTTTCCAACAAGTCTGTCATATTCCAGTACACCCTCACTGCTCCTTTTCCTGCTTCCTTATTCATTCATTCATTTATTTTACCATTCTTAAACAGTCCTTTCTTGAGCCAAGCAAGTCTGCTTGCTGTCTCTGCTATGTGACCTGTTTGTTCTCTTCTCTTGCCCCCTTCATATAATATAAGCTATTCCATCAGCCGAGAATGTTCCAAAGCCTCCATTTCAAGAGGGAGCTCAGTTCAGAACATCTCATTTCCACCTGGCTACATGACTAATTTTTCCATTGTGCCTTTTCTTCCCACCCTTCCTGATTTTCATTTTTCTCTTGTGTGTTGTCTTCCCCCACTAGACTAGAAGCTCATCAAAGGCAGGGATTGTCTTTTTTTGTGTTTGTATCCCTAGTGCTTATAACAGTGTCTAACACTTAGTATGTACTTAAATGTTTATTGACTGACTCCTCTGGTTAGTCTTTTCCTCAGTACTTATACACTGATTTTGCACTATATTAATTTGTACTTATTTGTATATTGTTTTGTAAATGAGCTAAGGTTTTTCATGATTATAAATTGTATTAAGTGAACTGAGACCATGGACTATGTCTTTTGTGTGTGTGTGTGTGGCTATTCAATAAAAACTACTATATGACTAAGAAAGTTTAGATATATCACAGCATGAGAGATCTTCAGTTATTATATATGTAAGTACATATGAATTAGTACATTTATAAATAACATGATATTTAGTATAAGTGGACTGTGGTGGTGATTCAGGGTATTTGTGAATATAGACACATGCATGTGCATGTACCTGTGGATATATTTGAAAATTAATTTGTTAAATAATGTATCTTTTTAGGGTAGGTCTGTACTTTATGAAATCATTCATGTAGACAGCTCCTGGTGGGTAAACTCCCTCTACCAAGTGTGACTTGAATCCAACTATTCCTGACTATAAGACCAGTTCTCTATCAACCACATCATAATATCTATCAAATATGTATCATGATATAGATTATATTCCTTTAAAAAATTTACCAGCAGGTAGTCTATCAATAAACATGTGAGATCAAGTCCAAGTCATTGGCAATAAAGACCTAATCATTTTCAATCTAAAGTAATTTAGAAATATGAAGAAGAGACTATAGGTAAAACGAGTAATTAAAGTTTAACTTCTTTTGAATGATAACTTAAAATAACAAAGTTAAATGGTTAAATTCTAGCCTACTAAGCAAAATTCTGTAAATCAGTTACTGGCTGCTATAATGCCAAGCAAAGGCAACTTCTCAAGGTTCAAAATACCAGCATAGCTGCTCTCCATTTTATTCAGTGACAAATTAAGAACAGAGAAAATCAAAATATAGCATAATTCAAAATAGGCATTCACCAAATGTAATTCAATAATTCCCAAGTACTACTCCACCCCTGGATATTACATTCATTTAGTCAATCACAAAGTCCCTCTTCTAAGTACTACTCCACCCCTGGGAAGTGCATTCATTTAGTCAATCACAAAGCCCCTCTTCTCAAATGGAGATTAGTTTCCAATCATAAGCAAAGTACATCCATTTGGTCAGTCACAGAGCACAAAAAAGTCAAAAGTTTCCCACCCTTGGATCACAACTGAATAGGCCCTCTACCCCAGAGTTACAACAAGGTTAAGCACAGCATTTAATACCCAAAGAGAGGTCTTTTCTTCATCTTGACCCGAGGCAAGTTCTCAGCAATCTTTGTTCCTGGGGAGACAAAGCTTAGCAAGGCCACAAGATACATTGCCAGTGTCCTCATTAATTCATTTTCTGTCCGCAGAACAGTTCTAGGACCCCTGAAAACATTAACAAAACCCTCTTCCAGGATTTCTGTAAACATACAAGAAAATTCTTCTTCGGGGCTTCTGAACCAACAGCAAGGTTCCAGGACCTCTGCAACAACAGGGCTGTCCTTCACCAGTGGACGAATCTGGCAAAACATCAGAACAGACAGACAAAGTACCAGAATAACAGCCATGTCTCCTCAGTCCTTGGCAGCTCTGGGTGGCAGCTCTCAAAAGTCCCAGGCAGTTCGAACTGGCCCTCAGCAATCCTCTCCGTCTCTCTATGCCTCCAAGATGCTGCTTCCAAAAAAAATTCTTCTGTCTCTCTCTCTGCTTGTGCCTCTCTCAATTCACGTCACCAGCTCCTCCCAGTTCAGCCCTCTATTTTCATGTCAACAAGTCCATCTCACAAGTGGGATTTACAAGCTCAACCAAGCCAATACAGGGGATCTTTAAATTCCATTACTATTACAGCCACTCATTAGCTCCAGGAATTATTTTGTTCCCTGAGTACTCCCATCCTTCAGTGGCCCCTGAAGAACAAGGTTATTTGAATGGTAACCATATAAAGTATATATAAACCATACTAAGTATAACCAAGTGGAATAATTTTGTTTTTATAAAAAAATAGTGTTGTTATACTTAGGTATCTTTTAAAAAGTAGAATTAAGACATGAATACATTAATAGATCATATTATTAGTAAGTCTCCTCTCTGTATTTTCTAAAATTTTTTTTTTAGCTTTTTGGAGGGCAATTGGGGTTAAGTGACTTGCCCGAGGTCACACAGCTAGTTTTTGTGTTAAGTGTCTGAGGCCGGATTTGAACTTAGATCCTCCTGATTCCAGGGCCGGTGCTCTATTCACTGTGCCACATAGCTGCCCCTCTGTGTTTTCAATGGTGATGAAAGTGCATCTTCCTTGATGTGAAGGAAATCTTAACCACCACCTCTCCCAACACACATGTTTATCCACATTCCAGCTGTCAGCTGGGGATGGGGGGAAAGGATTCCTAAGGAATGGCTCTTTTCCTGCCTAGTGCACATCCCCTTTATTAGCTAGGGGGACACATAGCAAGAAAATAAAATTGTCATAGTCCTTTCTCCTGCCACAAAGTGGGAAGAGAAGAGTAATTTAGGATCACCTATCACTCTGGGAAGATAGCACACAAAAGTAAATGACTTGGCTAAAGTTAAACCACATGTCAACAGAAATGATTGAGCTATCTCTGATAGTTAATAACTAAACAAATGCTAATAAACCACAAAACTCTTCTTAAACATAAGTAGAACACTTGTATAGAAGGTGTTAGTATTATAGCATCTATTTGATAAATATTTTCTAAACTTTCATTTTATAATGATTTATACTTTTTAAATTAAACATATAATAATAATAATTACTGAATTTTTCCTTGACTGGGGTTCTATGAAGTGAAATTCAGCTCTTGCTCTGTCATCATAATTTACAGTCATTCCATCTAACATCTGTAAGTTTGGCAATCGATATATCAGCATATGGCGATGTGTAATTTTATGAGAAATCTGAGGAAAGGTAAAATGACAAAATATCATTTTAAATTCTCTTTCACTTATATTACAGAAGCAAATTTATCACAGGCATCACTACAAAAACTAGTTAATATGTCTTCCACTAATTAATGTGAGAAACTTATTAAAGGTTTATTGACTGAACAGAGTTCGGTTTTCAAATCATTTCTCAAAATTCATTTATGCTATGAAAAAAATAATTTATGAAAATATTATCAAGGTTGTCATTCAGAGTGCTAGGGTCTCTTGAAAATATCTGCTTTTAGTAATGATACATCAATTTGTTGTAACCCACCCTTCATCCTCACCTTGCTTAATTCTCCTTTTCAGTGTGCTTGGGGAGCCTCATGGTGGTGACAAAAAGTAAAAGGGAAATGAAAGAATCAGCAATATCAAGGAGGATGGGGTGCTGTGTTCAAAGGCAAAAGGACAGAAGACAATAGTGGTCTTGTCCTGGATAGAACTGGTCAGCTCTGAAATGTGATAAGCCAAGACCAACAGCAATCACAGATGTTTGCCAACAACTGGATAGAGAGACTATCAAACCTCCTGAATTCTAGCTAATACCAGAACCTTTGAAGTAGCTCCCATGACTTGAAAGAGTCAAGACCGTAACTCCATAGTTTTTCTAGTTGCAATTGATGACCTGACTTAAGGAAATCTCTACTGGAACACTGTGGAAATGATAGCTGCACTATGTGCCTGTTCAAAGAAGAACTAGAACTAGAAGAACTAGAACTCCTGGGTCCTGATTCTGTGTGCATGTGTGTGTGAGTGTGTGTGTGTGTGTCTAGGGGATTTGGGTTAAGGAGCTATGTACTAGATGTTTAAATATTTTATTATGCATTTTATTCTATTTATTCTATGTTTTTTATTTACTGCTGAGTAAAAATACTGCATACATCATTCTTGTATGTGTGTATCTGTTTTCAGGGAAACCCAACTCCACCATGTGACTAGTACTCACTGAAAATAACACATAGCTAAAAAGAAACTGGAATGAGCCAATGGATATAGGCTCAGCTAATTTTGCTTGAGTATATCTGCAAATCCACAAACTCCTATACAAAGTGGCCTTCCTCATAGAGCAAGAGCTGAGGGATAGAAGATCTGTTAACTCTCTGGTAACTACTGAGAATATGACTTTAATTAAGCACTTCCATCCCAGTAAAGGTATGCACAAATGGCCAAGGGTACATATGGCATTCTTTGGTCCCCTATGCTCTCTGGAATACCTGGTCCATAGGTAACAAACTTGTTTCACCTTAAAACTTTTCCTTTCTCTCTCTTTCAATCTTATGGCTCTCACTGAGACTTGGCTCCCTTTGATGATGCAGTCTCCCTCACTGTTCTTTACAACACTGGTTGTACTTTCATTCCATACAACTGGTTGAGTAGGGAAGTTGGAATATCTTAAATTTCCTTATTTGATGATAATTTATTGACTTTCCACCTCTCCCTTTTGCCTTCCAGTACCAAACCCTGCTCTTTGTCCCTACCATGACCTCCAATTCCTTGACTCCTTCAGTTATCTGTCAGGCCATCACCCTGATGCTAGCCATACTCTCCTTTCCTCTCTTGACCCCTTAGTGAACCAATTCAATTCAACACTTTCTCCTTCTCTTGACTCCCTTGACCTCTTTTCATATTGCTAATTATACCCTACCAATACTCAGCCTTAGATTACTCTTAGCATTGATGACTTTGTTCCTATGCAAGTGCTACTGAATGAAGGTGGAGAAAAATCATACAATTATTCTGGATCCATTATTGTTACACAATCTCAACTGGGACCCCACTGCTGATAGGCAATACTTCTATACTTCCTTAATTATCTCACTATCACACTCAATACAGCATCTATTTCAAACCTTTCTATCCCTCCTAATGTCTCCTATGGTACTCCATCCCCATCCACCCCCTTAGCAGAGAACCTTGCCTATTTTACTGGAAAAAATGAAACCATTCACTGAAAGCTTCTACTTCTGTCCTCCTCATCTTATATTACCCAGATGCTTTCTGACACTATCTCTTTCCTCATCTGTTTCACATGGAAGAGGTGGCTTTTCTCTTTGTCAAGGCAAATCTCTCTATTTGCACAAGTAATCTCCTTCCATCTTGTCTCTTCTGGCAGACTGTCCCTCTGTCATTCCCATTCTCTCATTTATTTTCAATTTCTCTCTGTTTACTTGCTGCTTCCCTACTACCTATAAACATGCCCATGTCCTTCCTATCCTCAAAAAACCCTCACTTGACCCTTCCATCACCACTGATTGTCCCATTTTTTCCTGCCTTTTTGTGGCTGTCAACAATAGTTGCTTCCAGCTCACTCAGTTCTTCTGCCGGCGGCTGCAGCGACGTTTGTGGCCGGGGCTCCTGGGCCTTATCTGGTTCATGATTTTTCCCCATTCTTGGATAAAGATGGCAGCCAATAAAGCAATTCTGAATAGACTGGAGCAAAAGGGTGAGGAGGCTGATCAAGTGATTGAATACCTTAAGCAGCAAGTTGCTTTGCTAAAGGAGAAGGCAATTTTACAGGCAACTCTCAGAGAAGAGAAGAAACTTCATGTTGAAAATGCTAAACTGAAGAAGGAAATTGAAGGACTTAAACAGGAACTCATCCAGGCAGAAATTCGCAATGGAGTGAAACAAATCCCAGTTCCATCTGGTCCATCAGTTCAAGCTAATTCTACATCCATACCTTCTGAAAATTTAATACAGTCAGTATCTGCTCCAGTCTTACCTTCTGGTACCAAAGGAGAAGAAGAGGAAAAAAAAAAGAAAGAAAATATGGAAAAAAAAGGAGAGAAGAAGGAAAAGAAGCAAAAACAACCAGCAGCTGCAGCCCCTGATTCCAAACCAATCGATGTCTCTCTACTGGATCTTCACATTGGTTGTACTGTGTTTCCCTGATAATAAGACACTGTTTTATTATTTTTTTTGGACAGAAAAACACCAGAGGGCTTATTTTCAGTGGAGGACTTATTTTAATGAACATTGACAGCAATTTTAATAAACAGGTAAATGTGAACAAAAAAAATGTACCTTTATTCAATAATGAATTCAATAAAGAACAGGATGACGTGCTCACTGCTGCAGCTCTGATTGGATGCAGCTTAGAGCGCGGCATGCGTTTCACGGGGGGGGACGGTGTGTAGCGCAGGGGATCACCTTCACTACAGTAGCAATCTCAATAGGGCTTATTTTCGGGGGAGGGCTTATTTTAGAGGAATCTTACACAGTAAGGGGAGGGCTTATTTTCGGCATAGGTCTTATTATCGGGGAAACACGGTATCATCGCTGCCAAAAAGCATCCTGATGCAGATTCTTTATATGTTGAAGAGGTGGATGTTGGAGAGAAAGTACCAAGAACAGTTGTCAGTGGCTTGGTGAAATATGTTCCCCTTGACCAGATGCAGGATAGGATGGTGATTTTACTTTGTAATCTGAAGCCTGCAAAGATAAGGAGAGTGATATCTCAGGCAATGGTGATGTGTGCCAGTTCACCAGAGAAGGTGGAAATCTTGGATCCTCCCAGTGGATCTGTTCCTGGAGACAGAATTGCTTTCGAGGGATTCTCTGGACAGCCTAAGAAGGAACTGAATCCCAAGAAGAAGATCTGGGAGCAGATCCAGCCTGACCTTCTCACTAATGACCAGTGTGTTGCAACATATAAAGGAGTCCCCTTTGAGGTGAAAGGAAAGGGGGTCTGTAGGGCTCAGACCATGTCCAATAGTGGAATTAAATAAAATGAAAAAAATCTTTGGCAAATGAGACACTTTAAAGAAATTTTTGTGGAGAGTCCTGTAAGCACAATAAAAAATATATATTTCTTCCATAAAAAAACAATAGTTGCTTCCACTTCCTCTTCTCTTCCTCTTTTTAACTCTCTACAATCTGGCTTCTGGCCTCATCATTCAACTGAAACTGCTCTCTCGAAAGTTAACAATGATCTCTCAATTGCCAAACCTAAGGGTCTTTTTTTCAACCCTCATCCTTCTTGACCTCTCTGTAGCCTCCGACACTGTTCATCACCTTCTTCTCCCTGGTATTCTCCTCTTTACATTTTGTTGGGACACTCCTCTCTCCTGGTTGATTGCTCTTCCTCGGTCTCCACTAAATTTTCATCCACATCACCCCTTCTAACCACCAGTGTCCTGTAAGAGCTCCTCCTGGGCTCTTTTCCTTTGTCCCTGTCTACTATTTCACTTGGGGATCTCATTAGTCCCCATGGATTCAATTAGCATCCCTATGCAGATTTTACTTATTCTACTTATAGATTCTAATTATCCAGCTTTAACCTTTCTGATCTACAGTTTCTCATATCTCCAACTGCCTATTAGATACCTCAAACTAGATGTCCTATAAACATTTTAAGCTCAACATGTCCAAAATGGAATTCATTTATTTTTCCCCTCAATCTACTTTTTGTAACTTCTCTATTACCATGAAGGCAATCCTTCTAGTCCCCTAGTCTTTCAGCCTAGGTGTCATCCTCTATTCCTCACTAGCTCACAACCCCCTCACCCATATCCAATCTATTGCCACAGCCTATAGATTTCACCTTTGCAACATCTCTCAAATAAGTGTCCTTATCTTCTCTGACATTGCCACAGCTGTTGGGCAGGCCTCATCTCCTCATGCCAGGGCCACTATAATAGATTACTGGTTGGTTTCCCTGTTACAAGTCTCCCCAGCCCAAGTTCACATTTCATTCAGCCAACATGATCTTCCTAAGGCACAGATATGACTGTGTGTAATGGGAATGGTAATTTGAAGATCTTCCCTGCCCCCTAATAGGGCAAATGTAACCACATGAAGCCTGTGGTGGGAGGAGTTTGTGTTTCAAAAGTTCATTTGAAAGTAGCTTGTTCTGGGGCGGCTAGGTGGCACAGTGAGTAAGAGCACCGGCCTCAGAGTCAGGAGAACCCGGGATCAGTTCTGGCCTCAGATACTTAACACCCACACAAAAAAACTGGCCATGTAACCTTGGGCAAGTTACTTAATCCCAATTGCTTTAAAGAAATAGCTTGTTCAGAACTCAAAGTGTTTTCACAATGGTGACTAAATGCCCCAGTTAACCCATAAATGCCAATTTAATCCATAATATTCTATGCTTTCCTATTAATGATACTAGCTTGAGTTTTGGGATATAGGAGCAGTGAAGAAAGGAAGAGGAGAAAGGCAAGATGAGATATCTTGTTATTTCTTGCATTTGTGGTGCGTAAGCCTGGAAAATGCGTGCTTGGCACTCACATGCAGTCCTTTCTGAACCCCTCTCCCATGGTCAGTGCTCCATAATGTCTTAAGTACTCCCACTGTAGACTTGCTCTTTATCCCTAGAAGGGATTTCCTGTTTCAAAATATACCTATATCCCCTCTCCAATGAAAAGTTCTTTACCTTCAGTGAAAAGGATTTTAATTAATTGTTAGAAGCAATATGGCTGAATTAATTCAAGTAATGGTCTTCTTTGAACTTCTCAGAAATACTTGAGTTTTTTTTTTTTGAGTCAATCAGGGTTAAGTGACTTGTCTAGGGTCATCCAGCAGCTAATAAGTGTCTCAGGTTGAATTTGAACTCAGGTCCTGCTAACTCCAGGGCTGGTGCTCTATCTATTTGCTACCGAGCTGCCCCGAAATACTTAAATTTTTAACAAAATTATTTTTTAAACATAAATCACTATAATGGGTAGAATTATGGATATTGTTAAAGATGAAGTGAAAAAAAATCAGGCATTATCAGGGAAGATATTTTTGGACAGTTTTTTTTTTCTAGTCGACAAGAGAGTTTTGTATCTTATGGTCATTTCCCCTGAGTTATTCTTGCTCTACTTTTGTTCTTCTGAAATCCATAGGTCCTCATAAAGTCTGTCTCTCACCTGGTTCTCCCTTCCCCCCATCCCCCCCTACCCCCCACACAGAGATAGATGTCTTCCATAACACCAGCAGTACGGGTGCCAGTAACGGTGGTGGAAGTAGTGGGGCAGGCACTTGTGTATTTGGTCATTCTAAATAGGATGTTTGACAGAGTAACTTTTTCCTGAGAGAAAAAATAGTCACAGGGAAAAAATTATCGTACATGATTTTGTAAGGGTGTTTTGGCCTTTTCGTTTTCTATCTTTAGTGGGAGAAAGCAGGGCAGAAGAAAATTTCCAGAGAGCTACTCTAGAATTAATTAAAAGATGTAATAAGGCAAATCAAATCTGCTCTTGATAAAGATAAGTAACTAACAGAATGCCTTTACAAGCCTTTTATCACAGTGCTACCCTAAACCCTGAAGCATTGTGGGATGACGTATAACCAAAAGACTGGAGATTCAGCAGAGAGTCATATAGAGGCAATGAAATTAAGATGCAAAACGAGACATAGATTTTTGGAAAGTGACAATGTGAGAATTTGTTTTGTCTGACTATGCATATTTATTATGAGTATTTTGTTTTTATTTTACATTGGGGAAAGATGAAGAGAAGAAAAAAATTAAATGCTTGTTAACTGAAAACTAAAATAAAACTAAAAAAAGAGAGTCATATAGGTTTTGCTTAGCCTTGAAAGGTAAAATATTAAAACAGTGATGAATAACAACTGAAAGTCCATTAAGAATACTGATTTAAAATGTATAAATTATTCTAAATGCATTATATAAACATTAGCAATAACTGAGTAATCAATATTCATACTGTTATTTTTAATGAGCCTTTTCCCATTAAAAACATTTAAGTTTTTGTTTCCTTTCACTTTTCTATACTTAGAAAGAACATTACCACGGAAATTAGGCAGTCAAAATCATAATACATACCATCATTTGTCTGGTGGCAACTATTAGAATTACAAATACAGCACTTACAAGGAAATAATCAGTATGGAGGGTCTCACCTATTCAAACCTAATAAATGATAGCAAAATGTATAGCTCCTCCTAAATCATTGATAATTACAGGTGTTGTGGAGGTTAGCAATTTAAATCTAATATATAAGTACATGTATATATATATGTCTGTTTCTATATATGATAAATATATATAATATTCTTACAGTAAAACTTCATGTACCACTATGAATATCAATCTACCCATAGTAGTAATATATATTTAGCAATGAGATCCCAGTAGAAATCTGGAGACAAGGACAAAATTCTTAAGTGAAATCATACCTGTCACTGAGAAAATTCTATCTGCTAAAAAACAAAAGACGGATGTGGAATTGTTCCAATTTGCTCCTAAGATATTAATAGCAAGAGTAGTACCTTAGGGGCAGCTAGGTGGTGCAGTGAATAGATCGGCCCTGGAGTCAGGAGGACCTGAGTTCAAATCCAGCTTCAGACACTTAACACACACACACACAAACCCTAGCTGTGTGACCTTGGGCAAGTTACTTAATCCCAATTGCCCTCCAAAAAGCAAAAAAAAAAGGTAGTACCTTAAAATATTTAGATTTAAGTATTTCATATGTTCTAAAATCGTTTCAACAAAAATATATTCCCCTTGGGAACTGGCAAAATTTACTGTTCAATTGGATCACCTTCAGGAAGGGAGGGAACAGGTAGAAGATTCTAGTTCCAGAAATTTGTCAAAGTAGAAAATTTGCATTTTTGTATGGTTTATATCACTGACTTAGAGCTGGAAGTGACCATGGTGGGGGCAGGGTGGGATCCATAAAGTTCAGCCTCCTCATTGTGCAGATGAGGAATCTTGAGGCACAAAGAGATTAAGTGGCCTGTCCAGAATTACAGTTAGTAAATGACTGAGGTAGGACTTTAGCTCTGTTCCTCTTGATTCCAAGTGCCCTATCAACTATGCCAGGGTATTTCTCAATAATAACAGCAGCTAGGTGGTGTAGTAGAGTGCACCATTTTACAGATGAGAACCCTGAGGCTGGGAGAGGTTAAATGACTTGGTCATAGTCACACAGCTACTAAAGTATCTGAAGCAGGATTCAAATTCATTTGTTATTTATGATACCAAGTCCAGTTTTTCATCTACTAGGACCTATTTATGCTTCAACAAATTAGAAATGGAAAAAATTGCCGAATGAACTGAAATGTAAATCCAGATTATTCTTAACAATAGGTTTGATCAGTCTTATCTGTCTATACCCTTCCTAATCTCTACAGTATCTCTTTCTCCCTTGCTTGTGTAACACGGATAGAACATGTCTGAGGAAATGCATGGATTAGTCATGAGCTGAGTTCTTCCTGGCCATTTCTGGAGACACATATAATGGGGAATGGGATTAGAATAGCACAAAGATCTCTTGCTCCCTATGATGGCAGTAGGGAAAGGGGACTCTGTCAAAAAGAATTGACCACTGAGCCAGGAGGAGCCACCTAGTCAGTCTCCAAAAGGAGAGACAACTTCCTCCCTTACTGTATTTTCCTATCTCCTGAATTTTCTCTTAGGATTCTTACCGTTCTACCTTGAACTCCCTGGGGGGGAGGAGGGAAGATGGAATTTCTTCTATTCTCCAACAGCTGTAAAGGATGCTGGCACATGGCAAAGAGCACAGGTGCTGCTACATATAAACCTAAAGCTTCTAGCTGCCTCTTCTGTTTTGTGTTTCTTTCCTTGAGCATAGATGAATGAATAGCAATTCTTGAGATGGATATTTCCAGTCTCGAAGATTCTCTCCTAGGACTGAACTTGGTTTGCATATGAGGGTAACCACCATAAGAGGTCTGTTAGTGGGAAAGAGTGTCCTAGCCCTCAAATCTCAGAAAAATCTGTTTTATATTTGTTTCAGGTATTTAGTACGTTTATTTCTCCTTCCATTCCTCAACTTCCCCATGAATAATTTTTCTGTAAGTTATACCTCCCTGTGAATTTAAGTCCAAGGGGTATTTGCATTTAAAAATTATCTCTAATTGTGGAATGAAAAGCTCTGTTAAAGTCCTTTCTGGCATCCTCCAATAGCTAGGGAGGTATTTTGGGAAAGCCAAAGAGGCCCTCCCTGTGAAATTAACTGCAGAGTTTTAAAGATGCTCTGGACTGGATCTAATTAATAATGTCAAAAAAGAAAAAGAATATACTCACTGGATTGCCATACACTGTAAGTTCTCTGATGGAAGGAATAACCTCAAGCTTTTCCAATTCAGCCATATCCTATTTAAACCACAACAAGAAAAACAAAAAATGACTGTCTAGGTTCCAACATTTTCAAATATAAGACAATAAAAAGTAACTAATTATAACTTTACTTTAGAAAACTTGAAACAAATACAGCATGTGAAGACGTATGACTCGGTAGAACCTAGAATTTTTAGAAACAGAGCTACATAACATGGTAATAGCATTGCAGGATATAACTAGAAGGGAATTTTGAAATCACATATTCTTAGATTCTCATTATGATAGGGAAACTGAGGCATAGAAAAGTTATGTAACTAGCTTAAGGTTACACAGCTAGTTACTAGCAGATCTAGGACTAAAATCTATGTTTCCTGGCTCCTGGTTAAGTGTTCTTTTTACTACACCAATGTGTTTTCTTACACCTTGTTATTTCACTTCATGTTCACTGACCAGTTTGGGAGAGAATAAAATTCTTCCTATGTATACTCCTTTTTGTTTTTGGACTGAGTTTGTGCATTATCCAAGAAGAAAACTACCTAACCTATAGATGTTAGTCCCGGAAGTTTGCCAATAAAATGCTTCTATGTAAGCTAGGTGGGATATGGACAGAAGTAGTGAATTTAAGGGAAAGTAGATATCAGTGCAACCCTGGGATAATTCTTGGAACTCGGAAACGCAGAAGCCCCCACATGTCTTAGTTTTATCATTCGATTTGATGTTATTGCCAGAAACATATGGCCAGAAACCAAAAGAAGATGGGGGGTCATTTAGCAATAGTCCACATGCTTCATGGGTATTCATGCAATTTCAAGGGAGAATGGGCCTTCAGAGGAAGCTTTAAAGGACAATATGGGAAGGTATGGATGGATTTTAGTCTATATCACTGGATAGAGTACACCCACATAGATGAGATCACAGGGTATTTATATGGAATAAAATGTATATACTCTATAGGTCAAAAATGAAACATAGGCAAAATTTTCGTTACAAAGTTCTTATAGGAGACCTACAAAGGAAAGTTCCTCTAGAATGGAAAGTTTACATCATGAGGTTAAGACTTAAGAGAAAATATCTGCCTACCTGAATTTTGTTGTATCCCAGGAATAGCTTTTCTAGTTTTACCAAAGGTTGTAAATTGGTCAGTTCTCGTAGTCTGTTTTCTTCCAAATGAAGTGCCACAAGTGCACTAGGCTTAACGAAGGCACTGTCACTAATTGCTCTGATGCGGTTATGGCCCAATACCAATTCTTGGAGGGCTGGCAAATTGTCAAGTCCTTCGATTTGACTGATTTCATTGCCTGAAATAAGACCAAATATTCGTGGGATTTCTCAAATTGCTCTCATCTTTCTTTGTTTAGAAATTTTACTGCACAGGTATGGTTTTGAAAAAATCAAAATTAGAGCCTAAGTCAATGGAGAAAGCAAACATAAATCATAAAGTGAGGACTGTCCATAAAATGAAGAGAAAATTGATCTAGAGTATTTCCCAGTAGTCACTATCTTCATAAAAATGACTAGTTTTAAAATTTATTTGCCAATAGTCTTATAGTGTGAGTCTGTCATATGATCGTAAAGAGACAGAAGGGAAAGGTAAATTAACTGTTTACTAACTAACAATGAATGATATCTGTCCAAAGATACCTTAATGTGTGATGAAATAAACCATAACAAAATCAGTATTATAACTATAAATATAACACAATGCAATTTAAAAAGCATTAAATGACTACTTTGTGCAATGTACTAAAGATAAAATTCAAAACAGTATTTGTCCTTAAGGAGATTACATTCTACTAAAAAAAAAAACTCAGAAGATTTTATCTTGACTTACAAAATAACAAGGACAATTATTTAATGACATTTTTTGTAATCAGGACTAAGGATACTCATAATGAAGGGTTCTTAACCTAGGGTCTAGGAACTTGGTTTTTAAAAACATTTTGAAAACTTTGTATCTATAAACTTGGTTTCCTTTGTAATTCTATGTGTCATTTTATGCATTTAAAAACATAATTTTGAGAAGGGGTTCATAGGTTTCATAAGATTGACAAAGGGGTCCATGACACATATAACAAAACAAAAAGATTAAGAAGCTCTGGCTAACACCAAATGAACACTAGGAAGAAAACTAAACTTTACTGAACAACATATGTTGGGAAGGATGAAGTGGGGAATTTATATGAAGCATTAAATGAGATTCTTTCAATTAAGTGTAATTAAGATGCCCATCAACTGGAAAATGGTTGAATAAGTTGTGGTATGTGATTGTGATGGAATACCATTGTGCTATAAGAAATGATGAACAGGATACTTTCAGAAAAGCCCACAAAGACTTATATGAACTCATGCAAAGTGAAGTGGACAGACCCAGGAGAGCACTGTATACAGCAGTACCAGTAATGTAAAGACTTAACTACTCGCATCAACATAATGATCCAAGACAGTTCCAAAGGTTACATGATGAAAAATGCTATCTACCTCCAGAGAGAGAATTGATGAACTATGAACAATGATTGAAGCATCCTTTTTTATTGTTTTATTTTGTTTGTATTTGTTTTTGCAACATGGCTAATATGGAAACATTTCACATGACTTCACATGTATAATAAATATTAAATAGCTTGCCTTCTCAATGAGAGGGAAGTAGTGTAAAAGAGAGAGAATTTGGAACTCAAAAGTTTTAAAATGATGGTTAAATTTTTTTTTACATGTAATTGGGAAACATCTGATGAAATAAATAAAAAATAATTTTAAAAAAGATGGAAATGTGCCATTATGGGAAGTGTGGGGTTAGTAAAAATTCGTTGCAATTTCCTAAAAGCCATCCAACCTCCTCTACTCATCCCTTTGAACTCTGGGTCCAGCTCACTGTCCATGAGTATTGTTTGTCTAGATATCCATTCTCTTGGGACTCCATTAAGATGCATATTGAAATATAGACAATAGACATTCTTTGTCAGTTTGATCTTTCCTGTCTGGATGAAAAGAATAAACTACTTTGAGTGATTAGAAATATCTCCTAGAAATTTCTGCAGTGAGTTGGAGCTTGATGCAATCAACATACATCTACAAACATAATATCTATAGGATCTCACTAGTCATAAGTAATATGTCTTCAATCTGAACTTGGCTCTAAATCTTTTCTATAATAGTGGCAAGCATATATTCTCCATGTTTTTTTTTTTACATTTTCCCTTGATATTTATTATTAGAAGGGGCAGTGAAGGAGGTTACTTCTGGTGTTACATCTTCCAAGGTATCTTAATCTTCAATATTTGGATGGGAGGTACTTCATTGCAAAAGAATTTATAGGGCAGCATTTTGTTCTACTGAGTTGAAAGCTTTTTTTATGATCAACAAACAACAAATGCAATGGGGTCTTGTGTCTTCTATACATTTCAGTCAAATATGTGGTTTTCTGTCAACTATCATTTGCCAGAAACTTACTTGTGCCCTAGCAATATTCTCATAAGGAGTCTCCTCAGTTCATGAATAGATAAATCTCATAAAGATTTTGTGTAGATGAGAGAAGAGGAATATAATTGCTAGATGTTGATCTTTTCTTTGTCACCCTTCATGGGAATAAATACATATGAGATATTTTCTATTCCTTGGTATTTTCTCCTACTTTAGATACCTTGTAAATCAGTCCCTCGATGGCCTCACAATTATATAATCAATCAACCAATCCATAAGTATTTGTTAAGAGTCTACTAAATGTTAGGCATTGTGTAGGGAATAGAGATACAAATACAGATCCTATGAAATAATTTTTCTTGTAGTTTTTGGGCATTCAATAAATATTACTCTACCACCCCCTTTCTTTCACTCGTGAAGAAATCCTTGGGGCAGCTAGGTGGCACAGTGAATAGAGCACCGGTCCTGGAGTCAGGAGGACCTGAGTTCATATCTGACCTCAGACACTTAACACAAAACTAGACATGTGACCTTGGGCAAGTCAGTTTACCCCAACTGCCCTGCCCTCCCACCTCCAAAAAGCAAAAAAAAAAGTGTTGGGATTCAGCTCCTACAACATTATACTTATTAATCACTGGACAAGGATTATTATATTGAATAGCATGTAAAATTAAAATTTATGATCTAAGTAGTACTCCAGAAACTATGATTCAAACAATCCTGATGAAAAGATTTAAGATGAATAGAAAATCTGTCAAACACAAGATGGAGAAGCATAAAAAGGTAAATATGAAAGAAAAAA
>NW_027185809.1:23882992-23895776 GCF_028583685.1 Petaurus breviceps papuanus
CAAACACAAGATGGAGAAGCATAAAAAGGTAAATATGAAAGAAAAAAAAACAAGCACAAGATAGAGAAGCATAAAAAGGTAAACACAAAAGAAAAAATCAAGGGTCTAAATAAAGTTAAATTGCTCACATTCCTATATGGGAAGATGATACATGTGACTCTTAAGCATATTATTATTATTATTATTATTATGGTAGTTAAAGAAAATTTACACATTACAGAAGGCATGGGTGTGAGGCAATTATGTTGGAATGATCTTCAAAAAAAGTGAAAGGATGAGAAGGATGTACTGGGAGAAGTGGAGAAGGGAAAGGAAAAATAGTGTACAAAAGAGGCATGCAAAAAAGAGCTTTTATAGTGGAGGAGAAGAGGGTGGGAATGGCAAGCAATGATTGAATCTCCTCATAAGAACTGGTTCAAAGAGGGAAGTATATATATATATATATATATATATATATATATATATATATATATATATATATATATATATATATATATATACACACACAGACTCAGTTGTGTACAGAAATGTAACTTACCCAAAAGATAATGGGAAGAGAAAGGGGAGACATAATAAGAGGGAGGGCAGATTAAAGGATGAAGTGGTTAAAAGTAAAATAGATATTTGAGAACGGACAAGATAGGGATAGAAAAGGAGAAACTTTAGAAGAAAATGGGATGGAGGAAAAAACACAGTTATCATAACTGTAAATGGGAATGGGATGAACTAATACACAAAATGAAAGGTGATAGCAGAATGGATTAGAAACCAGAATCCAAAAAAATATTATTTATAAGAGACACACTTGAAACAGAAAGATACATACGGAGTTAAAATAAAGGGCTGGAGCAGAATCTAATACACTTTAGTTAAACTAAAAAAAAAAAAAGGCAGTGGTAGCAATCACAAAGCAAAAGCAAAAATAGACCTAATTAAAAGGGATAATCAGAAAATTACATTTTGCTAAAAACCACAGATAATGAAATAATATCAAAAGTTTTTATGGCAACTCTGTCTGATGTAGACCTCATTTCTCAAATACTGAGTATAGAAGTGAGTCAAACTTATAAAAATAAGAGCCATTTTCCAATTGCTAAATGGTCAAAGAATTTTCAGAAGAAAAAAATTAAAGCTTTCTGTAGATATATGATAAAATGCCCCAAATCACTATCGATTAGAGAAAGGCAAATGAAAACATCTCTGAAATACCACCTCACACATATGAGAAATGACAAATGCTGGAGGGGATGAAGGAAAAACAGGCCTGCTACCTTTGACCCAGCAATACCATTACTAGTTCTATATCCCAAAGAGATCAAAGAAAAGGGAAAGGGACCTATATGTATAAAATTATCTATGGCAGTTATTTTTGTGGTGGCAAAGAACTGGAAATCAAAGAGATGCCCATCAACTGGGGAATGGCTGAACAAGTTGTGACATATGATTGTGATGGAAAACTATTGAGTTTGAAGAAAGGGAGGTGCTCTGAGGCTCCAGTAAGGAGAGAGTATCACAGGCACATGGGACAGCCAGTACAAAAGCACAGTGATAAGAGATGGAAGTCTGCTTGTTAGGAATAGAAAGGAAAGTTTGGCTAGATTACAAAAGGTAGCAGGGAGTGTAATACCCAATTAGGCTGGAAAGATAGGGGGTTAGGACAAGGTTGTGAAGACATCTAAAATCTAAAGAGAGGGGTTTATATATTATCCTAGAGATAATAAGAAGGCATTTGAGTTTAGAGTAGGAGAGTTACATAATCAGATCTGGATTTACGAAAAATTACTTTGGTAGTTGTATAGAGGATAGATTGATGCAGGGAAAGACTTAAGGTAGGCAGACCAATGAATCATTTATTGGTGGTTGTAATAATCTAGGAGAACTAATATGGTGCTTTTATGAATAGAGAAGAGTTGGGTAGAATAGACGTTTGGAGGTAGAAATGGAAAGATTTAACAACTGATTGAATATATGGGGAGAGTAAAAGAGTGAGCAGTCGAGGATAACGCCTTGATTAAGAGACTTGGAGATTAAAGAACTAGTGTGGTGCAATGGATGGAGTACCGGCCAAGTGTCAGAAAGATCAGATTTCAAATCCCACTTCAGATACTTATAAGCATCTAATCTGGTCCTTACAACAAACCTTGGAGGGAAGTACAATTACTATCCTCATTTTATAGATGAAGGAACTGAGGCAGACAAAGCTTAATTGACTTGCTCTGGGTCACATAGCTAGTAAATGTCTGATGCTAGATTTGAACTCAGGTCTTCCTGTCTCCATGAGCACCTCTTTATCTATAGCTTTCACAGAAAACTAAAGCATTGTAATGATGTTTCTAAATCTATCACATGAAATTAGAAGCAACAGCATCTGGGTAGATGAAGTGATATGACAAATCAATTCATTCCTTGGGCGAAGATCATATGCTATCTTTGCCTAAAAACGCATTTTGACATAGCCTGGTCCACATCCATCCAAGTGCAATGATTTCTGAAAATTATGCCTATCTAAGGGTAGATTATCAAAATCAGACTGTATGCTCTCAGTAAGCAGTTATGCTTGACAGTGAGAGTGATCATCCCTCATGGAATGAAGTCACTGGCAAGGAAGTAACATAACTGGACTTCGTGTTTTGGTACGACAAGAAGGCAGGATACTTGGGAACAGATCACCAATATCCATTGCCATCCCTTCCAAATGTTTGCTTGCTTCTTCTTCTGCCCCTCACCCCCCACTCTCACTATAAATGCTATGGTGCAGATGATGTTGACCATGTAAGTAAGCAATCTGGGTTGCACATGAAATGAACTGAAGACATGAATACTTTACTTTCATTTTGAAACAGTACTATATCAGAACAAAAATGTAAACATTTCCCCTGTTAGTCCTGCTAGGACTTCACATATCTTTATATCCACACTACCCTCTGCTCAGATACCATGGTATGGTGGAAAAAGCAAGCACTGAATCTAGAGTTAGAGGATCTGGGTTCAAATCCTACCTTTGAAACTTATTAGTTTAGAGGTAGTTTGGTGGCTCAGTGGATAGAAATATGGGTCTAAAATTGGGAAGACCTAACTTCAAATCTGGCCTCAGATACTTATCCTGGACAAGTTACTTAACCTGTCTGCCTTCATCCATGGGAGAAGAAAATGGAAAACCACTCTAGTATCTTTGCCAGGAAAACCTCATGGGTAGTACTGATGTGCTAACGATGATAGGGCCATAAAGCATCAGATACTACTGAACAATGAACAATAATAACCCTCTGGCTCCAAGTCACACCACAATGCATTGCTGACAAGTGTAGGGTAATCATAACAAAAAATTCATTCCTTAAATTAGAGGAAATAAGTGATAAAATTGAGGAGCTATTGGAATCTGAAGAGGGACAAATTAAAGAACTCAAGGTTCCTGAAAGATTCACTTAATAAAAACTTCAGAAATTGTATCTAATAATGAAAAAGACAACAAACTCAGCAATGATATCACAAATGATTTTGAGATGGGAATACTGACACTGGAATTCTGAAAAAAATGTGAATTTGTTATCTAACTGGCAGACTGATTTTACAAAAACAGAGAATTATTTATAAAAGTTGGCATTTGTTACCAATAAGATTAAGAAACACATTCCTCACAGTTTTTGTCAGAAAAATGTAAGAACATTTCAAGACTTGCACATAACAACATATTTAAATGTCTATGGGAAGAACCATAAGAAGAATGGAGGAACTATCAAAGAATACCCTCTAAGAATAGTTATTAAATATCAACCTGGCAGAAACACTTGAGAGAGCCATTGAACAGATATAAAAAAGGTATTGGAAGATTACATGAATATTGAGCTGGCATGAACAGTGGAAAATCTGATCACATCGGCCAATTAAAGGCAACAACAACAGCAATAAAAACAAAACATATAAAATAGAATAAAAAAGGAATCAGAAATTCTCGATTCTTTCAATCAATAGCTGAAATAAAAAATCAAAAGGTTAGAGCAATGGCAAAGGAAATAAGAGCAGTGCAAAGAACAAGATAAACAATTCAGTATCAATCAAAAACTTTAAGACAGAGGTTTGAGAAGCAAAGAAATCAGAGATGAAAGAAATCCCCCTAAGAATGAAGATAACAGAAAACTTTGGATCACAAGAAGATGAACACAATGAAAATATAAGTTGTATCAAGTGAGAAAGCAACAAAATTTTTTTGCTAATATAATAAATAAGAGGAGAGTTATGCTTTAATTGAGGAGTATGAAACACTAGCTTTTCAGCATAGATGGAAAGTGATGGGTACAGATAAAATTCATAATCATTAGCTCTAATGTGTCAGGATGGGGCATGAATTACTAACAAAGTACTTTTATATTTTCCTCAGATGAAAGCCTGATGCTATCTTTCTTAACAAAAGCCATTGCTGGGCGGCTAGGTGGCACAGTGAATAGAGTTACCAGCCCTGGAGTCAGGAGGACCTGAGTTCAAATTCGGCCTCAGACACTTAATACAAAACTAGCCAATTAGCTGTGTGACCTTGTGCAAGTCACTCAACCACAATTACCCTACCTTCCCCTCCTCCAAAAACAAAAAACACAAAAGTCATTACATATTTAATAACAAAGATGAGAAAACCTGCAACTCTTCAAAATACAGGTCAATTAGGTGTTTGCGCACTTTATACAAAGTGTTCACAGCCTGTATCACAAAAATCTATGTGTAAAACTTACAAGAAAACAAAACAATGTTCCAAGAAATACCAAGGGCAAGTGTAAAACTTACAAGAAAACAAAACAATGTTCCAAGAAATATAAAGGGTATAAAGACAAGTGAGTCTTGTTTGGTCACTATTAAGCAAGCCATCCAAAAGTGCTATAAGATTCACACCATTTACATTTATTGATTATTTCAGAGCCTTTGATTCAGGCTCCACATTTGGTTCATTCACATACTGAACATATATCAAATAGTAAAAATGCTACAACATTTGATGCCAAAACAGAAAACTGTTCCCTATTATACCATCAATACAATCTTAGGAACAACTAATGTGAAATGTGGCATCTTCTGAGGAGATAGATTAAACCTATTATGGTTCTGTCTAGTCTTAGATTCATTATCAACTTTCTTACAGACAGCTAAATATGGCTTCCAAATTAAAAAGAGAATCAAGCCAGAACATCTTATTAATTACTTGATGTGCATGGATGACATAAAAAATCAAATAACCCAACATAACTCACTAAATAGATTCTTTGTCTTTTGAAATCTTTCTCTCCTAAGATAAAAATGTCATTTAGACTGAATAAATGTAAAGTTTAATATATGCCAGGAAACAGAGACTGAAGGAAACAAACTGAAGACTCTGAGCTTGAATCTGGATGTCAGATTAAAATGACAATTCTTACAAATACCTTAGTCTCAAGGTCGAGCTATGAAACCTCTGGTTGAATATGTTGAGACATATGTTAAGAGTCATTCTGAAATCAAAGCTAAATGGGAAGAACCACATAAAGCAATGTCATGACTACCAGAAACTTGCTGTATTTCATGGACAGACAGATGACAAATTCCTTTCCATAAAAAGAGACCTCAAAATATCCTTGAGAGTTCAACTAATAAACTGTTACTGGAACTGTATCATCATCACAGACAAAACTGTTGCCCACAATCCCCCAGACATAACACTGATCCACAAAAATTCAAGAATATAGTTTTTAATAGTTGTTGTGGAGGCGAGCGGCATGCAGGGGCAGGCCCAGAAGAGGCCTGATCAACTTGGGGGGGCAAGTCATCCCACCAACCACAAGGGCCACTACCAGGCCTATCACCAAAAGGCTGGGACTGGAAAGAGCAAGGTAAGAAGCAAATGCAGGGGCCCCTGTACTGAACAGCAAATACTCCTGGGGCTGCCACTTCATAGCCCAGAAATTAAAAAAAAAAAAGCCCCTATCAGGACCTCCAAAGACCAGGATGACAGAGTGAAACTCACCTACTCTGACCCTCCCTTCCTCCCCCCCCTCCCCCCCAAACAAAGTAACTATTTCCCCAGGGCAAAACCCTCTACAGTAAAGGCTTGGGATCCCTAGAGGAAGGGTGTGGCTAGGGCCCTGCCTCAAAATGGGTAGAAAGCAGACTACAAAGACTCTGGAGTCCTACTATCCTCAGAGGGAGGAACCAAACTCAGAGGGAGACAATGTGGACTCCACACCCACGGCTGAAACATCAACAGGGAATGGGTCCCAAGCACAGAAAGCTCTCCTAGATGAGCTCAAAAGGAACTCTGTAAATTAAATGAAATAGATAGAAGACAAAATGAATAATTCTCTCAAAACCAAATTTCAGAACTAGAAAAACATTATAATGAAGAAAACTTCTCTCTTAAAAGAAAAGTGTATGTTATGGAAAAGGAGCTCCAAAAATTAACCAAGGAAAATGATTTGCTAAAAACTAGAATCAACCAAATTGAAACAAATAACTCTATGAGGAACCAAGAATTAGTCAAACAAAACAACAAAAATGAAAAATTAGAAAAAGAGGTAAAATACCTCAATGGAAAAATAACTGACCTGGAAAACAGATCCAGGAGAGATAATCTGAGAATCATAGGCCTACCAGAAAATCATGATGAAAAAATGAGCCTGGACAACATTCTCCAAGAGCTTAGTAAGGAAAACTGCCCTGAGATACTAGAACCTGAGGGTAAAATAGAAATCAAGAGAATCCACCGGACACCTGCTGAAAGAGATCTCAAACTGAAAAGTCCTCAAAACGTTGTGGCCAAAGTCCAGAACTGCCAGATAAAAGAGAAAATACTTCAAGTGGCCAGAAAGAGACAATTCAAATATCGAGGGTCCACAGTGAGGATTGCACAGGATTTGGCAGCCTCTAAACTGAAAGATCTGAGGCAGTGGAATACAATTTTCCGGAAGGCAAAAGAGTTCAGGTTACAACCAAGGATCACATACCCAGTGAGACTGAACATATTCTTCCAGGCAAAGAGATGGTCATTCAATGATATAACAGAGTTCCAGACCTTCCTGATGAAAAAGCCAGAGCTCAATGGAAAATTCAACCTCCAATTACTAGATGTAAGAGTGACATAGAAAGGTAAACAAGGTAAACACACACACACACACACACTGTTATTTAATAAGAGAAAACTGTTTATAGACAAGTAGAGGGTATGAGTATAAAATACACAAAATGATGACAAAAAAATCTTATTAAGGGCTACAAAGGGGCTGCCATGGAAGAAGAGGAAGGAATGAAGTGGAAAAGCGTAAATTATGCCACACAAAGAGGCATAAAAACAATATAGCGAAGGAAAAGAAGGGAGGGAGATGAGAATCATATGAGCTTTTCCCTCATTGGTTGTGGTGCAAGGAGGGAATAACAACCAATTAAGCATAGGACTCTATGGAGAAGAAACACAAAAAGTATCATTTTAGAGGGAAAGAGGGGAGGGAGAGGAGCTTCGCATGAGATTTGTTCCTGTCACTCTTGGTGCGAAGAAGAAATAACATACTTCATTAAGTATAAAAATATCCTACAGGCAGTAGGAGGGGGAAAGGGCTAAGAAAGGGAGGGGAGGTGATTAGTAGGGAGGGAAGAAGTAAGGGGAAAAGGGAGGTAAAGGGAGGAGGGCTGATAAGGGAATACTGAGGGAGGCAGTGGTCAAAAGGAAAACTATTAAGGGGGGAAGGGAGAAGGGGAAAAATATGAGCATTAACAAGGGAGGGAATAGGATGGAGGAAAAGAAACAGATAACAATCATAACTGTGAATGTGAATGGGACGAACTCTCCCATAAAACGTAGATGGATAGCAGAATGGATTAGAAATCATAATCCTACAATATGCTGTTTACAAGAAACACATCTGAAACAGAAGGATACACACAGGGTATAAAGGTAAAAGGCTGGAGTAAAATATATCATGCCTCAGCTAAAGTAAAAAAAAAGCAGGGGTAGCAATCCTTATCTCAGATAAATCAAAAGCAAAAATTTACCTAATTAAAAGAGAAAAGGAAGGAAACTATATCCTGTTAAAAGGCACCATCGCGAATGAAGCAATATCATTACTTAACATATATGCACCAAGTGGTATAGCATCCAAATTCCTACAGGAGAAGGTAAAGGAATTAGAGGAAGAAATAGATAGCAAAACTATACTAGTGGGAGACCTTAATCTCGCCCTCTCTGAACTTGATAAATCCAACCTCAAAATAAACAAGAAAGAAGTTAAGGAAGTGAACAGAATTTTAGAGAGGATAGATCTCTGGAGAAAACTGAATGGGGATAAAAAGGAATATACTTTCCCCTCAGTGGTTCATGGCACATACTCAAAAATTAACCACATTCTAGGGCATAAAAACCTCCCAATTCTATGCAGTAAGACAGAAATATTAAATGCATCCTTCTCAGATCATGAAGCAATAAAAATTATATGCAATGAAGGGCCAGGGAAAGACAGACTAAAAACTAATTGGAAATCAAACAATTTAATCCCAAAGAATGAGTGGGTCAAACAAGAAATTATAGAAACAATCAGTAATTTCATTCAAGAGAATGATAATAATGAGACAACATGCCAAAATTTGTGGGATGCAATAAAGGTAGTTCTTAGGGGAAGTTTTATATCCCCGAGTGCATACATGATTAAATTAGAGAAAAGGGAGCTCAACGAATTGGGCATGCAATTGAAAAAGCTAGAAAAAGAACAAATTCAAAATCCCCAATTAAATACTAAATTAGAAATATTGAAAACTAAAGGAGAGATTAATAAAATTGAAATTAAGAAAACTATTGAATTAATAAAACTAAGCTGGTTTTATGAAAAAAAAAACCAATAAAATTGATAGACGCTTAGTCAATATGATAAAAAAAACGAAAGAAGAAAACCAAACTATGAGTAATAAAAATGAAAAGGGTGAATCTACCTCCAATGAAGAGGAAATCAAAACAATAACTAGGAATTATTTTTCCCAATTGTATGCACATAAATTTGACAATCTTAGGGAAATGGATGAATATTTACAAAAATACAAGTTGCCGAGATTAACTGAAGAGGAAGTAAATTACTTAAATAACCCCATCTCAGAAAAAGAAATTGAACAAGCCATCAGTCAACTCCCTAGGAAAAATCTCCAGGGCCAGATGGATTTACTAGTGAATTATATCAAACATTTAAAGAACAATTGATTCCAATACTCTACTAACTATTTGGGCAAATTTGTGAAGAAGGAGTCCTACGAAATTCTTTTTATGACACAAATATGGTACTGATACCTAAATCAGGAAGAGATAAAACAGAGAAAGAAAATTATAGACCAATCTCCCTCATGAATATAGATGCAAAAATTCTAAATAAAATATTAGCAAAAAGACTACAGCAACTTATCTCAAGAATAGTACACTTTGATCAGGTAGGATTTATTCCAGGAATGCAAGGATGGTTTAATATTAGGAAAACCATCAATATAATTGATCATATCAATAATAAAACTAGCAGAACCACATGATCATGTCAAAAGATGCAGAAAAGGCTTTGGACAAAATACAACATCCATTCCTATTCAAAACATTAGAAAGTGTAGGAATAAATGGAGCCTTCCTTAAAATAATAGGTAGCATCTATTTAAAGCCATCAGCAAGTATTATATATAATGGGGAGAAGCTAGAAGCATTTCCCATAAGATCAGAGGTGAAACAAGGGTGTCCACTATCACCCCTCTTATTCAATCTGGCACTAGAAATGTTAGCAGCAGCAATTAGAGAAGAAAAAGAAATCAAAGGAATCAAATTAGGCAAAGAAGAGACCAAGCTATCACTCTTTGCAGATGATATGATGATATACTTAGAGAACCCTAGAGAATCAAGTAAAAAACTACTTGAGACAATAAATAAATTTGGCAAAGTTGCAGGATATTAAATAAATCCAGATAAATCCTCGACATTCCTATATATTTCCAATGAAATTCAACAGCAAGTGATAGAAAGAGAAATCCCATTTAAAGTTACTGTAGACAAAATAAAATATTTGGGAATCTACCTGCCAAAACAAACCCAGGACCTATATGACCACAACTACAAAACACTTTTCACACAAATAACGTGAGGGCTAACTAATTGGAAAAATATCAATTGCTCATGGCTGGGTCGAGCTAATATAATAAAAATGACCATTTTACCTAAATTAAATTCTATATTTAGTGCCTTACCAATTAATTTACCAAAAAACTACTTTATAGAGCTAGAAAAAAATAGTAACAAAATTCATTTGGAAGAATAAACGGTCCAGAATATCAAGGGAATTAATGAAAAGAAATGCTAGGGAAGGTGGACTAGCTATACCAGATTTCAATTTGTATTATAAAGCAGCAGTCATCAAAATTACTTGGTACTGGCTGAGGAATAGAGGAGTGGATCAATGGAATAGATTAGGCACATGAGATTCAGAAGTCAACGACTATAGTAATCTATTGTTCGATAAATCCCAAGACCCCAGTTTTTGTGATAAGAACTCACTATTTGACAAAAACTGCTGGGAAAACTGGAATATAGTATGGCAGAAACTGGGCATAGACCATTATCTAACACCATATACCAAAATCAAGTCTAAATGGGTGCATGATCTAGGTATAAAGTTTGATACTATAAGCAGTCTCAGAAAACAAGGAATAGTTTACCTATCAGACTTGTGGAGAGGGAAAGACTTTATGACTAAACAAGAATTAGAGAACATTATAAAATGTAAAATGGATAATTTTGACTACATGAAATTGAAAAGCTTCTGTATAAACAAAACCAATGTAACCAAGATTAAGGAGGAAGTGGGATATTGGGAAAGAATTTTTACATCTATGTCTCTGACAAAGGACTCATTTCTAAAATATACAGAGGCAAATTTATAAGAATACAAGTCATTCCCCAATTGATAAATGGTCAAAGGATATGAAGAGGCAATTTTCAGAGAAATTAAAGATATCTATAAGCACATGAAGAAATTCTCTAAATCACTACTGATTAGAGAAATGCAAATCAAAACAACCCTGAGGCACCACATTTCACCAGTCAGATTGGCTAAGATGACAAAACAGGAAAATGACAAATGCTGTACAGGATGTGGGCAAATTGGAACACTAATGCATTGCTGGTGGAGTTGTGAATTGATCCAGCCTTTCTGGAGAGCTATCTGGAATTATGCCCAAAGGGCTATAAATACTTTCATATCCTTCGACCCAGCAATACCACTCCTAGGGGTATATCCCAAAGAGATCATAGAAGTTTGAGGAAGACCCATATGTACAAAAATGTTTATAGCAGCTCTTTTTGTGGTGTCAAAGAATTGGAAATTAAGGGGGTGCCCATCAATTGGGGAATGGCTGAAAAAGTTGTGGTATATGCATGTTATGGAATATTATTGTTCTATAAGAAACGAGGAGCAGATGGACTTCATATTTACCTGGAGATGCTTATACGAACTGATGCTGAGTAAGAAGAGTAGAACCAGGAGAAATTTGTACACAACTACAGACACAACGTATGTGTGATGACCAATTTTGATAGACTGGACTCTTCTCAGCAATGCAGCGATATAAGTCAATCCCAAAAGAGTTATGATGGAGAGAAATGTCTGCATCCAGAGAAAGAACTAGAAAGAACTGAGTTTATATCCAGATGTAAGCAATATACCTGATCTTTTTCATTTTCTTGTTTGGTTTTATGTCCTCTTTACCATTTTTCATTCCATCTGATACAATCTGTCTTTATAACCAGACTAATGTCTAATGTGAAAGTATTTACAGATCCTATACTTGACTGTATGCCACCATGGGGGAATGGGGAAGGAGGGGGGACAAAATGTGAAACTGAAGGAATTGTGGAATTAAAACTAAAAGTAAACAAAGAAATTTTAAAAAATAAATAAAAAAAACAAAAAAAATAGTTGCTGTCATACCAACTACTCATAATCTCCAAACTATGGGACAAATTTTTTTTTTCAAAATTATAGAGACTCTAAATAGAAAAGGAGATCAAAATAACATAGGAATAGGATTAAGACATATCATCTCCACTTTAGGAATATCAACTAAGAATACCAAATCAGATTAGTTTTCTAAGAAAATGTTTCACATCATCAATGATGTTACTTACCCTGGAGAAATAAGAATTTTAAATTTCTTAGTCTGTTAAGCTGCAATTGTATTAAATTACAAATTCCATTGTAGCCCAGATGAAGAACTTCTAAACTTTGCATTATTGGAGGCAAATTCTCAGGAAGACTTGAATCCCTGGAAAATACGTATAAGTATGGGCCATGATTTCAGATGCAATTTCTTATAAACAGTCCAACTTCTTATATATGCATAATGCAAAATGATTTTTTTAATCATTGAATTTTCAGAAAATTCAGAACTTACTCTCTCTTTTAATATGTAAATATAGATAATAGCACACTTTAGTAATGAGACAGTAAGGTCCTAAGTCAGAAAGATCTATGTTTGGAGCCCACCTTGGATGCTTATTATATAAAGTTTTGTGACTGCTAAGCTCTCTTTGACTACTGCAGTTTTCTAAGACTTTCATTTTCAATTCAGTTGCCCTTATCCTTTGTTACAGGGAGTTTCCTCATTGAGAGTTCCCCAAATTAAAAAAATTAAAAGTGCTAACCAAGGAAGACTATATGTATACATCCATCTATCTGGACTCGAAGGAATGCACTCAGTACTACCAGAGGACCATCTCTAATAAGTATTCTCCTCTCTCCACAACACAAACTTTACCTGC
>NW_027185809.1:23896176-23993828 GCF_028583685.1 Petaurus breviceps papuanus
ATCTCTAATAAGTATTCTCCTCTCTCCACAACACAAACTTTACCTGCCCAGAGACCACCACAGGGTCCTGGTACCAGAATCACAGAAGGACTTTTTCCTCCAATGGCCTCACTTAAAATCTGCTCACTCATATCCCACCCAAGATGTCTCATTCTCAACAGTATATCCTAAAGACCTTAGGTTTTGACTCTCTGCTGCTGTGCTTTAAGGACCACTTTTTTTTTTTAACATATAGATCTGCCTTGCAGTTGAACTCTTCTATATGCGTTTTCTCCCCCAATTAATATGTGAACTCTTTGAGAGTAGGGGCTGTATACCTTTCCTATTTGTATTCTGGAAGCTAATTATAGGTGGGGTTTGACATATAGAAATAATTTAATAAATGATTTTCCATTCTACTCCACATACACATACCTACATATAACACAATTTTTACAATCTGCTCTCTCTTATATCCTCCCCCGTTCTTCCCCTAACTTTTTAGTAGGGCAAGATGGATTTCTCTCCCCAGTGCCTGTATATCTTATTTCCCAGTTGCATATAAAAACAATTTAACATTTGTTTTTTAAAACTTTGATTTATAGATTCTTTCTCTTCTTCTCTCCTCACCTACCCCCACTGGTAAGACAAAGCAATTCAATATAAGTTGTACATGTGTAGTTATGCAAAACGTTTCATAGTAGTTATATTGTGAAAGACTAACTACATTTCTCTCCATCCTATCCCACCCCCCCACTTATTCTATTTTCTACTTTGACCCTGTCCATTTTCAAAAGTGTTTGCTTCTAACTACCCTCTTCCCCAGTCTGACCTCCCTTCTATCATCCCCTCTTATCCCCTTCCCCACTACTTTCCTATAGAGTAAGATAACCAATTGAGTGTGTATATTATTCCCTCCTTAAGCCAAATTCAATAAGAGTAAGGTTGACCCATTACCCTTCACCTCCCTGCTCTTCCCCTCTTTGTAACAGTTTTCTCTTGCCTCTTTTATATGAGATAATTTACCCTATTCTATATCTCCCTTTCTCCTTCTCTCATATTCCTCTCTCACATCTTAAGTTTATTTTTTTAGATATCATCTTTTCCTATTCAACTGATCCTGTGCCTTCTGTCTATGTATACATACACACACATATACATATACTCACATATGTATTTATACACACACACCCTCCTAAACATAATATATGTATGTGTGTATATATATACATATATATGTGTATATATATATATATCTATTTCCTTCAACTATCTTCATACTGAGAAAAGTCTCATGAGTTACAATGATCATTTTTCCATGTAGGAATGTAAACAGTTCAACTTTCATAAGTTCCTTAAGATTTCTTTTTCCTGTTTACCTTCTCATCCTTCTCTTGCTTCTTGTATTTGAAAGTCAAATTTTCTGTTCAGCTCTGGTTTTTTCATCAAGAATACTTTAAAGTCCTCTATTTCATTAAATGACCATATTTTCCCTTGAAGCATTATGCCCAGTTTTGCTAGGTAGGTGATTCTTGGTTTTAATCCTAACTCCTTTGACTTCTGGAATATTATATTCCAAGCCCTTTGATCCCTTAGTGTAGAAGCTGCTAGATCCTGTGTTGTCCTGATTGTGTTTCCACTATACTCAAATTGTTTCTTCCTGACAGCTTGTAATATTTTCTCTTTGACCTGGGAACTCTGGAATTTGGATATAATATTCCTAGGAGTTTTCTTTTTGGGATCTTTTTCAAGAGGTGATCAGTGAATTCTTTCAATTTCTATTTTGCCCTCTGGTTCTAGAATATCAGGGCAATTTTCCTTGAGCTTCTTGAAAGATGATTTCTAGGCTCTTTTTTTTGATCATGGCTTTCAGCTAGTACAATAATTCTGAAATTATCTCTCCTGGATCTATTTTACAGGTCAGTGGTTTTCCCAATGAGATATTTCACATTGCCTTTTATTTTTCATTTGTTTTGATCTGTTTAACAGTATCCTGATTTCTCATAAAGTCATTAGCTTCAATTTGCTCTAATCTAATTTTGAAGGAATCATTCTCTTCAGTGAGTTTTATAAATTCTTTTTCCATCTGAGCAAATCTGCTTTTTTTTAAGGCATTCTTTTCCTCATTGGCTTTTTGGACCTCTTTTGCCATTTGATTTAGTCTATTTTTTTAAGGTGTTATTTTCTTCAGTATTTTTTGGGGTCTTCTTTAGGAGGCTGTTGACTTGTTTTTCATGATTTTCTTGCATCATTCTCATTTCTCTTCCCAATTTTTCCTCCACTTCTCTTACTTGATTTTGAAAATCCTTTTTGAGTTCCTCCATGGCCTGTTTTTTCTTGGAAGCTTTTGATGTGGAGTTTTGACTTGGTTGTCTCCTTCTGGTTACATGTTTTGATCCTTTTTGTCCCTGAAATAGGATTCTGTGGTCTGACTGTGTTTCCTTTGCTTGCCTATCTTGCCAGCCAATTACTTGACTTTTGAGCTCTTTGCCATGGTAGAACCTTGCTTCCAGAGTGGAGAGAGTTGTGTCCTGAATCAC
Organism: Petaurus breviceps papuanus; assembly: GCF_028583685.1. Classification (NCBI taxonomy): domain Eukaryota; kingdom Metazoa; phylum Chordata; class Mammalia; order Diprotodontia; family Petauridae; genus Petaurus; species Petaurus breviceps. The sequence goes on from NW_027185809.1 coordinate 23,898,696, forward strand.
TGGGGTTTTTGCAGTTGTCAGAGGTCTGAGGAGGGCACCTTCTCTACAGCCACCACAAGCTCTGGGCACACTGGCCACTCAACCCAGGACCACCACCCAGGACTATGACCCAGATCCTAGCATGTCAAAGCAAGAGCAATTACCCTCTGAATGGTTGCTTGGTCCCCCTATGATCTGCAGGCCAGGAGCTCCAGAGGCAGCCATGGGCAGCAGCAGCTTCTTGTCCTGGGGGCAAGGGCCAGACTGCACTCTTCTCCACCTAGTTCCAAGAGAGTTCCCTATTGACCTTTTACTTTCTCTATGGTATTTATGGATTGAGAAGTCTGGAAACCACCACAGCTGCTGGTGATTCACTCTCCTGAAGTCTGCTCTGGCCAGTCTGTGCTGCTGCTTGGGGGCATCTCATGTCTTGGCCCATGCAGCTCATGCAGGACTGTGCTCAGCTCCCAGCTCAGTTTAATAGACCCTTTCTGTCTGCCTGCCAGGCTGTCTTCAGGGGAGATTTGTTTCTCTCTGTCACTTTGAGGATTCTGTAGCTCTAAAATTTGTTTAGAGTCATATTTTACAGGTTTTGGAGGTGGTTGGTGTGGGAGCTCAGCCAAGTTCCTGCTTTTACTCTGCCATCTTGGCTATCTTCCTACAACTCTTAACCAAGTATAATCAAGTATAACTTTTGATAGCCAACACTCAAATTAGAACTATGTTTAATATAACATACAGAAACACAAACTTATCCCTCAAGGATTTCAAATTCTAAAAGATTATTATATAGAATATATTATAATTTAAATCTATATACATATATTTAAATGATTTTTAAGATAATAATAAATCTATGAAGGGTTCCAGAGTAAAAAAAATATCTACCTGTAGTTGGGTATGGTGACACATTCCTGAAATCCTAGCTAACAGAGACAACTGACACTGGGGTCTTGAGTTTGACAGCTCTAAGCTTCAATGGGCTATGTCACCTGGAAGTCTGTATAAGCTGGACACAAATAGGGTGAGCCCTCATGAGCCAGAGGCCAGTAGGAGGGATGAACTGGCCAATGTTGGAACAGAACAGGTCAAAGTTCCCATGTCAATCAATATTGAGATTAGACTAGTGAATAGCCCCTGAACTTCCAGTCTGAGTGAAATAGGTAGACCCAGGGGCAGCTAGGTGGTGCAGTGAATAGAGAACTGGCCCTGGAGTCAGAAGACCTGACACTTAACTAGCCATGTGACCTTGGGCAAGTCACTTAACCCTGATTGCCTTGCCTTCCTCCCTCCAAAAAAAAACCAATAGGTAGAACCAATCTTTGGGGAGGAAAAAAATTCTGCTTTCAGTCCTTCAAATTTTCTATGTGCCAGTAAAATATACTCTGGATCTTAAACTTGTAAAAATACATGATATTTCATAATCAAATCCATACTGTTTCACAGAAATACCAAATATATGAGGCAATTTCCCCTCAGAAAGCCTGGGACAATTGCATGGAAATTTGAGTTTCTTCCTCAAATGGATCTTCTCTGAATGGGAAAGAGAAGGAAAACTTGCATAAAGTATTATGTTCCTCCTATTCTGACAGATTAATGCAATGAAGAAAGAACCAAAACAGAAGAAATTTTATAAAACCTAGTGAACCCCAAAGAAAAGATGAAACCTATAACCCCTGTATGCCTAAGGTCAAGACATTTTATCATATATTCATTTATTCCTTGAATTTTATAAACATTTATGCTATATTACCAACATTTATGAGGAAGGCACATTCCATATATATATATATATATATATATATATTTATATATATCACACCAGCAGAGTGCTTCTCATATAATACTCAATAAATATTAGCTGATAGACTATAATTCCTAAATTACTAGCATAATAGCTATTTTCAAACTCAATATGAACAAGGATATTAAGAAGTATTATAGTTTTAAAACTGTATTTCCAAAGTAAATGAACTGGGGATCAATTAAGGACATCAAAAACTAAAAAAATACAGGTAGATAGATCTCTAACAATGAAAACAAGGAGAGAAAATGAGTAGGGCCCCAGTGGCTCTGGCAAGAACACTGGAGAATAGTTCTGTATGAAAATTGAGACTATAGCAAAAGTTACTTTGCATGAATTGTCAATTAACTCTTGATAGCCTTTAAAAGAGAATTGCTGAGTGATATTATGGAAGCACTAGTAAGAAGAAAGAATTGATGGAGTATACCTCTATTAAGTAGGGAAGTATTATCAATCATTTGCAAAATAAATACACATTAGGTAACAAAGTTAAAATCTCAAAAGAACTGCAGCAATGGGTTGAATCTAATGAGTTGCAATTTAAACAACAAACATGTATGGTAAAGCGTTATACTTGGGTTAGAAACATCAGGGAGAGGGAATATGTGTTTGGCCAAAGGTTTATGTGAGAAGGACCTGAAGTTTTAGTAGTTTGTAAACTCAATATGAGTTATTGAAGCAGCCAAAAAAAGTTAATGAGTTCTTGGGCTGCACTAAAAGAGGTTGTCCAGAATGAGAGAGTCAATTAATTGCTTTGCTGTATTTTTCCCAGATTAGACTATAACTGGAATACTGCATTCATTTCTGGGAGGTACATTTTTAGGAAGGACTAAATATTCTGTAACATTTATAGAGGGGGTTAATCAGGATTATCAAGAAATTTAAAATTGTGACATATAAAGACTGGTTAGAGTAATGGGGTTACCTAAACCCCAGTTAACCTGGAGGGATAAAATAGCCTAGAGGGCACATGATCCTTGGCTTCAAATAAATGATGAGATCTTTTATAGATAAGAGATTAGAACTGCTTTGCCTTACTCCAGAGCAAAGAGGGTAGAAGTCAGTGAACAATGTCTAAAAGTTATAGGGAAGCAGATTCCAGACGATATGAGGGTAAACCTCTGAACAAAAAGAACTGCTTAAAAGTGTAATGAGTTGCTTCAAGAGTTAGTGAGTTATGAAGGAATGAAATGGTATAGAAAAATGCACCAGATTAACAGGAATCTTAACCACCATGGATTTTTCCAGGGAGGGGTTCTCTGAATCCTCTGTAGACAGAGAGCACTCAATGCATGTTTTGACTGATATTAATTTGAGGCAATGACATTCCTTTAAAAACTTATGAATTTTAAGTAAAAGTATTATGTTCTATTACTACGTTACTTCCCCCCCCAGTAATTTCTTTATCTAATAAACATTAATATTAAAAAAACAGGCTCATACAGCACCTGCTTCCTTTTGGTACTCCTTGCTGTCCATAGCCACTTGAGGTTACCTTCTGATAGAGAAGTTGCCTATTGCTTAAGTGAGTCTGTGGCTTTATTCTGGGCATTATTGATTCTATGTGATTATAGTTGAGACACAAAACCTACACAAAGGATAGCATATAAGTAAAATATTACAAACATAACCACATGAAGTTTTAAAATGTGAAAATAGTTTGCTTACCAGCAAATGTGAAAAGTGGCAAAGGTTATCATTCTGAAATGTGATATTTTTAAATATTAGTGTTTGAGTTAATGCCAATTTTTACATGTAGACACATCATGAATTCTAACATACCAGTCACTCAATATGATTCTGAAATCATAGTTATAAGGTATAGATGAAATATTTTAACTTTTCATCTCTATAGGCATTCTGCTAATCTTAGATCATCAACATAAGCTGAAAGAAAATTTGGGAGGTACAGATAGTCAACTCTGTGAATCAAAAGTATTTTAAACTTGTTATAAGAATCTTCACCTATCAAAAGGAAGGATTTTATTTACAAATTATAGAAATAAAATATAAACACAGAAGGCTCTTTATTATATTTTGTGGTTTGCTAATACAAAAATCATGTTACTCTGGTCATTTTTATAATGGCAACTGTATTGCCCATTATTCAGTCAAAGTAAGAAGGTTTTATTTTTTTTTCTGTTGCTTTTAGTATTGGATGATTCCTGTTACTAAAATTCAAATTTGTACTACAACTATATAATTTTTTGTTTCTCTTAAAGAACTTCTGTTAATCTAATTAGCATATTTATCTCAACAAAAGGCTGCAGTGGTATACCTTGTGGAGCTCCAAGCAGTCTCGTGAAGGGCAGGTTTTAGACCCCTTTTCTGGAAATCTAAAATTGAGGATAATTCCCAAATCCTACATATTACATTTTGAGTGTCATTTTGTACTCATATTTGACTGTAAGTGTTTCTGATGTTTTTAAAATTCACAATATTGCAAACAAAATAATGAAGTAAACAACTTTAAAGATGCTGGAAGGCTACCCAACTTCACTATCTTGTCCCCCAAATTTTTAATGTTAGGAATCATTCCTCTGGTTAATGCAGAGAAGACTAAACTCCTAATCTGTAAGTACAAATTTTCCAGGAGGGAACAAAGGATACAGTTCTGGGAATCATGACTTCATCTAACTTCAATGAAAATAAATAACAGAAGCAGAAATAGCTCACAATGATATGTGCTTTACAATTTATAAAGTGCTTTCCTCACAAAAATTCTGTGATACTAGTAACATAAGTACTCCTGTTTTATAGACAAAACTGAGACTCACAGAGTTTATCCTGACCATGTCAAATAACTAATAAGTGGAAGGATTGGGAATTGCATCAAGGTCTTTTGACACCAAGTCCAGTGTTCTTTTAGTTATATCACATTCCTCCTATTAATGAAAACTTGCATTTACATAATGCTTTATACTTTTACAGTCACAAAAATGTTTTACAAGCATCACCTCTTTTGAGCCTTGAAACAATTGTGAAACAGGCAGCATAAGTTCCACTTTATAGATTGAGGTTCAATGAGGTTAAGGGACTTGCCTAATAAATGTGGAGTCTCTTTCTGGGCTATTTGGCACACACAGAAGACGTCAACAGAAGATGTGAGAACAAATTAATACTGATCACTATTCCACTAGGTGGCTATTCTACTAGGTGGAACAGCAGATAGAACACTGGGTCTGGAGTCAGGAAGACTCATCTTCCTGAGTTCAAATCTAGCCTCAGACACTCACTGCCTATGTGACCCTGAGCAAGTCACTTCACCCTGTTTTCCTCAGTTCCTCATCGGTATAATGAGCTGGAAATAGCAAACCATTCCAGTATATTTTCCTGGAAAACCAAGATGGGGTCATGAAGAGTCGGACACAGCTGAAATGACTGAACAACAACTATACCATTTCTGAAAGTTTAAAACTTTGACACAGAATTTTGACACAGAGAACTGATTTTAGATAATAATTGACTGAAATGGTTATAGAAAGCTATATTTGTTCATCATTACTGAGTTATAAGAATAAATTTATATTGAAAAACAAAAGTTTAAAACATTTTATACCAAAGTAACACCCTGCAAAAGTTGCAACAAAAATTAATTTTTTTATGAACTCACCTTCACATTAGGCAGATAGATTAAGCCACTAAATGAGGTGAGATTGTTGTTCTGCAAATTCACATTGCATATATTTCTAAATTGATCAACTGGAACTAGATCCACAGTTCTGCATTTTGAAAAAGAATTACAGTTAATGTTTCATCACAGCTAAAATATATAGGAGGATTCATTCTTTATTTAAGCCTACAAAATATTCTGTCTCTCATCAAAGGTTTCATATGCAATAATTTCTCTAATATATATAGAATTTATAATTTATTCTCATAGTTGTTACATTTTTGACATGAATGTGTATAAATAAAAGATGAACATAAAAAGTTGTGCTAGAAAATTCATGGTACCCTGGGCACATGTGTGAGGCTGCACAGGACGAATGGGAGTTGTAACCAGCTCGACTTCTGCTAGTGAGAACTCTGTTACACAGTACAGGTATCAAGTTATTTTCATGCCAATTGTGCTGAGATTTACTCTCTTTTCACAGGTTAACAGACTAATTCAGAATATGGTACGGGTAGCAAGTGACCTCCAGGGCCATTGTTTCTAAAACTACTTTAAGCTCAAACCTAGAACCACTTTCATGGGCTTAGGCCTCCATTTACATCAACCATATGACTTTTTTCTATTCCATTTGTTCCACTCAGTGTCCTACAATGGGGGACTTGGTTTTGTTATTATGAATATGTAAATAAGACTTGTTATCTGGAGAAATTATTTTGCCCATAATTTTAAATTTACTTAATGGATATCATCTTTTCTCAAAATTCTCTTGTTTCATTTTATATTCATTATCATAGGATCAGAGATTTAGAGCTAGAAGGGACTAAGGGACCTTGGAAGTAATTTACTCCAATTCCCTCATTGTACAGATGAAGAAACTGAGTTTTATAGAGGTTAAGTGACTGCCCCAAATGGCAGAACTGGCATTTCAACTTCAGACACATGACTCTAAATCCAATATTTATGGTATCATATCATACTGCCTCTTTCAATTTAGAATTAACATAGGGCTTTTTGTATTTTCCAATCTCTTCTTCCTTAACAAACTTACAAAATCCTTGTGATCTTCTTAAAATAACAAATAGAGCAGCATTACTTCATATTTCAATCTTAAAATACAAATAAACATCTTAAAAACCACCTGCATGTAAAATAATAGAATTCTATTTTCCATTTAAAAAGTATTATAATATGAAAAAAACACCTTTCAGTATTAAAATTAAATAACACATTATAAATTTGGAGGAATTGCCCTCAAGATCTTGGTATCTATGAGGCTCAGGAGGTCTTGTTTAATTTCTGATATAAAATAACTGCCCCCTAGAAGTAGCCAATTCTATTATGAGAAAAACAGATGACTCATAAATCCACATATAAAGTAATTCTCAAAAAATACATAAATAAAAGCTAAATGGTCAGTTTATTATTTACAGGAATATATCCATCTATAAAGGCTGAATATAAAGCAAATTACTGATGTGGTATACTGAAGAGGTTGGAGATGGGGAAGCTAAAAGGAAGATTAATCCTGTGAAAATGGAACTATGCTTATTCCCCAACTCACAGCATGTATAAAGTTTTGCATTGCATTTGGTAAGGCTACTTCAGTTTGTAATGACCTCAAATGTCTGATTACTGGTGTACTGCTCTACCTTAGTTTCCCTCTTTAAAGCCCACTTAAGTCAATAAAGAAAGGAATTTCTGAAAAGGATGCCTCCCAAAGAACTCAATCTCTTTTTTTCTTCCCATTCTTTGGACAAAGGATAAACTTTGAAATTTGAATGACATTCTGAAGAATGGCATATGCCAATGAAAGGTAATTTGAGCATTTGAAAGAAGAAAGTTAGAAGTTAGCACTGCTGCTAACAATCTCAGGTGCATCCCACATCACGACAATTAGATTTTGAAATAATATTAGGGAAAGTGAGCTGCTTTTCTCTTGGCCATATTTGAATCAGCATATAAGAGTGGTAAAATCTAACAAAAGTATATGTTTTTAATGAATATTTCACCATAATACTTTTAATTTAGGAGGTATATTGCACACAAAAGAATATTTTTAAATGGCTAAACCTGATGCTAGATGTGGTCCAATTTAATTCCTGCATTTGGATGAAACTCGAATGTCCTTGCCTTTCTGCAATCATGTCAGAGGTAAGTCTGCCACCAAACAAGTCTTTTGCATTCTCAATCTCTGGAGATTCCTAAATGAATATATTTAAAAAGTGTCATTTTCTCTTCATGATGGTAAGTTCAGATGAATTAAAACAGAACTGTCACTTTTTTATGATTTTATCATAGTCAATGAAAACATTCAAGTATCCTAAGTCAGTAACTACTCAATTCTAAATAATCAAATGGATTGGTAATCTCATCAATGTATATATTCTTTCAAATTATTTTTCATGTCAAACTAAACTTCATTAATTAATTTATCATATATTTATTGAGCATTAACTATCAACCAATCAATTAAGAAGCATTTATTGATTCCAGTCACCATGTCAGGTAAGGGAAGATACAAACATAAAAATAATATTCCCTGCCCTCCACAAATTTATTTTCTTTCAGGGGGAAATGGGATGTACACATATAAGTAAATGAAAAATATATACAAAAGTGAATACAGGATAATTGAGTAGGGACAAAAATCAGGAAGGGACTTTTGTAGGAGATGGGTTTGAGCTAAGCTTTGAAGGAAGCTATCATTTCTAAGAAGTGGCTATAAAGAGGGCATGCATTCTAGACATAGTACAAAGGCAGAAGGTGGAAAATCAATTATGAGGAACAGCAGGAAGTAGGCTACTTTGGTGGAAATGAATGACTGAATAGCATTTGTTAACACATTATGTGAGAAACAAGTACAAAAGTGATACTATCCTTCCCCTCAAGAAGCTTACATTCTAAATGGGAGGATACAGTACACATAAGGGAGTGGCGCTCAGGGAGGGTGTTTAGGCATGGGAAGTCACAGGGATGGTGAGTAGAGCCCAAAGAGTAGTGGATTAACATGCTATTTCCAGTAGCAACCCATGCCTGAATCGATTACAGTTCCCAGAAGTAGAGGTGAAAATTTGGGATGGAAGTAGAGAATAGGTAGATTTTTCTCATTGTGGCAACATGGCTGAAGGTCAGAAGTTGGTTGGGGTAAAATATGGACCAGGATTGGCTGGATGTTCTGACATCTAACTATATCAGTTCACACACATTTACTTACCATTGAGGATAGCTGGAACCCAAAATAGGAAGTTTCAAAGTAAAATGGGTTAAGTTCCCCAAGGTATAGTCTCTTGAGGTCTGTTGGTCCATAAGGTATTGTGGCAGGTTGGAAGGTAAGAAGGTAACCACTATATACTGTAGAGCACATGAAAGAGAATAATGTATAATGTTGATCTCTGGAAAGGTAACTTGGAGCTAAGACTGTGGAAGTCTCTAAATTTCAAACAGAGGAGTTAGTATTTTATCTCAGAGCAGTAGGGAGTGGCTGGAACTTTTTGAACAGATCAGTGGTGGGATCAGACCTGTACTTTAGGAATACTTCTTTGGAAGGTATGGAGAATGGATTGAAGAGGGGAAAGAATGATGAGAGCCTGAACTAGAGGGGTGGCTGTGTGCATGGAGAGGAGGCAAATGTCAAAGATAAGCAGGCAGAAACAATATGATTTACTAAATGACTGGACATGAGGTGTGAGGGAAATTGAGCAGTCGATGATGCCTCTAGGGTGATGAGCTGGGGTGACTAGAAGGGTGGTGGGTGGTAATCTGAATAGAAATAGACAAGTTCTGAAGAGAGGTGGATTTGAAGGGAAAGATAAACTGTTTAAGACATGCTACATTTGAGCTGCTTCTGGGATATCCAGTTCAAACTGTCCAATAGGCAGTTGGTGATATGGAACTGGAGCTTTTGAGAGAGAGAGTAGGACTGGATGTATAGATTTGCGAAACATCTGTGCAGAGATGCCAATAGAATCCACTGGAGCTGATTAAATCACCTAGAGATAATATATACACATAAGAGGATCCAGGACAGAGTCTTGAGGGTACACCCATAGTTAGGAGATGCAACATGAAAGCTGAAACAAAATAGGAGACTAATAAGAAGTAGCCAGGCAGATAGAAAGAGAGCTTAGAAGGGTGCAATTTAAAGAGTTCAACTTAAGGAAGGAAGAATATCCAGAAGGAGAGGATGCTCATCAATGCCAAATGAAGCAGAAAAGTGAAGGAAGATGAGGACTGAGAAAAAGCCATTATATTTGACCATTAACTGGTGACGGCAATTTTGTTTAAATAAATGATAAAGTCAGAAGTTAGAATGCAAGAAGTTGAGAAATGAGTGAGAGGAGGGGAAGTGAAGGAAAGCAGATAGTTGATCTGAGCTCTCTTCTTAAATGGAGTTTTGGAGTTCATGGCCCCCCCCCCTTCAGAGTAGATAGTTTTTTCTAGGAATTTGGTTGTGAAAGGAGAGATATAGGGCAACAGCTTGAAGGAATGTTGGGTCAAGTAAAGGATTTTCAAGAATGGATGAGAATCAAGGATGTTTGTAGGTATCAGTGAATACTTAGTCACTAGATAGGAAGAGTTTAAATATTAGAGGAAGAGCATTGTAGGAGAATCTGCCAAAGGATATGAAAGGGAATGAGATCAAGAGTATAAGTAGAAGGGTGGGCATTGGTAAGTAGAAGGACTAGCTTTTCATCAGAGACTAGAATTGAAAGAGGCAGGAGACAATGAAAGATGATGTCAAGGAGTTTTGAAATGTAGAGTAGGAAAAAAAAGGAGCTGCTGTGAATATTTTTCTCAGTGAGATTGTTGCTAAATGGATTAAAAGAGGAGGGGGTATTAGAAGTTAGAGGAAAAAGAGAAGGTATAGAATAGATTCAACTGAGATTGTGAGAGAAAGTCAATTACAGAAGAATAAAATGATTGCCTTATGGCACTGAAGACCCAGTTGAAATTACATAACATAAATTTGTAGTAGGCCCAGTAAATATGATTGCATAATTTCTCCACTATAGTTAAGTAGTTTTTGAATAGGAATGAAATGGTGGGGATAATTTAGGTAATCCAGGCTTTGCAAGGCATTATAGTTGGCAGAACAGGGTAAAGGGGCGAAGGATTTGAGAGTAAAGGACAATGCTGAAATACTTAAAATATAGGGTCAAGAATGGGAATTCAGAGGAAAGTGAAACCAAAGTAGGGGTGATGGCTTGGAAGAACACTGGAGGGACCAGGCATGGTGAAGCATATAAAGAATAATGAGACATAGCCACTACAGATTAGTGGGAGAGACGGGACATATATACAATTGATTGCAATGTAAGGTAGAATGTCAATGTGTAAAAAAGTTACAAAGCAAAATGATACAAGATTTTGGAGAAAGAAATTCTTTCTAGTTGAGGGGGGGAATCAGGGAAGATTTATGTAGAAAACAGCATTTGAGGCAGACCTTGGAGTGTGGACTGTAATTGGAAAGGTAGTAAAGGGCACTGAAGGCAGAAGAAACTTTATGAATAAAGAAAAAAATCATGGAGTTGGAAAATGAAAGCATTCATTTGGACTTGAGTGTATGTGGAAGAGTGAGAGAGATAAGGCTAGAAAGTTTATTTAGGGATGGTGAATCTTGAGGAACAGTGGGTACATCATGATCAAAGATTTATTTTAACAAATATAAACAGACTAAAGAATGAACCAGAAGAGAAAGACCTAAGCAAGGAGAGAAGTTCAAAGATTATTGCCTAAGTCCAAATGAGAGTTATTTATGGCCTTAATTAAGGTGTTAGAGTGAAAGGAGATAGAAGACATATTTCAATATTTGAATCAATTGGACTGATTGTATGTCAATGCCTAACACAGTGCCTGGCTTGTTGAATTGAATTGTTGTGAAGGGTAAGACAGAAGTTAAATATGACTCTGAATGTTCAAGTTTGTGTGATAGGGAGAATGGTGGGGATGTTAATAGTGAAAGGGAAGTTGTGAGGAAGGAAGTTTTATGTGGATGATGATGAATTTAGTATTTTGGACATAGTGAGTTTGAGATTCTGGAGCATAATCAAGGTGGAGATGTCTCATAGGCAGCTAGAAATCTGCATCTAGAACTCAGGACAGTGATTGAAACCAAAGATACAGATTTTGGAAACAGGGGGTAGATGCATGCAAAAGGGAGAAAGAAGAGTATAATACTACTGGAGGAATAGACAGGTCTTGCAATGCCCATTATCAATACTGATAGTGTAACAGAATAATAGAAATGCTCACTATGGTACTGACAAGAAAAAGAAATTGAGGGAATAAACACAGGCAAAGAGAAAACAAAATTATCATTTTGTGCAGATGATATGACAGTGTATTTAGAAAACCCTAGAGAATCAAATAAAAATTAAAATAATAATTACACTAGAACCATACAATATAAGACAAATGCATATAAATATCATCATTCCTATATATAACCAAAACAACCAAATAAGAAAAGTTAAAAAGAGAAATTCCTTTCAAAATAACTACAGAGGCTATAAAATATTTGGTACTCCACATCATCAGTCCTGGAATGCCATCTCATCATTGCTCTCTGGCTGATTAGAAGAGGGGACCATGAACTCCAAAACTCCACTTAAGAAGAGAGCTCATATCAAACATCTCATTTTTCACCTGGCTATGCTACTTGGGACTTCTCTGATGAACTTACTCCCTAGCTTCCCCTCCCCTCTTCCCCCTCCCCCGCCCAACTCTTTCTGGATTCCTTTTGTGTATGGTCTTTTTCCCAATGGATTATAAATTACTTGAGGACAGGGACTGTCTTTCTTTATTCATGTTTGTATCCCTGGTGCTTACTATAGTGCCTGACACATAGTAAGTGCTTAACCAATGTTTATTGATTGACAGATCGAGTGTGAAATTATCTCAGGGACTAAATGAATCTACTTATAAAACACTCTTTGCAAAATAAAAACAAACCTAAATAACTAGAGAAACATTAATTGCTTATAGGCATGTCCTGGTAGTATTATAAAAATCATAAATTGCCTAAATTAATTTATTCAGTGCTATTCCAACCAAACTTCCAAAAGAATATTTTATATGCCTTGAAAAATGCAAAATTTTTATAGAGGAATAAAAAAAAATCAAGAATTTCAAGAGTAATAATAAAAAAGGAAAGGAAGGGATTCATATTATCAGAAACATCTCAAACTATACCATAAAGCAGCAATATTAAAACAATTTGGCTCTGTTAAAAAAAAGAGAGGTCAATCAGTGAAACAGATTAGGTATATGATGTACAGAAGCAAACCAACATGGTAGCATAGGATTGGATAAACCCAAAGATCCTATTACTGGGGGAAGGACTCACTATTTAACAAAAATTATCAAGAATACTGGACAGTGATCTGGCAGAAATTAGTATTTACACCAACATCTCAACTCACACAATAATCATCAACTACCAAATGGTTATATGACCTAGATATAAAGGTCACATTATAAATTAAAGGAGCAAGGAATAAATTGCCTTTCAGATCTATGGAGAGGGGAAAAGTTCATTACTAAACAGAGGAAAACAGACAAAATGAAAGAGTTTTGATCCCATAAAATTTTTTAAAAGTGTTTGCACAAAAAATCTAATACAGTAAAAGTTAGAAGGGAAACAGATAAACTGGGAAAAACTTTACAATAAATTTCTCTGATAACGGTCTCATTTCCAAGATAAATAAGGAATTGATACAAATTAATAATTCTAAAAGTCATTCCCTAATAGATAAATGATCAAAAGATATAAAAAGGCAGTTTCCAAAGGAAGAAATTCATGCTATCTCAACAGTCATGAAACAATTCTGAAAATAACTAATAACTATAGAAATGCAAAATGAAGTAACTTTGAGGTTCCATCTCACCTATCAGACACAAGGATGACACAAGGGAAAATAACAAAAGTTAGAAGTCTGTGGGAAAACAAATATATGGGTGCACTGATTGTGGAGCTTTGAAATTATGGAGTGAAATTTAGAATCATGCTCTGAAAGTTAAACTCTGCATCCCTTTTGATTCATCTAGAGCACTGCTAGGATTATCTCCCCAAAAAGTCAAAGAGAGGGGAAAAGGATGTATGTGTATACATAAACATTATAACCATTCTTTTTGTGGTAGTCAAAAACTGGAAACTAAGGAGACTGTCCTATTGGGAAGTGGCTGAACAAATATATAAGAATGTAACAGAATATTATTATGCTATCAGAAATGATGAAATCAATAATTTCAGAGGAAATTGGGTGTAAAGCCACACAGGAATAGCTTTCCAGAGGACTGCTGCTGTGAACAGCTTTCAAGGTTCTGATTACATAGTGTAGTGAGCTCTCTATTCAATAACAAATCAGAGCAAAACAATCACAGAAAATCAAGGTACAGCACTCCCAATGTTACAACTTAACACAGAAAATCAAGTACAGCATTCACCATGTCACAATTCAACAACTTATCACTAAAATGGCCACAGTTTTCACCAAAGTGGTCAATAGTTTTAAACAAAGTACATTCATTTAGTCAATCACAAAATCCTTACTTCAATCACAAAGTACAAAAATCAAAGTTCTCTACCCCTAGGTCACAGTAAATCATTATCTTCTGTCAGTACACAGTATCCAAGTAAAGTCTTCTTTCTGCTTGACTCAAGGCTGACTCTCAGCTTCCAGGGTTCCTCTTCCATGGTCCCAGCTCCAACTGTCACCTGGGTTCAAAGGCAGGCAGCTCCCAGTTCCTTGTCCAGTTCCTTGTCCAGTTCTTCATCCTGTTCCCATTTCATATTGAGGCTCACAGTGTCCAGTCCATCTCAAGTCCTTCACAGTTCCTGTTTCTGGGAAGACAAAGCTTGACAGAGCCACAGTAATATTCATGCACATTGCTGGCACCATCATCAATTCACTATCTGCCTGTGAAATCAACTCAAACCCACCAACAAGGTCTGAGAACTCAAATCATCAACATAGAAATCAACACAGACCCATAAACAAGGTCCAAGAGGTCAGCACAAATCATCAATAAAGTCCCAGGACCTTCAAAACCCTCCTCCAGGATGTCTGTAAACAAACAATATGTTGTTTTTAGTAAATACACTTGAAACATAAAGATTCACATAACGTTAAAAAAAGATTATAGCAAAATATACTATGCATTAGCTGAACTAAAAAAAGCAAGGGTAGTGATCATGATCTCAGATAAGACAATAACAGAAACTAGAAAATGAACAAATTGAAACAAAAATCAAAGCCATAGACATAAAATAGACATTAAGGGCAAGATCTATGAATAAAATGACCAACAACAACTCCAGAGGATGAAGAAGGCTGCTAACAACACCTTCTGACACAAAAGTGACAGACTTACAATGCAAAATTTGACATATATTTTTGGACATGCCCAATCTAGGAATTTGCTTTCACTAAGCAACTTTGTTATAAAGGTTTGTTTTTATTTTCCCTTCAATATGGGAGGAAATAAAGTGGAAGGGGAGATAAGGTTCTTCCTGCAAAAAAAGAGAATTTGAAGGAATGCCAGAGGGAATTACAGATAAGTAGCTTTGAAAGTTACATGTCGAATTTATTTATATATTTTAAAACAAAAGCTAAATCTATGTAATGGAAAATCAGTTTCATGTACAATCCCTTCCTGTTCTATGATCAATAATGAAATATTTATTTTATTCAGTGCATGTTAAGTTCAGAATAATCATAAAAAACAAACAAATAAATAAATGATTGCCCAGATCTATTAGTACCAGAGGGCAAAGTAAAAATAGAAGAAGTTCATCAGTCACTTCCTGAAGAAATTGCAATATGAAAAATACAACAAATGAAACAAACAAAATCCAGAGCTTCCAGATCAAGGAAAAAATATTGCAAGCAAACAGAAATAAAGAGTTCAAATACTAAGCCACCAAAGTCAGGATCATATAAGATCTGGCAGCTACTACTACAAAGAAGAAAAGAACCTGGAATATGATATTCCAGAAGGCAAAAGATAAAGACTTACAACCAAGAATAACTTACCCAGAAAAGATTAGTATACTCTTGGGGGGATGGGGGTGGACAATGGACCATTCATGAAATAGAGGACTTTCAAGTATTCCTGATGAAGAGACTAGAGCTGAGTATATAGTTTGAACTGTAAACACAGGAGTCAAGAAACACAGAAAGGAAAATACACTTGATTGATATGAAGGGACTATATGATGAAACATTTATATACTAATAAGAGAAAAAGAAGTATTCTCTCAAATGTCTTCAATAGTAAGAATGTCTTCAAGGTCAAAGAAAGAGAAAATAAAGGAGATAACTGGATGCAATTTTGCTATATTTTTATAATATTAAAAGAAAAAAGAAAAGGAAGGAAAAATGAAAAGATAAGGGAAGAAAGTGGAGAAGACGGTAGAACTTACTTATAACATAATTAGGGTACACAAGAATAATTATATAGCCATGGAGGACAGGATGGTGGCATGGGAAACAGACTACATATGAACCTTACTTCATTTGAACCTAATGAGAAGGTTAATTCTTCCCTCCCATGACAGGTCATCAAATACTTGAAGACAGCTAACATTGTCCATGAATCTTCTCTTCTAAACATCTTCACTCACTCCTATGACATAGACTCAGGGCCCTTCTCCACTGTCCCCAGAGGACCCTGCCCTCTTCTGCATATTCTCAAGCTTGTCAATGTCCTTATTAAATGTTTCTTAACTGGACACAATATTCCTGATGAGAGCATGGTATGATGCTCCTCCTCATATCAAGAAACTATGTCTCTCTTAATGCAGCCTGAAATTACATTATGTTTTCTGGCTACTGCATCAAACTGGTCACTCATATAAATGTTTCACTTCTTTTTCAGAATAAACAATGTTTATCCATGCCTCCAACATGAATAAATGAATGAAAAAAACATTTATTAGCACTTATTAAATGTAAAACATTGTGCACTAGGCATAGAAACAGAAAATCAGGGCAGTCCCTACTCTCAATAATATGGAAAAGCAACACATACTAGAGTTTTTAGCTGAAAGTGATGAGGAAGGGCCTCATGGTCCTTAGGGTAGAGCAGAAAAACAGATGGTAATATATATTCTTTAATGTTATTTCCCTTTATAAAATTGAATCATTTAATGGTACCAATAACTTCACCTAAGAGAACTTTTTTGTTTTTTTCATTTTTCAAATGCTTTATTTACTTCTGATTTATATCATTCATTTCCGCCAGATTTTTAGTTACAAATTTTCTCTCCATTTTCCCCCTACCACCACCCCAATACAGCAGTCCCACAAGATATTCCCTCCTCTAATCTGCTCTCTCCCATATTTTCTCCCATACCCCTTTCGTCTTTTCCAGTGGATCTCTATGCCCCAGTGCCTGTATATCTTATTTCCCAATTACATGTAAAATAGTATTAATTATATATATATTTGATTTTAAAACTTTGAATTCCAGATTCATTCCTTTTCTCCCTTGTCACCCACCCTTACTGGGAAGATAAGCAGTTCAGTATAGGTTGTACATGTGTGGCTAATGCAAAACAATAACATAGTAGATATATTGTAAAAGACTGACTATATTTCCCTCTCTCCTATCCCACCTCCCACTTGTTCTATTCTCTACTTTGATTCCATCACTTTTCAATAGTGGGTGCTTCCAACTTCCCTCTCCCCCCAGCCTGCCCTCCCTTCCATCATACCCCCTCTCATCCCCTTCCCCCCTACTCTCCTGTAGGGTGAGATACCCTATTTAGTGTGTATTTCATTCCCTCCTCAAGCCAAATTCAATGAAAATAAGGTTGACCCATTCCCTTTTGCCTTCCTCTTCTTCCCCTCCATTGTAACCATTTTCCCTTGCCTCTTCTATATGAGATAGTTTACCCCATTCTGTCTATCCCCATCTCCTCTCATTATATTCCTCTCTCACCTCTTAATTTCACCTTTTAAGTATCATCCCTTCCTGTTAAATTGGTCCTGTGCCCTCCATCTATGAATACCTATAAACATACATACACACATTCACATATGTATTCATATGCCCATATACTCTCATATACTGACATATATTTATTTCTATTCCCTTCAACTATTATCATATGGAGAAAAGTTTCATAAGTTACAATTATTGTTTTTCCATGTAGGAATGTTAATAGTTCAACTTTGATAAGTTCCTTATGATTTCATTTCCCTGTTTACCTTCTCATGCTTCTTGTATCTGAATGTCAAATTTTCTATTCAACTCTGGTTTTTTCAGCAAGAATGCTTGAAAGTCCTCTATTCCACTGAATGACCATATTTTTCCCTGAAACATGATACTCAGTTTTGCTGGGTAGGTGTCTCTTGGTTTTAATCCCAGCTCCTTTGATCTCTGGAATATCATATTCCAAGCCCTTCTATCCCTCCATGTAGGAGCTGCCAGATCCTGGGATATCCTGATTATGTTTCCACAATATTCAAATTGTTTCTTCTTGGCTGCTTGTAATATTCTCTCCTTAATCTGGGAATTCTGGAACCTGGCTATTCCTAGGAGTTTTCTTTTTGGGATCTTTTTCAGGAAGTGATCGGTGAATTCTTTCAACCTCTATTTTGCCCTCTGGTTCCAAAACATCAGGGCAATTTTCTTTGAGAACTTCCTGAAGGATGATTTATAGGTTCTTACTTTGATCATGGCTTTCACGTAGTCCAATAATTTTTAAATTATTTCTCCTGGATTTATTTTCCAGGTCAGTGGTTTTTCCTATGAGATATTTCACATTTCCTTCTATTCTTTCATTTGTTTGGATCTGTTTAACAGCACCTTGATTTCTCATAAAGCCACTAGGTTCCATTTGCTCCAATCTAATTCTGAAGCAATGATTCTCCTTAGTGAGCTTTTGAGATTCTTTTTCCATCTGGCAAATTCAGCTTTTTAAGGCATTCTTCTCCTCATTGGTTTTTTGAGCCTCTTTTTGCCATTTGAGTTAGTCTATTTTTAAGCTGTGATTTTTCTCGGTCAGGCTGTTGACTTTCATTTCGTAATTTTCTTGCATCATTCTCATTTCTCTTCCCAATTTTTCCTCCATTTTTTAAATCTACTTCTTAAGGTCCTCTATGGCCTGTAACCAGCTCATAATTTCCTTGGAAGCTTTTGGTGCAGGAGTTCTGACTTCATTGTCTTCCTCCTGTTCCATGCTTTGATCCTTTTTGTCCCCAAAATAGGAGTCTAATGTTCAAATCTTTTGTCTGCTTTGTTTCCTTTGCCTGGTTATGTCACCCCTCAGTCACTTGACCCCCGAGCTTTTTGCCACAGTAGGACTCTGCCACCAGACAGGGGAGCTTTCGTTCCAAACGCTGGGGTTTTCTCAGCTTCCGGAGGTATTAGAGGGGTGCCCTCTCTGAGGCCTCCACACACTCTGGCAAGCTGGACACACACCCAAGGACCTCTACCCTAGACTGCAATCCAGAGCCAAGCAGGTTAAAGCAAGAGCAATTACCCCTCAGACTGGTTGCTTGGTCCCCCTACACTCTGCAGACCAGGAGCTAAAGCTGCCACCTGGCCCTGGTTGGCTGTGCTGGTGTCTCAGTGGCTTCTTGCCCCGGGGGCAAAAGCCGACGCACTCCCACTTACTGGTCCCAAAGTCCAGACTGCTCTGACCTCTCACTTTGTCCTTAGTATCTATGTGTTGATAAATGTGGAAACGGCCACAGCTGCTGCTTATCTGGAGTCCCTCTTCCGGTGGCTGGTCAGACCCACCCTGGGGCTAAAACCTCCGGCTCAGGCGGGCTTGGTCTTGGCTCCCAGAGCACTACGCTGGCTGATTCCTGCCGGCCTGCTGGGCTGTCCTCAGCAGGAGGATAGCTTCTCTGTGTCATTTTGTGGGTTCTGCAGCTCCAAAGTTTGTTCAGAGTCCCCTTTTTACATGGATTGGGGAAGGCGGAAGCCGAAGCTGCTCTAAGGTCCTGCTTCTACTCTGCCATCTTGACTCCACCCCTTCAACATGTTTTTCGAGAACTTTCTTTTCTGGGACTTCAGTAACTGTAGCTGTTGAGAGGCAGAGGCTGCACCTATGAGGCTGCATTTCCACAAGGGATGATTTAATGCATGATGTCTGTGGGGACTTAGTTTATGCTTGGGAAGATGAATTTTTTACCTAAGTGAAAGACTTTATATTTATCAGTATTGGATTTCATCTTATTAAATTCAGTCCAATACTCTAGCATGTCCAGATCATTTGGATGCTGACTGTCATCCAATGTATTAACTATCTCTTCTAGTTTTGTGCCATGTGAAAATTTCATGAGCATACTTTAGTTAAGTTCTTGATAAAAATGTTATATAGCATATGGCAAAGAGAGATTCTAGGTGTATCTCACTGGAAATCTCCTGCCACACTGACAATGAACATTTAACAACTAATCTTTGAGTCTACTAGCAACTATTCTTTCCATCAGAGGAATAAGCCAATACAGGGCAAATTTCTGCTCTGGCATATATATGTATGCATATATATATCCCAACAGAATATCATTCAGGACCATTTTTCAGCTCTCCTATTTTCTTCAATGTGGTACTTGCAAGAAAAAATAGGAATAACTGCTAGAGTAAAGATGTATAGGAAGTAGAAAGAAAAATGACTGAGGACAAAATTGAAAAGGATAATTCCAAATAGAACAAGTAAACTACATTTTCCCACATGTATTCATTCATTCTATGCCTTGTGGGAAATATACTGTGCTTAGGCACTGGAGAAGATATAAATGAAGAAATCTCAGTCCCTGTCTTCTAGGGGCTTATAATCTAGAAATATACAGGACAGGGATAGGGAATAGATGTTTAGTTTTATTGGTATAGGGAACATCTTGGATGAAAAAAAAACTTCCTCTATTAAGGGAGATCAGCAATTTCTCTGTATTTTAAGAGCACTAAGTGACCAAGTGATGTGTGGAAGGTAACCCAGACATTTGTCAGAGGGAGACTTAAACTCAGATTTTCCTGCTTCTGAGGTTGGCTTTCTATTCTTTCCCTCATACTGCCTCCAGCTCCATTTAGTAATTTTCTGAGTTACAACAAAAGAGGTAGATGCTGGGAATAGTTCAGAGGTTTGGCAAGACATAGGTGGACATAGGACAAAGGGGCAAAAAGATTTGAGATCAAAGGGCAGTGAAGAACTGAACTGGCTAACTATAGGGTTTATATTGGAAAAGGAAAAAAGTGAAGTCAGAAAAAAAGCCTGAGAAATTATTGAAGTAAGGAGGGATTGGAGGTATTGATGAGGGATAAGAATAGGTTTAGGAAAGATGATACATAGGGAGAGATGACATGGAACATTATGGTCCGATAGAATAATGTCAGAGTTTGTAATTCAGTTTTCAAGAAGAATATTTGTAGATAAGATCTAGTGTGTAACCAACCCATTCCTATGTTTGACTAAGGTGGAGTGAAGGCATAGATCATGGGATATAAGGGGGCTGAGGAATTGTGAAGCTGGAGAATTTGAGGGGGCAACTAAATGGTGCAGTGGATAGAGTGTTGAGTCTGGAGTTAGGAAGACCTGAATTCAAATTTGACCTCAGAAACGGGCCAGTTGTGTAACCCCAGGCAAGTCATTTAACCCTATTTGCTTCAGTTTCTTCATCTGTAAAACGACCTGGAATAGGAAATGGCAAACCACTCCAGTATCTTTGCCAAGAAAACCTCAAATGGAGTCATGAAAGGCCAGACATTACTAAAACAACTGAACCACAACAACAAGAATGCTGAAATAGTCTCCTGCTAAAAAGGGCAGGAATTGAAAAGGAGAGAAAGATAATGACCTTGAGATGAATTCCTTGGGGAAAAATCAGGAGACCAGTATGAAAATTACCGTCATCTAAGTTGGGTTAAAAAAATTGTGATTGAGTAGATTTCAGAGAAGATGCTGCTGCATGATGGTGGTAAAGTGAGAATATGAAAGTGGCAGTGGGGACAAAGAATAAGATGATTCTCTTCCCAGTATAAGTGGTATTTAAGAGAAAGTATAAATATCCTGTGCTGGAGAATGATGGGCAGGCAGTGTCACCTGGGGGAAATAAGATCTCAGTGAGAGCTAGAAAATGAAAGCATTGTGAAAGAGGACCAGGGTGAATGGAAGATTGTTCACTATGCAATGGGAATTTCAGAGGGCACAGTGGAAAGAATGGATGGGAATGGTTGGGGTGGGATTGATTAGGAGAACAGGAGATGAGAGATTGTTAGC
This sequence comes from Petaurus breviceps papuanus, assembly GCF_028583685.1. NCBI lineage: Eukaryota > Metazoa > Chordata > Mammalia > Diprotodontia > Petauridae > Petaurus > Petaurus breviceps. The sequence goes on from NW_027185809.1 coordinate 23,920,326, forward strand.
CATAGGGATAGCAGTGGGTTGCAAATGAAATCTCAGTCTCCAAGAAGTGTTGCAGAGGGTGCTGGGGCTGGGCTTAGGTCTGGGTTGACCCTGATCTGCTGCTGCAGCAACTGCTCCTCCTCTAGGGTGGCTGGGTAAAGGGTATGGTGGTGTCAGTGGTGGGCTTGTGATCCTCCCCCTGAAAGTCAAATAGCATTGGTATGCCAGGTCTGAATCTAGGTTTAATTCTGGCCTGCTGCTGCAGTTGCTATTTCTCCAGGGGAGGAAATGATGGCCAATAATGTCAAGTGCTATAGAAAGGTCAAGAAAAATGAGCACATATACAAAGCCACTGGATATGACAATTATGAGGTCACTGGTGAGATTTCAGACAAGTATTTCAGTCAAGTTATGGGAAAGTGAGATTATAAAGGTTTGAAAATTTAACAGGTGATAAATTAGGTGAGGTAGTAAACACAGACAGTTACTCATTAAGAAGATTGGAAATGAAAGGGAAAAGAGAGGTGAGAGTGACATAAGGGAAAGTGACATAAGAGAAAGATCATTGCCTCCGGAGCAAAAGAACTTAGGTTCAAATCCCACCCCTGACATGACTTGTTTGATGCTGGACAAGAAATTTAACATTCCTGTGCTTCAGTTTCTTCATCTAGAGAATGAGAGTTTTGGAACAGAAGGTCTCTGAGGTATCTTTAAATAACACATCTCTCTACATCTATGATCTAATCATATATGATATCAGTTACAACATACATTGCCAGACATAGTTAATGCATTAATTTACTTTGCTTAGTTGTACTGTTTTGTTGCTAGGGAAGGTTCTATTGGGGATGGGGGACATTGGGAAGCCATAGTGATAGAAAAAAAAAGCCTAAAACAAATCTATCTTTAAAAAGAAATCCCTCTCCACAATACCTCCAAAAAAAGAGGGTGTCGTGTCAATAGCTTGAAGAAGTAGAAGAGATGAAAGAAGGTTTTTATATAAGGGAGTCAAGTGAATATTTGTATAAACAGTAGAAGGAGGGGTAAGTTAGATGGCACAATGGATAGAGTACTGGGCCTGGAGTCAGGAAGACTCATCTTCCTGAATTCAAATCTGGTCTCACACACTTAGTAGCTGTGTGACCCTGGGCAAATCACTTAACCCTATCTGCCTCAGTTTCCTCAAGGAGCTGGAGAAGAAAAAGGCAAACCACTCTAATATCTCTGCCAAGAAAACCCAAAATGGGGTCATGAAGGATTAGAAATGACTGAAATGACTGATCAACAACAAAAAAGAAGTAACCATTGAATAATGGGAGGTGGGTGATTTGAGAAAGACAAGAGATTATTTATGGAGCAAGGAGGTAGGACGGGAAGGAACCAAGGGCATAGTTGAGAAGGGTATTCTAAACCAGAAGGAAAAAAGGATGGATAAACACATAGAGCTTGAAATATATTTGTATATATTTATTAGCTATGTATTATAATCAAAGAAATTAATAAGGCTTAAAATTTTAACATTTCTAAAAATAGGAAAAAAACTGAATTAGAATTTTAATAAGAAAGTTGGCATGTATGTTAATGCTTCTTAACAATCCCAAAAGCTTGAAATGGCTTAGCTTCTAATATCAGATGAGATGTGACACATTCAGTATGGTTTGACTACAGACAACTAGGAAACTAACACTCTTAAATCAAAATGCCAGTGAATCTGTAGTGAATAAAGTATGGTGTTTTAGAATCTAATAAATGAGAATTCTGAAGGAAACTAACAAGATATTTAAGTTATCCTCTTAGTCATTCAGGTGCACAACCCTGGTGTCATCCTCAGCCCCTCACTCTCATCTCACATATGGAATCATTGGTTGTCACGTTCTAGCTTTCCTACTTTAGTAACATCTCCCCTTCTCTCCCCTTCTCTTCTCTGATACTGCCACCAACCACAGGCCCTCATCACCTAATACCTGAATTACTGCAATAACCTGCTGGTGGGTTTGCCTGTTTCAAGATTCTCTCCTCTCCAGTTCTATCTTCTACTTAGCTGTCAAATTGATTTTCATTAAGCATAGATCTATGTCACCCTTCTAGTCTATAAATTCTAGTGGTTTCCTATCACCTCCAGGATCAAATATTGGGAAGCTCTTCATAACCTGGCTGCCTCAAAACTTTCCACTTCACATCTTCCTTCCTTCCAAGTACTTTAAAATCCAGTGACACTGAACCCCTGGCTGTTCTTCAAACATTACACTCCATATTGTGATTCTGGGCATTTTTACTGGTTTTCCATCATGCTTGGGACTTTCTCACTCCTCATCTACATTTTTCCTCATGGCTTCCTGGATTCCTTCAGGTTTTAATTAAAGTCCCACCTTCTATAAGGAACCTTTTCCAGTCCTCCTTGATCTTCATGCCTTCCCTCTGAGATCATCTCCAATTTATCATATCCGTCTGTGTGTGTCTGTACACAGTATTTACATATTGTCTCCTCTACTAGACTATGAGATCCTTGAGACCAAGATCTGCTTTTGGCCTTTCTTTGTATCTCCAGCACTCAGCACATTGCCTGGCATATGTGCAGGCGCTTCATACATGCTTGTCGACTGACCAATCAAATTTTCTTCTTTTCTTTACTTTCTCCAACAAAACCTCACATTTGAATAAGATGTATTTTTTTTTCCTAATGCAAAATTTCTTTTAAAAGAATATGTAGTATATGGCTCCAGAGTCAGGAGGACCCAGGATCGGTTCCAGCCTCAGATACTTAACACCCACACGCCGTGTGGTAACCTTGGGCAAGTTACTTAACCCCAATTGCTTTAAAAAAAAAGAGAGAGAGAAGTACATTGAACAGCAACTACATTTTAATATCATTACACTAAAATGATGATGGATGAGTCCTGAAATAAATTAGTATCTGGTTCAGATTTCAGAAAGAAGGTATATAGTATACTTTTTGATTAAGATGATGATATAATAAGTCATAGAGAAGACCAGATCTCCCGCATAAATCCCAGGCAATATCTGTAAAGAACTTTTAAAAGGACAGTGCTAAAGGACTAGGTTCCCCATCACCTGAGGAATGACTAACTACATTGTAAAACATGAATGCAATGTGGTATTTCTGTGCCATAAGAAATGATGAATATGAAGATTTCAGAGAAGCACGGAAAGACTTACATGAACTGATTCATAGAGGCATAAGCAGAACCAGGAAAACAATATAAACATTGAACAAGTCATTTTATTCTTTATATAAATATAGAGAATAAAAATCTGGAGCTGCATACTGCATGACCATAATAACCAAATCATAAAAGTTTAAAAAAGTAACCTCTCCTTTCATTGCAGAGGCAGCAAATTATGAATAGGGAATATTGTACATACTTTCAGATACAGTTGGTTAGTTTTTCTGAATTGTTTTTTTTAAGTCTTTGAAACAAGGGTAAGAGAGGGACAGATTCAGAAATGAATATAGCATAATACAAAAGGCACTAATAAAATTTAAAAATTAAGATATGCTTTGGATGTCCACTATCATACAACAATTGTATAACTTGAAATTTGGTAATAACATAGGTTTCTTTGGATTACATTCAGCTAAGGTACTTAGGAGAATTACCAGAAGGGCCTCCTTCTAGCACTATAATATTACCCATTCTCATGGTATGGATACCTAGACTTCAGCATGACCCCAGAATGTTAATTTAGTAGTTTTACTAAAGGGATAGGAGAGGTCAAAGTGATTAGTGAAGGTGTCTTTCCAGTGTAATCCAGTCATAGGGTTAGTTGAGAGAATCATTTTGGTTCTACATTCTGAAATAGGTCCAATAATAAGTAGGAATATTATTGTGGGATTTCTTAGAGATTAAAATACCTATGTACAAAATGGTCCTACAACAATTCTACAATAACTTTATGAAAGTCTTGGTGGTGCTGTATATAATGTTGACTTTATTTTTATCTCTGCACCTATACTTATTCCTCTTGGCCAGATTATAAATCAATTAAAAATAAACAATAAATTAAAAATGAACAATAGCATCATGACAGAAGCGAAACATACTTGTTATTGTAGGGTTGGGGCTATGGGAATATTCTTGAGTATAGTAAGTTTGTTCACAGAACTACCTTGCTGCCCAAGAAATCTTTTGTTGTGCAGTTATATTTGACTCTTTGTGACCCCTCTGGGTTTTTCCTGGCAAAGATACTGGAGTGGTTTGCCATTTCCTTTTCCAGGTCATTTAAGATGAAAAAACTGAGGCAAAGAGAGTTAAGAAACTTGCCCAGGGTCACAGTTAGTAAGTATCTAAGGCTAAATCTGAACTCAAGGAGGTGATTAAGTCTTTCTGACTCCAGGCCCAGTATCCTAATCACCGTCCCACTGAAGTAAAGATTACCCTTTGTAAAAATTAAATGTTGCCAAATGTACAAATGGAATTGGGGTGCTAGGCATTGGCACCTAATAAAGGAGAGAACATATCCAGTGGGGATTTAAGGCAGATAGCAGTATAGAAAAGGGATTCATCCACCCCTCAGGGTTACCCGCTGAAAACTCCAAGGGGCAGATATAGCAGCCTGGCCCTGGGAAAGTCAGTGAGTATACTTGTTAAATAAACATATACATACATATATACACACATAATTATATGCTACACACATATTATATATATATTACAGTGCTTGGCATATAATAATATATCTGTATAAAAATCTCTGTAATATATAATAATCTAGAATATAATCTATCTCTCTATAATATGCATGTATTTTATTATCTATAGTACTATATAGTCACATATAAACATTCACAATTTTAAACTACTTCTAAACTTAGTTTTATAGGCTTGCATTTTTCTAAACTTCATAAGATTGGGTGTCACAGTACAAAGGTAATAAAATTCGAGATGATAATTATAGGGAATTAAATTGAAATTATAGGTCAAATACTGTAGTAAAAACAACTCACTACTGAAATTCCATCCAATGCTTTGAGATTTGGAAGGTGGAAGATTACAAACAATCGATAGTTTTCTTGATTCCATACAATAAGATTTCCACACATGTCTAAGATGACCAGATTGTATAAACCCTAGTAAAATAAAAACATTTTTAATTCACATAAAGTTGCTATGTATGCTTTTATTTGATCCCCTGAAAAATTTCATTAGCATTGATTTTAAGTCACTAATTGACTCTATACTTGAGTAACAATGTGCGTTGTCATATGCATTTGCTTCATTAACCTTCTTAGGTTACTAGGGTCTTTTCCTTTAATATTTTAGGATTGGAAATGCCAAGATTGGAAAGGTATAGAAAATCATCACCCATAAGGATTAGTTGAAGGAACTACTGGTGATGTTTAATTGCAAAAGAAGATGATTTAGGGAAAATATGATAGCTGTCTTCAAGTATTTGAAGGCCTGTCACGTGAAAGAGAGATTATACTTCTTTTGAAGGCAGAATTAGCGAAAATGAGTGGACTTTACCGAGAGGAATGTTTTTAGCTTCATAGAAGAATAATGGTAGGGGGCAAAAGCCCTATTAGTCTTGGACCAATGAATTTACAGATGAAAGGGCCAAGAATTCTGGCTGAGTGGGGAGCAGATAATTATCTTACCTTCTGGGCACTCAGCCTCTTTTATGGATGATCAGGAGAGATTAGTTTTCAAAAACTTTGGAGCTGACTGAAAATTATTAGGCAAATTACCATTAACAAGTTGATAGCCTAGCCTTCAGAGATGAAAGTTTGGAGATTATATTGGATATTCATTATAAACTAGGGGGAGGTCTCTGATCACAGGGAACAAGCTCTGTGTCAGGAAAATAGCAAAATGATCAAACCTAAGTGTCTTAGCTAAGTGGGACCATCTTTCTCTTTATTCTAAAAAACTTGGTACATGGGGCTGAGAACACACTGGCAGTCTCTGAGCTCAGAGTGAACAAAAGAGAGAGGCTTTTAGCTTTTTAGGGAGAGACAGAGAGACAGAGACAGAGAGAGTGAGAGAGAGAGAGAGACAGACAGAGAGAGAGACAGAGAGAGAGACAGAGAGAGAGAGAGACAGACAGACAGAGACAGAGAGACAGAGAGAGAGAGAGAAAGAGAGAAAGAGAGAGACAGAGACAGACAGAGACAGAGACAGACAGACAGAGAGAGAGACAGAGAGACAGAGAGAGAGAGACAGAGAGAGACAGAGAGAGAGAGAGACAGAGAGACAGAGAGAGAGAGACAGAGAGAGAGACAGAGAGAGAGAGAGAGACAGAGAGAGAGACAGAGAGACAGACAGAGACAGACAGAGACAGAGAGAGTGTGTTCTAAAAGATCTAGCTAAAAAACGTCAAACCAAATAAACAAAACATGGCTGCACCTCTGGCTGAACTAGAAGACAGAAGGCAGTAAGAAGTATATGTAAGCAGCAATCACAGAGAATACTTGCCCTGAATTCTATGGAGGCTAAAAGACCAGTATTCAGCAGATACTATGTGTCCAGCAGAGCAGTATCTGGTGGAGCCCACAATACCAGCTGAAAGTAGGCAGAGTACAAGACCAGTGTTGGTAGAAGCAGCACGATGACATCACTAGAAAACATTTTTGCTTCTGCAGTGTCAGAGGCATGAGTTGCCCTTCCACACTATTCCTTGGCCACATGTATTCTTTGTGTGTCACTATTTTTTTCTATATGTGTGCCTACTATATGCTGTATATATCTGCAGGATAATGTACCCAGGTGTAATAGCAAGCATCCTAGCATACCCAGGGTGGCTGCTAGCACAGGTTCTTTGATCTGCTTTTCTAAAGGAAAGCAACTAAAAAAGGGATTAACCATCTTACTTTAATCAAACATATATCATTTACCTAGTTCAGGGGGAAAAGTCAGCACCCTGAACTTCAGAGAATACAAACAGAAGATACAAGCAGACAAAAAATACAGACAGAGAAACATATCAGCAGGCAGGGCTTCCAGCTGTCTGACCATTACATCCATACCTACTTAGTTACCAGAGAGAGAAGCACCAACATCTGGGTTTTCAAAGCCAGGGGACTCAACGGTTACCCAGAGTCTCACCTGGCCAAATCACACAACTCTTCCCATTAGTGAGCCCCAAAGCAAAACCTAACATCAGGGTATATATAGTCTTCTCCAGGGTCAGAGAACATCAGAACCCACTTGACTACAAAGGAACAAAAGTTGTGCCTTCCTGAAAAACAAGGCTCCCACCACAGGCTCCATGTGACCTCACCATTCAGCCTATTAGGGGAGGTTCTCAAATTCACTTAAGCCTATGAAAGAGCAGGGAAGATCTTCAAATTACCATTACCATTATACCAGGTTTATGAGGGAAAGATTTTGTTGCTGCTTTCTTACAATGCCATTTCATTACACGGCTTTGCTTTGAAATAATTGTATCCCCTGACCAACTATTACTAGCAAATATGTTGGTGGGGTCTCACAAATTATAGTTTTAGAGGATGTAGAACCACAGAGTATCTTGAATCTTTTTATTTGGAGATCTAACCTATGAGCTGAGCACAGCTTTTAGGAGTCACATAACAACCCCTAGGTGCCACCTAGGGAAAAACTTCCTGACAATTGTAGCTATATAAAAGCAGAATTGGTTCCCTCAGGAAGTAGCAAGTTCTCCATTACTAAAAGTCTTCAAGAAAAGGCTAGATGACCATTTGTTGGGGAAGTCATAGAGGGGATTCCTGTTTGGTTTAGGTTGGACTAGATGACCTCTAAAAGTCATGTCAAACTTGGAGATTCTTTAAGAATGTGGTTCTGTGATTAAGTAATTGAATGATTATCTGATATAAGTATTCTCTCCATCCATGCAGACCACAATTCTTTATCACCTTAGTTACTACTCTTCATGAGTTCTGTGACCAAAAACCTTTATCACCTAGTCTTTTGGTGATGAATCTCTTTACATTTAGCTAGGTTATTCTTTGAACAATGCATAACAAAGAAAAAAACAAACAAAAGAAGATTGGCTAAGGTTTTCGCGAGTACCTTAGGGACTCCACTGTTTTTTAATACCACTGAACAGAATGAAACATCATTTCAAAGTTGTCTCTAAATTGTTGACATTTACAAGACAGGGTGCCTATAGTCCACAGTCTTCTCTTTTCCCAATAGGGATTCTCACCATGTTACACAGATTCTAGTCTTGAACAAAAATCCTACTTTGATTTCTCACTGAGGCATGAGTATGTATGTATATATTTATGTCCATAAATATATACATATACTTATATTCATATTATACCTACACATATAAATACATAAAGGATAAAGACATTATTAAATTATTATCACAAACTCCAAAACATTAAAATTTACCTTTAAATTATAGATCTCCTGGTTGGTAGCAATAAAATTATTGTTTATATATAATTCAATTATGGTGTAAGCTTTTTGTAAACCAACCAATGAAGTGATCTTGTTATTTTCAAGAGAAAGATAATGAAGATGAAGCATGTTTTCAAAGATGTTCTTTTCCAACCCAGTCAGGAGATTATTATTTATGCTGAAACGGGTTAGTTTGGTCAGCTTTGAAATGCCTGGGAAAATAATCAAATAGAAGAGAAAATTCAGAACAAAAGCAAATAGGATTGAAAAGTAAATTCTGGCTGCATCACTGGAATTCTTTGGCAGTAGCACAGAGAACTTGGAGGACCCTATCATTTCATTTTCTTCTATGGAAAAAGCAAAGATTGTGGATAGCTTTTACACCAATCATATTTTGATTTTCTCAACTGAGCCACCCTTCCTTAAGTGATTACAAAAGGAAATCTATCCAGGAAATGTCATTTCATTTTAAATTCACCATGAAATAAAAACCCTGACCAGTTTTTATCATGAATGCACACAGTTCATACTTACTACTAAAGACCTCAACTTACCTTCTAAGATTTCCAAATAATTCAAAGAACTAGAAAATGGCAAAGGGCAAAAAAGGCACTATTAATTAATATTTAATTAGCATTATTTAGTATCATTCGAACTAATGACACCCTGTTTACAATGAGTAGCCTATTTGGAAGACTTGAAAGAATACCTTTGATGTTTTGTATGCCCTGAATAATGATTGTGGAGAAAAGCAACATAGCTCTGAGTTGAATAAAGCCAAAAAACCAAAGAAAATAGTCGAGAACAGAACTTCTAACAGAAAAAAATATTATGTAATGTACACATTTAGTTTCATGTACATTACTACAGAAAAAAGATGGGTTATCTATGTACAAATCCAGCTTAGCCATGCAGCAAAAATGTAAGCTGTCCAGCAGTAAGCTAGTCTGTCTACCTTCTACTAGGATAAGGACAAGAAGATAACTGTAGGGAAAGGAGGTGTAATAGGGTCCTCTGTCTACTCTATATTCAGAAAGATTTATGTTTAGCACTATACTACTAAGGAGCCGAAGACTTTAACCCATAATAAAATTACAAGACTGTTAATTACAATAACTGTTAATAACAAAAACAATCACAACTGATGTTTATAACTGAATCCAATGCCAAAATTTCCCAAAATGTCTTCCATGGAACCTTAGTGTTCTGTACAAAGTACATAGGGATTCTGTGTGAACATTTCAATGCAAAGACTGTTTTATTCTCTAAAATATTAAATGTAAAATTATCAAAATATGCATGCATGGTATATTATGGAAATAAGCTGAATTTTTAAAATTATGCTTCAAAATTCACCTGTTTTTTATGCTAGGTATCTGGGTGTGTGTGGAAGGGAGGTGGGTGCCACATACCACGGCAGTCACTTAGATTAGCATTTAGATCCTCTCAATATATTTCAAACCACAAAGTATTATTTGATCAAGTTAGTTTTAGTACTGTAATTAAAAATTCCAATACTCATTTCTCTTTTTTTATAAATGTAATGTGTAGATGGGGGCAGAGTCAAGATGGCAGAGTAGAAACAGGACTTCCATGGGGCTCCTGCTTCCACCTTCTCCAATTCATGTAAAAGGTGACTCTGAACAAATTTTGGAGCCACAGAACCCACAAAATGACAAAGAGAAGCTAACCTCCTGCTGAGAACAGCGTGGCAGGCTGGCAGGAAGTGGCCAGTGCAGCATGTTGGGAGCTGAGCTCAGCCCTGTGTGAGCCGGAGGTTTTAGCCTCAGGGTGGCCTGACCAGCCACTGGCTGGAGGGACTTCAGATCACCGGAAGCTGTGGCTATCAACCCATAGATGCTAAGGAAAAAGTGAGAGATCAATGCAGTGTGGACTTTGTGAACCAGGAGTTCAGGAGTTCGGTGAGGCCTTTGCCCCCTGGAGGGAGAAGCAGCTGAGGCTCTGTAGTCATGCAGCCACCGCCACATGGCTGCTTCAGAGCTCCTGATCTGCTTATTGTAGGGGGACAAAGTGACCAGTCTGAGGGGTAATCACTCTTGCTTTAACTTGCTTGGATCTGGATTGCAGTCTAGGGTGGAGGTCCTGGGGTATGTGACCAGCTTGCCAGAGTGTGTGGAGGCTTCAGAGAAGGCACCCAACTAATAGCTCCAGCAGCTGCAAAAATGCCAGCAATTTGGGACAACCCCCCCAAATAGCAGAGTTCTACTGTGGCAAAAAGCTCAAAAGTCAAGTAACTGAGGGGCAACATGAGCAAACAAGGGAAGCAAGGCAAGCACAGCGGTCCGACTCTGGATACCCTTTATTGGGGATAAAAAGGATTGGGGCATGAAACAGGAGGAAGACAGCTAAGTCAGAACTCCTGCACCAGAAGCTTCCAAGAAAAGAATAAGCTGCTTACAGACCTTAGAGGAGTTTAAGAAAGATTTTAAAAACCAAATAAGAGAAGTGGCAGAAAAATTGGGAAGAAAAATGAGAATGATGCAAGAAAATTATAAAATGAGTGTCAACAACCTGACTGAAGAAAATAACACCTTAAAAAATAGACTAAGTCAAATGGCAAAAGAGGCTCAAAAAGCCAATGAGGAGAAGATTGACTTAAAAAGCCGAATTTGCCAGATGGAAAAAGAAGTTCAAAAGCTCACTGAAGAGAATCATTCCTTCAGAGTTAGATTGGAGCAAATGGAAGCTAGTGACTTTATGAGAAATCAAGATGCTGTTAAACAGATCCAAAAAAATGAAAAAATAGAAGGCAATGTGAAATATCTGATTGGGAAAACCACTGACCTGGAAAATAGATCCAGGAGAGATAATTTAAAAATTATTGGACTACCTGAAAGCCATGATCAAAGACATAGAAATCATCCTTCAAGAAATTCTCAAGGAAAATTGCCCTGATGTTTTTAGAACCAGAGGGCAAAATAGAGGTTGAAAGAATCCACCAATCACCTCCTGAAAAAGATCCCAAAAAGAAAACAACTAGAAATATTATGGCCAGGTTCAGAGTTCCCAGATCAAAGAGAAAATATTACAAGCAGCCAGGAAGAAACAATTTGAATATTGTGGAAACACAATCAGGATAACCCAGAATATGGCAGCTCCTACACTGAGGGATCAAAGGGCTTGGAATATGATATTCTAGAGGCCAAGAGAGCTGGGATTAAAACCAAGAATCACCTACCCAGCAAAACTGAGTATCATGTTTCAGGGGAAAATATGGTCATTCAATGGAATAGAGGACTTTCAAGCATTCTTTTTTTTTTGGAGGGGCAATTAGGGTTAAGTGACTTGCTCAAGGTCACACGGCTAGTTTTTGTGGATAAGTGTCTGAGGCCAAATTTGAACCCAGGTTCTCCTGACTCCAGGGCTGGTGCTCAAATCACTGTGCCACCTAACCGCCTCGACTTTCAAGAATTCTTGATGAAAAAACCAGAGTTGAATAGAAAATTTAATATTCAGATACAAGAACAGAAGCATGAGAAGGTAAACAGGGAAAAGAAATCATAAGGAACTTATCAAAGTGGAACTATTTACATTCCTACATGGAAAAATGATAATTGTACCTTATGAAACTTTTCTCAGTATAAGATAATTGAAGGAAATAGAAATATATATGTATACATACATATATGTCTATATAGGAGGGTATATGGACCTATGAATACATGTGAGTGTGTGTATATATGTGTACAGGTATTCATAGAGAGAGGGTACAGGACCAGTTGAATAGGAAGGGATGATACTTAAAAGGTGAAATTAAGAGGTGAGAGAGGAATATAATGAGAAGAGATGGAGAGAGATAGAATGGGGTAAATTATCTTATATAGAAGAGGCAAGGGAAAACTTACAATGGAGGGGAAAAACAAGAAAGCAAAAGGGAATGAGTCAACCTTATTCTCAATGAATTTGGCTTAGGGAGGGAATGATATACACACTAAATAGGGTATCTCACCCTACAGGAGAGTAGGGGAAAGGTAGACAAGTGCCTTAGCCTCTTATTGGGAGGGCACAATGAGGACCTCAAATTTCTGATTGGTCCCTCATGACCCTCATGGTCCCTCATGACAGGTGCTGCCTCTAGATAATTGGCAACTGAGAGGATTCTCATTAAAGAAGCTACCCCAGGAATGTAATGGGAGGGATTAAGAGAACCTTTGCTCATCATTGGTAAGACTGAATTGGCCTTATTCACTTCTTTAGTGCTGAATTAGAGTAAGAGGAAACTATCAGAAATTTGTGAAGGGATGGCTTTGACAGCTTTCTAGTTCCTTGTTTATTTGATGCAGTAGAAAGAACACTGGATTCAGAGTCAGAGTACTTGGGTTCAAATTCTGGCTCTGCTATTAATACCAGTATCACCTTGGGCAAACTACTTTCCCACTCTGTGCTTTTAGTTTCCTCAGCTGTAAAATCAGAGTTTTAGACTTGATCTCCAAGGTCCTTTCTAGCCCTAAATTTATGATCTAATGTACTTGTATAAATAAACTAGAGTTTGTTATTGACACCCCCCTAGGCGAGTTGGAATCATTTGATTGTAATGCCAAGGAACTCTTTATGACTTTCCTATAACTTCCTGAGGGAGCTTTGGGGATAGAATCATAGCTTTAGAGATGGAAGGAACCTTAGATATCATCCCAACTCACTCATGTTATGGATGAGGAAGCTGAAGCTCAGAACACTAAGTCATTTTCCCTATAGGTTCACAAAAGAAGTTGAGTGTCAGAGCCAGGATTCAAATCAAAGTTTTGAAGAACACTATATATACTATTTTTTACTTGATGTAGTAAGCATCTATGCTGCTAAGATTTCTCATTTCAGAAACCCATTACCTTCTAGCTTTGAGATGAAGTTTCCATCTAAAGTGAGCTCTTCCAAATTAACACAAGATTCCAAACCTTCAATTCTTGTGAGATTATTATTGCTAAATGATGCCCATCGCAAATTCACCAATTTTTCCAAATTATTGATTTCAAAGAGATTTTGTCCATCCAAATTTAAGGCAGTTATCTGTTGAAAAATTTACTCAAAATGAATTTAGTAAATCTTTAAAAGATCAAAATATTTTAAACAAAATTTTAAGGCAGACTAGTGATAATCAAGTTCATGTTTCATACGTACATACAGACATTAAAGGAATTTTACTATAAACTGAAGAGCAAAACTCTTAAGACAATTCTTTTAAAAATAACATATGGTAGAGAACAGCTAACCCCAAAGGAGTGTTTGCTTAGCACCAGTTCTGCCAAACTGTCCAACAAAAGTGTTTTAAAGGTTTACATACTTTTTTGGCCTATTGTCAAGTAACTTGTCTATTGTTATACAATTAGTGTGAAAGGTAAGCTATCCTGATTAGTGCACTAGGCTAGAAATGAATGAATGGATCAATAAAAAAAAAGCATTTATTAAAGATTTACTATGTTCCTGACTCTGTGAAAAGTGCTAAAGATATAAATAAAAGTAAACATGATTGTCCCTGCCCTCAAGTAGCTTCTACATTCAACTGAAAGAGATAATATATAAAGGCAAACTACAGATTGTGTAGGGGTTATGCATGTGGCAGCAACATTTAGAAATGGCAATGTGTTCTGCTTCTGGGAAGGATAAGGTAAAAATTCACCCACTGAGGATTCAGGAGGAGGTGGGTTGTGGAGAATCACCCAAATAGAGGGGCCATGATTTGGAAATATCCAGGAAGTGATACGAGTAGACTAAGAAGCAGTGAACAAAGACCAGGAGACCCATGTGCTGGGTATGGTTCTGCCACCATCTAGCTATGTAATGTCCCTCAAGCCTCTATCTTGGTTTGCCTCATTAGATCACTCCTCTCTCTGGACACTGGTCGAATCCTCTTGACTTTCTTGATACTGCTCACACAAGACTCATTTCTCATGTCTGTGCCTTTGTGCTCACTATAGTCCTTATTTCTACCTTCTATAATTTCTCACTTATTTCAAAATTCAACTCAAACACTATCTTCTAAATGAAGCCTTTCCTGATTCCCCTCAATTGCTAGTCGTCTTGGAGACACGGTGACAATCAGCACAGCAGAGCTATCTCAACTTTCCCTCTTGCTCTCATGCTCACCCTGCTGTGGGGTGGAGCAACTCCTTCCCTTGGACTTGACTTTTTAAACTGGTTTGGGCAGGAAAAAAAAATGTGAACCTTTCCCTGCCCCAAGCCCTACAACTCCAACCTGGTTAGTCACAAGAGAACAAGAAAGTTGTGTTTATAGCTGCAATACTTTGCTAACTATAATTATTTTAAAATAATTAATTAATCAATCAATTAATTATCTTTTCTTCATCGTCCAAGCTGTCAGCCAGAGAACTGCTCTGGCAAAATATTCCACTCGTAAATCTATGTCTCTCATTTTCTGGGCACTCTCCAATGACCTTTCTCTGCTACATTTGAGAAAAGATACACATTAGATCAGTAACACAATGTTTATCCATTCTTATTACATTTTAAAAATAAAGTAGAGATAAAAACTAGCAAACTCTTTAAGAAACAGCTAAGTTTTGGGAAAAAGTCACACAGCTTATTGGGAAGAGGGAAGAAGAGGAAAGACTGGAGGAAATGGAGGAATCACAGCCTTGTGGGTCTGCTAGAGGAAATAGTAGTAGTTTTTTGGCAATACTGTACCTACCCTTATGCACTTCATGCCCCATCTAGGTGCCCATATAGTTCCAGTGCTGGATCTCAAGACTACTCTTCTCCACAGATACATGGCTTACAGAGGTAGCTCTCTCTCTTGTTCTTACTTCTGCACACTACTCTGATGCCAGAAAGTTCTCTCATAATATATTTATAGTTCCTTACAACTCCTTAGGCTGGGAGGGTTCTTCCATCAGTCTCCAGGTTAGGGCAAATTCTCCAGGGAATTAAGGAGAGAAACACTGGTGTGGGGCTAGATGTTTATTCTATATATACTTGTATATGTATATGTTGTCTTTCCTGGTAGAATGTATGAAGGTAAGGACTATTCAATTTTTGTATTCCCTAGTGGTACACAGTTGGTGCTTAATAAATGCTTGTTGGTTAACCGATTAATTTCCTCTTTTATACCTATTTTCTAAATTTCTTTCCAGCTCTAACATTATAATATTGTATTTGCCAATAGGTCACAAAATGTAGAAAGGGAAAAATGGTTATAAGGACTTATTAATATGGATGAATTTTAAATTTTTAATAACATTTTATGGATTATCAAGATGGAAATTTAACATGCTGCAACTTCTTATGACTATCAGCAAACCAGATTCTACTTTTTAATATTTTACTTTCCAAATATGCAATGTTTGGTAGCTCTCTGGGTGCACAAAAACAATCCCCTTTGAGAGGAAGCCAGGAGAGATGTATAACACAGAATGGGCAACGTATTAACTTAATATTCTATATGTGTGTGCTGGTCTCTTAAGTCTCTAACTGCCAACAATCTGAAACTTGAATAAAGAGAAGACTCCAGGAAGGTATCTGATTATTTCAACTTTGTCACATTGCTGTGTAGACAACGTAATATGTAGACAAAAGCTCCATATGTACTCTGTCTAGGGATCCTTTGGATAGTGTTTCATTTCATTTTTTCCCTCTAAGTTGTCACAGTAATAAAAGTTTCATAATGAGCCCCAAATGACAAGATGTTCTGGATTACTACACTGCAATACAGATCTATGTAAACATTGTAACCAAAAAAAAAAAAAAAATAAAATCAGAAATTATCAGGAATTTCCCTGATCTTCACCCTTTACTCTCTGTTATAACTGGACCTGCTTCTACCCTCTGGTTCTGGTCTTCTCACACTCCTAAACAGTTCTTGCCCTTGAAGGACATGTATTGAAACATCCTGGTGCCTCTCATACTGTTGATAACTTGTGGTTCTTGCACACATTCCTTGACTGAATTCTGATCCCGTTAACTTGGGTCCTAATTAACATTTTACCTATTACCTTGGGTCCTAATTAACATTTTACCTACTACCTCCCTCTGACATTCTGTCTTATGTGCTGCCTATTAACACCCCTGCTCTAATGCCTGGTTCTGACTTTCAGCACCAAATATACATCCCCATTTGAAATTATACCCTAATCCCAGATTCCCACCTCTGTAGATTCCCACTTCTTTCTAGTAGACTACTTTACTTGTCCTCTATCTAGGCTTCCTTGTTTCCTGGTCTAGAACATTGGACTGACATCAATATCCCCTTTTTATCACTCATGGTGACAGAAATCAAGTATAAAAACATTATGAGAAGCAAATTATCATAATAGCATCAAGCTTTACCTTGGAATACCAGTTTCCACTAAGATGTGAAAATGGTTCTGATTTTGTCATCTGTGTTAGAATTTTGGCAGAAGGCCATATACTAAGCATTCGTGGTCGAACTTCATCAGTTCTGGAATGGTGTGAGAGGGTTATCTAAAAAAAATATTTGATGAATAAAGGAAATAACATTCATAGTTCTACTTATCCATCATGAGGAGTTATGTTTCATAATCATTAATAAATGGCATTTATACAGTGCTGTAAGGTTTACACAATACTTCACAAATATTGTCTCATTTTATCATCACATAACTCTAACAGGTGCTATTATCATTCCCATTTTATAGATGAAGAAAATGACTCATAGTATGGTTATGTGACTTGCCCAGGGTCACACAAGCTAGCAAGTATCTGAGATCAGTTTTGAACTCAGATCTTTCCTGACTCCAGACCCAATGCTCTATCTCTTATGCCACCTAGCTTCTCAATAAAACAAAATGAGATTAAAATGTAAGCTATTTTTCATTTTCATAGTGGTCTAGGTCTTGTACTTTTACATATTTATTATTTAAGCATGATTTTAAATGTCTATATTTGTTTTTCCAACTTATTTTTCTATGTTGTAAAAATTATTTCTTTCATGAATTTTGAACAAGTTAAAAATTATATATGGCTGTATCTATACATCACTGCCAAAGTTTCTTCTGTTAGCATGCAATATTCCAGACACACTGACCAAAGTGTGGCATATAAAAAAGAATAAAGTTATTCTTGAACCTTATGTAAGGGAGACCAAGATACTTCTACAAGTAAAGCACTTGTTTTGATTCTTCCTGGCTATGAAATATAATTTAATACAATGATGGAGAGGCCATTCATTAAATACCATCCCAAGAGCCAAAAGTCCTTAAATACATGCCTCTAAGTTAACCTTAACAAGGAAGTAGCTTATTGTTCAGAAGACCTAAGAGGGAGTTTAGTGAGTTGAAGTGAGTATATAAACAGATAGATCAGATATATGGAGAGCAGTGGACTTTGAACCATGGAACAGATTTATTTCTATAACTGAGAGTCAAACAAAGCAATCTTAATAAGAGAAAACAACATTCAAGTAGCATAGTGTCTTGGAAATTAATTACATATATTTGTCACTCTGATAAGCAGGGTCATAGGCATGGATTTGTATTTAACAAGGATTCAGAGTTAGCTATGGAGCATGCAAACATATTAAAAATAGGACCTGGGACACTTCTGACTCAAGCCCCAGTATCCCCATATAGTCTCAACATATTATTATTTTGATAATGAAATGATTAGCTGATTTTTCCTAATTAGGGAAAAGATCTACATCTAGATATAATTAAGGAAAAGACAAAAGAAAAATTTAAAACCTAACAATCAAGATGGTGAAAATATATTGTGTGTTTGTTCAGGATAATAACATTATTCTCATGTAAATACTCAAGAAATATTAAACAATTGCATCCAACCTGAGTAATCCTTGTTCCAGCAATAAAATTTACAGCTGCATTTTTTTCTTCTTCAGTAACCAGGAGTCCATTTAAATGAGTAAGAGTCTTTAATCTGCCAATAACACTTGGTCTCAATGTAGCTGGCTTAGGAAAAACAGAACAATAATTTAATTTTAAAAATATTATGGATGATATTACATAGGAGAGCATTTAATTCATTTTTACATGAATAATACATTTGATATTAGTACCATGTTAAAATTGTTCATATTTTAAATAAGTGGCCACCCACAAAGTCACTTTTATAATAGAAAAATATTATTCTATTACATCTAGTAATAAGGGACAAACATAGAAGATGGAACTAGGTATAGATTATATAATCTGATAAACAGAAGAGAGAAGAGAAACTGAAAGGTGGTAAATGCTTATGAATTGTCCCTCAGCGCTATGGCAGGAATCAGACTAAAGATAGGCAATGGATCAATCAATCTAGTATCATGATCATGAGAAAAGTCAAGAGAGACAAGCTATAGATAGAAACTGCTTTGACATGACTAGAAAGAACTGGCTTTGGTTATTAACAACAACAAAACAAAAAACCCGAGAATTTTGCTTGTATAACTCAGCTTTCTAGCCAAACTTGGGGTATTTTGCATGAGACTCTCTAATTTGATAGAGAGAATGCTGATATTATGCTTCTCTTTTTTTTTTCATTTTTCAAATGCTTTACTAACTTCTGATTTACATCATTCATTTCCACCAGATTCTGAGTTACAAATTTTCTCCCCATTTTTCTTCTACCCACCACCCCAGAATAGCAGTCCCACAAGACATCACCTCCTCCAATCTGCTCTCTCCCATATCTTCTCCCATACCCCCTTCTACTTTTCTAGTAGGGCATGGTGGATCTCTATGCCCCAGTGCCTGTATATCTTATTTCCCAATTACATGTAAAATAGTTTTAATAATAGTATATATACATGTTTTTTTTAAACATTTGATTTTAAAACTTTGAATTCCACATTCATTCCCTTCCTCCATTGTCACCCACCCTTACTGGGAAGATAAGCAATTCAATATAGGCTGTACATGTGTAGCTAATGCAAAACACTACCATAGTAGATATATTGTAAAAGACTGACTATATTTCCCTCCCTCCTATCCCACCTCCCACTTGTTCTATTCTCTGCTTTGATCCCATCCCTTTTCAAAAGTGGGTGCTTCCAACTTCCCTCCCCCCGAGCCTGCCCTCTCTTCCATTATCCCCCCTCTCATCCCCTTCCCCCCTACTCTCCTGTAGGTGTATGTCATTCCCTCCCCGAGCCAAATTCAATGAGAATAAGGTTGATTCATTCCCTTTTGCCTTCTTATTCTTCCCCTCCATTGTAACCATTTTCCATTGCCTCTTCTATATGAGATAGTTTACCCCATTCTGTCTCTCCCCGTCTCCTCTCATTATATTCCTCTCTCACCTCTTAATTTCACCTTTTAAGTATCATCCCTTTCTATTAAATTGGTCCTGTGCCCTCTGTCTATGTATACCTATATATACCCAGATTCACATATGTATTCATATGCCCATATACCCTCTGATATAGACTATACACACACACACACACACACGCATGAACACACACACACATACACACCTTTTTCCATTCCCTTCAATGATTTTCATACTGAGAAAAGTTTCATTAGTTACAATTATCATTTTTCCATGTAGGAATGTTAATAGTTCAATTTTGATAAGTTCCTTATGATTTCTTTTCCCTGTTTAGCTTCTCATGCTTCTCTTGTTTCTTGTATCTGAATGTCAAATTTTCTATTCAGCTCTGTTTTTTTCATCAAGAATGCTTGAAAGTCCTCTATTCCACTGAATGACCATATATTCCACTGAAACATGATACTCGGTTTTGCTGGGTAAGTGATTCTTGGTTTTAATCCCAGCTCCTTTGACCTCTGGAATATCATACTCCAAGCCCTTCAATCCCTCAGTTTAAAAGCTGTCAGATCCTGAGTTATCCTGATTGTGTTTCCACAATATTTAAATTGTTTCTTCCTGGCTGCTGGTAATATTCTCTCCTTGATCTGGGAATTCTGGAATCTGGCTATAATATTCCTAGGAGTTTTCTTTTTGGGATCTTTTCCAGGAGGTGATCAGTAGATTCTTTCAACCTCTATTTTGCCCTCTGGTTCTAAAACATCAGGACAGTTTTCCTTAAGAATTTATTGGAGTATGATTTCTAGGTTCTTTCTTTGATCATGGCTTTCAGGTAGTCCAATAATTTTTAAATTACCTCTCCTGGATCTATTTTACTAGGTCAGTGTTTTTTTTTTCATTGAGGTATTTCACATTGCCTTTATTCTTTCATTTGTTTGGATCTGTTTAACAGCATCTTGATTTCTCATAAAGTCACTAGCTTCCATTTGCTCCATTCTAATTCTGAAGCAATGATTCTCCTCAGTGAGCTTTTGAGATTCTTTTTCCATCTAGCAAATTCAGCTTTTTAAGGCATTCTTCTCCTCATTGGCTTTTTGAGCCTCTTTTGCCATTTGAGTTAAGTCTATTTTTTAAGGTGTTATTTTCTTCAGTCAGGCTGTTGACTCTCATTTTGTAATTTCCTTGCATGGTTCTCATTTCTCAATTTTTCCTCCATGTCTTTTATCTGCTTCTTAAGGTCCTGTATGGCCTGTAACCAGCTCGTTTTTCTCTTGGAAGCTTTTGGTGCAGAGTACTGACTTCACCGTATTCCTCCTGTTCCATGCTTTGATCCTTTTTGTCTCCAAAATAGGAGTTTAATGTTGGATTGCTTTTCTTGGTTTGCTTCCTTTGCCTGCTCATTTTGCCACTCAATTACTTGACTTTTGGGTTTTTTGCCACAGTAGGACTCTGCTACCAGACAGGGGAGCTTCGTTCCAAATGCTGGGGTTTTCTCAACTGCTGGAGGTATTAATTGGGTGCCCTCTCTGGAGCCTCCACACACTCTGGCAAGCTGGTCACACCCCCCAGGACCTCCACCCTAGACCGCAATCCAGATCCAAGCAGGTTAAAGCAAGAGTGATTACCCCTCACACTGGTCACTTGGTTCCCCTACTATGAAGGCCAGGAGTTGAAGCTGCCACGTGGCCGCAGCTGCGCCACAGCCCTCAGTGGCTTCTTACTCCAGGGGCAAAAGCCAATGCACTCCCAACTACTTGGTCCCAAAGTCCACACTGCACTGACCTCTCACTTTGTCCTTAGCATCTATGTGTTGATAATTCTGGACTGCCAGAGGTGATTGGCCAGGCCTGCCCTGGGGCTAAAACCTCTGGGTCGGCTCCCAGAGCGCTGAGCTGGTTGATTCCTGCTGGCCTGCCGGGTTGTCCTCAGCAAGGGGTTAGCTTCTCTGTGTCATTTAGTGGGTTCTGTAGCTCCAAAGTTTGTTCAGAGTCCCTTTTTACATGAATTGGAGGTGGTAGGAAGCCAGAGCAGAGCGGAGGTCCGTTTTTACTCTGCCATCTTCTGATATTATGCTCTTAAAGAAATATCCTTGTTCCCTGAGAGAGGAAACATCTATCTAGATCTATGTCTGGAGTTTATCCTAGAGAGAGTCTGACTGAAATCATGCCTGTTCTCTTTCAAAAAATGCCTGTCCTCTCTAAAGTTCTCCCTAGCACTGCAGATCACAGACTGTGTGCAGACTCAAGAACCTGATAAAGAGGGCTTTAAGTTACAAATGGAGAGGAAGAAAAAGTTGGACATTTGTATTTATATGTTAGTCTAAATGTTTTTATATGTTATCTAAATGTTAGATATTTATATCTACACTCATATCAATACCTACATCTATATTTATTGTTCAGTTGTTCAGCCATGTGTAGCGGCAAGCACCCCAGCGTCCCCAGGGTTGCTGCCATCACAGGTTCTTGGATCTGCTTTGATAAAGGAAAGCAACTCAAAATGAGTTAACAAGCTTACTTTAATCAGTCAAATATGTATTGTTCACCTAGTTCAGGGAAAAAGGTCAGCACCCTGAACTTCAGAATATACAGACAGAATTATCAAGACAGAGAAACAGATCAAATAGACAGTTTCCAAAATGTCCAACCATTACATCCATACTAAATCATCATCTGGGTTTCAACATCTGGGTTTTTCAAAGCTGCGGGGGGGCTCTCAACAACAGCTTCCCAGAATCCAGATGAAATCACAGAACACTTCTCAAAGTGAGCCCCAAAACAAAGTTACACATCAGGGCTTAAATAGCCTTCTCCTGGCTCAGAGAATGCAACAACCTTATTGACTCACTGGCCAATCAAGAAGTATCTACTGAAAAACAAGCCTCCCACCCCAGGCTTCCAGGTGCACTTTAGCCTAGGGGCAGGGAAGATCTTACAAATTTACATTCCTATTACACTGTGTCTGATTCTTTGTGACCCCACAGACTATAGCATGCCAGACCCTTTGATCCTCCACTATCTCCCAAAATCTGTCTAACTCATGCTCATTGCTTCCATGACACTATCTATTCATCACATCGTCTGCCATCATCTTTTCCTTTTGCCTTCAATCTTTCCCAACATTAGGGTCTTTTCCAATTAACTCTATTTTCTCATAATGTGGCCAAAGTATTTAAGGTTCAGCTTTAGTATTTCATCTTCCAGTAAACAGTCTGAATTAATTTTTTTGGTATTGACTGACTTGATCTCCATGCTGCCCAAGGGACTCTCAAAATTCTTCTCTGGCACCATAATTTGAAAGCATCAATTTTGTGGCTCTCAGCTTTTATTATAGTCCAACTCTCACAGCTATACAGTACTACTGGAAAAACCATAACTTTTAATATATGGACCTTTGTCAGCAAAGTGATATCTCTGCTTTTTAGTATGCTGTTTAGATTTGCCACAGCTTTTCTTACAAGGAGCAAGTGTCTTTTAATTTCAGGACTGCAGTTGCCCTCTGCTGTGATCTTTGAGCCCAAGAATATGAAATCTGACACAGCTTCTATTTATTCTCCCTCTATTTGCCAGGAAGTGATGGGGCCCGTTGTCAAGTTGTTAGGTTTTTTAATTTTAAGTTTCAAGCTAGTTAATACACTCTGCTCTTTCACTCTCGTTAAGAGGCTTCTTAATTCCTCTTCACTTTCTGCCATCAGAGTGATATCATCTGCATGTCTGAGATTGTTGATAATTCTCCTGGAAACCTTAATTCTGGGTTTTGATTCATCCAACCTGGCATTTCCCATGATGTGCTCTTCATATAACTTAAATAAATACAGTAACAATATATAGCCTTGAGGTACTTCTTTTCCAATCTTAAACCAATCAGTTCTTCCATGTTTGGTTCTAACTGTTGCTTCTTGACTCACATACAGGTTCCTTAGGTAACAGGTAAGATGACCTGTTACTCCCTTTCTTTGAGGACTTGCCACCTTTTGTTGTAATCCACACAGTCAAAGGCTTTAGTGTAATCAGTGAAGCAGAAGTAGATGTTTTTCTGGAACTTCTTTGCTTTCTTCATAATCCAGTGAATGTTGGATTACATCTATATTTCTGTATTTAAATTGTAAGAAATGGAGTTAAATCACTCCCTTAAGAAATGAAACTTGAGGGGCAGCTAGGTGGCTCAGTGAATAGAGCACCAGCCCTGGAATCAGGAGGACTTGAATTTAAATCCGGCCTCAGACACTTAACACTTACTGGCTGTGTGACCTTGGGCAAGTCACTTAACCCTAATTGCCTTCCTTCCCCCCTTCCAAAAAGACAAAAAAAAATTAAATGAAACTCGGACTGAAATGAGTGAAGGAAGAGTTTATTTACACTCTGGAGCAGATGCATGGTATCCCATAGAGATGAATGCACACCAAACAGAAGATGGATTAGTCCTTCCTGGTCCCTCCCTTCAGAACTGGGATTGGTCCCAGCTCCTCCAGGTTACACTCTTTCTAACCTACCCATTACATATTGCTCCTTAACCTGTTCCCTCCTCCCGAACATGGGTGCCATGTTCAAAAAATGGAGGGATAATCTACGCATGGGAATATTACTTCATGTGCATGTGCGGTAGCTAGGTCTCAGTGACCAGGGTATGAACTCTTGAATTTTTACTTTTCAAGGTTTCAAGCCTCCTAGTTTGCTAGAAATAGGGGCCCTGACAATAATTCTTGCAAGATAGACTGTGCTTATCTGCTAACATTGTACTCCTTAGCAAACTCCTTATATGGCACTATCTGTGGAAGCAGAATTCCATATAGTGCTTGTCTCTTTTACCTCACAATATTATTTATGTATCTATATCTACATATATGTCTATATTTATCTCTTATATATACATCTATACCTATACCTACATCTGTATCTATATCTCCATCTATACTTATAACTACACCTATACCTCCATTTATACCTACATCTACAGCTATATCTGTATCTGCTAGGTCAGATGAAGTAAGTATAACATAGGAAGATGAGTAAAGAGTGAGTTAGTAATTCACAACAGACCCTATCCAAAAAAGGCATAGCAACAAAACACATGGCTTCAGATGTTTATACACAAGTGCACAAAGAAAGGATAACAAACAAGGAAAGCTAGAAATCTTAATGTAAGTATGTAAATTCAACCTCAAAGTTGTCACTGAGACTTGGTGGATGGGTACGTATTGTACTTATGACTAGAATGTGGAAAGGAACAGCATCTATTAAATGCTTACTATGTACCAAGCACTGTGCTAAGTACTTGGGATACAAATACAAAAGTGACATTCTTGCTTTCAAGAAGCTCACATTCTATTATAGGAGACAATACAACTAGGAAGATTGATCTTATAGGTAGATGTAAGGGCTGGAGAGATAACAAAGTCTGATGGACCTTGGGAGCATAGCAAGTCAAGGTCTTTCAGGAACAGTGGGAGGGGCAGGTTAACAACAAAAACAATAAATTTTTATGCTACTATTCCTCACATTTATTATAGTATAATTTATTGATATATAGTGATGTTCCTCTAAAGTAGAATTCATGCGCTAAACTATAATACCAAAGAAGGATGTCAAAAATAACAATGCATTGTCTTGTTACTAAAAATTACACCAATGAACTATATTTATCAGGTAGACCCACTATTGATATCACTGGCATCGATAATCAAACAGGAGTACTTATTGGAAAAAATAATGTGTTAAGGGCATGGGAATTAAAGTGGACACCATTTGTATTTTTAAATAATTATACTGCTAAGACACTGATGCCATGTAATAATTTTTTTTAAAAAAAAGGTCATCAAACAAACAGAGTGCATGGCATATGGCAGTTGATCAGTTGAAGGATGAATGTTAGGATGTGTTTAGTTGGCTATGTGGAATGAGGCTCAAGATTACCTCATAGAGGTGAGGATAAGGGCTTGGGAATATATTATAGACCATATGGGAACAGCAGTACCTCTCAGTATGGACTGTGTTTATAACTTGGGCTCTGTAGCTATCACTGAGGGAAGCAATCACTGTAGATAAGAGGCCACTCTTCGTAACTACTACCAACATCAAGGACTAATGACCTGCCACAGTTGGTCATTTTAGCTCAAAAGCCCTGGTTATGGCTGCAACCCACTCCCCCTCCTGATTAGCAATCCTGCTTCTAGCTTAGTCCTAAAAGCTATCAATCCAGGAAGCATCCCTATGGAGATGCAGCCTAACAACTGTTTCTGTGGGTATGGTAGTCAGAGCTATTTAAGACTTAGAAAAGAAAGTTCTTCTCACCCAATTCCTTGATGTTATCATATGGCTCAACATTAGACACGGATATTATTTTATCAATAAAAATGACATTGAAGATGATGCATTATCATTTGCTTTGCTGCTGCACTCTAAAGGACCATAGGACCTTTATGTTTATATATCTATATATCTATATATATGTTTATATTTGGCAGATGTGATGACTTATGTGTTGTCTCTCCCATTAGAATGTGACTCCTTAAGAGCAGAGATAGACTAGCTTTTCTATTTGTATCCCCCAGTACTTTGCACATAGTGATAATTTAATAAATAATTTTTCATTTATTCATTCATTCAAGGAAGAAGTAATATGTTCATAAGAGGAATCACAAATCTGGCACAGAGATAGGATATAGTAATTATAGGACACTTTAATTATTTCAGGAAAAAGAAAGAACAAAAATGATTAGTAGGGAGATGATACCCAAAGTAAGTAAGGAGATGGTAATAGAACACTTAGCTTTCATTAATGAGTTCAAGTTGCCAAAACTACTTCTAAGGGTATTTAAAGAAATGGCAGATGAGAATGCTGAGCATCTCTCGGTTATATTTGAAAAATCATGGCAAAAACTGTAAAACTATAACTACAGAAGGGCAAATACACTGATTTTCACAACTGGAAAAAAAAAGCAGACTTCCAACTATTGGACTTTATTCTCAACTTTGATTCTGAAACAAATTATTAAAGAGATGGTTTATGAACAATAAAGGGAAGTAAGTGGTGACCACTAATTACTATCATAGCTTGATCAAAAATAAGTCAGTCAGACTAATTATTACGTTTAGTGATAGGGCTTAGGACGTGTAGATCAGTGAAATATCACAGTCACTGTAGGCCTGCATTTTAGCCTAACATTTGTCAAAATCTCTCACACAATTTTCTAAATAAGACAGAAATGCAGAGCAGGTGAAAAGTACAGTTAAGTGGTTTTGAAACTAGGTCAATTAGGCATGAATAGACTGATAATATCCTAGAGGTGAGTATCAACAGGAGTGCTTCAACTCTATCAATACTTGGCCTTGGGTTATCTATCACTTTTATTAATAGATGAGGGCATAGATAGCATATTTATTAAATTTTCAGATGACACAAAAATAGGATGGATCACTAACCCAGGCATAAGACAATCAGAATCCAAAAGATCTATTAGCTAGAACATTGGATCAAATCTAATAAGATGAAATTTTAAAAGGATAAGCATAAAATTCTATATTTAGATTTTTAAAAATCAGCTTTACAAGTTTAGCAACAACGTATGTGAAAATGATGAGGGTTTTTAGAATACAATAAGCTCAATATAAGTCCACAGTGTGATATAATGCCAAAAAAGCTATATGTCAAGCATTTTGTAAACCAATATAAATGTGCTACTATATAAACAATGTTATTAGTCTTCATTCATAAGGAATAATGATCAGAATGAGGAAAGTTACTCTAGTCAGACCACTTCTGGATATTCTACACTCAGTCCTAAAAACTATATTCTAAGAGGGACTCTGAGAAACTAGATTTTATCCCCAAATACTTGTTTCTTTCCTTGTTAGAAAAGGGAACCCAGGCAGGGTGTTAAGAGGAACTAGAGATCATGATGCATAAGCATTGTTGAGAGAACTGGGGCTGGTTAGTCTGGGGAAGAAGTGAAGTGTTATTATATGGAAGAGGATTTCGAATTCAGAAGGCTGAATTAGATCAGTGAATGGAAACTGCAGAGAAGCAGATTTTGGCTTGATAGAAGGAAGAATTTCCTAAAACTCAGAATGTCCAAAAGTAAAATTACTTCCTCAGGAAGAAGTGTGTTCCCTATCATTGGAAGTCTTCAGGTAGACATTAATGAGCACTTTGTCAGGAGGTTGTAGAGGGCATTTGGAATTGGGAATGCATAGGCATTAAAAGATTATAATCACATTTCAACAACAACATTATATTGCACTGAAACACAAATGATAGTTATTTTGCTTATAAATAGAACATTTTAAGATAAATATATCCGATGCCTACCTTCTGCCATGGATTATGTCGAATATCAAGACTAAGAAGGTTTGAAGTATGTTTGCATAAAATATTAATTTCATCTCCAGTTTTTTTGAGCTGATTCCAGCTTAAGTCTAAGTATTTCAATTTCACTAGACCTCTAAATCCTTCGAGAGTTATCACATGGTTATGACTTGCATCCAAATATTCAAGATTATACTGAAAAAAGATGTACAATAATTATATTGCTACTACTGCTAAAACCTAAGTATTTACATTAATATGGTTATTTTTTTTCCATGCTCAAAGAGCCTTGTAACTGTTGGAAGGCTAATCCTCATAATGGTACTAATAAATGAATTCTTCCAAAAAACCTTTTTGCATTTCATTACAGACATTTTATTATTGATTCTTATTCTACTCTTGTGAGATAAAGAAGAAACAAGTTGTTTTAATTCAATTTTTTAAGATGAATGAAGGCACACATCAAATCTAATCCATTTTATATTATATTTTATATTTATATTCATATGTCATTGTGAAAACATATTCTATATTTTACAGAGGTCAAAACAGAACTAGAGAAGTTACACTTTGTACTATAATTAACTGCTAAATAACTATTTCTGTGGCCTTGGGCAAGTCACATAATTTCTCTGGGCCTCAGTTTCCTCATCTGTATAAAGGGAAGTAGAATAGATGATCCCTAAGGCTCTTTCCAGATTGAAATCCTTTGGTCCTATGAATCAATTCAGATGAAACTAGGAAGAAATTCTAGGCATAATGACTCCATATCATTCATGTTTCATTCATTCATGTTTCTGTTCAGTGAACAGTACTAGAAAAACATTTTATATATTTTAAAAATAGAAATATTTAAGTACCCTCATACAAGGCAGATATGATTTCCTACAATCTCAGAATCATCCACAACTCACTATCTCTCACCTCCCATATCCAAATTGTTGTGAAAGCCTCTCAATTTCACCTTTGCAACATCTCTCAAACACCCCCTTTCTCTCCTCTGACACTGCCACCACTCCAGTGCAGGCCCTCATCACCTGATGCCTGGAATACTGTAATAATCTGCTGGTGGATCTGCCTGCTTCAAGTCTCTCCCCACTTCAATTCATCCTCCAATCTGCCACTAATGTGATTTTCCTAAAGCACAGGTTCCATCATGTCATTACCCTACTCAGTAAACTCCAGTGGTTCCCTTATCACCTCCAGGATAAAATCTGTTTGGTGCAAAAAGCCCTTCATAAACTGGCCCACTCCTATCTTTCTAGTCTTTTTATACCATACCCCTACATATCTGAAATTCACTAACACTGGTCTCCTTCTGTTCCTTTCACAAAATATTCCATCTCTGAGCCTCTTCCCTGGCCGTCCTCCAGGCCAGGAATTCTCTCCCTCCTCATCTCTACTTTCTGATTTCTCTGGCTTCCTTCCACTCACAGCTAAAACGGCAACTTCTCCAAGGAGCCGTTCCTAATACTCTTTAGTGGTAGCTCCTTCCTCTTGATGGTTGATCTGGTTTTTCCTGTATATGTCTTGCCTAGACGTGGTTGTTGTTTTTTCCCTAGTGGAATGTGAGCTCCTTGATAGCAGGGGCCGTGTTTTGCCTTTATTTGAATCCCCAGTTCTTAGCATGGTGCTTGGCACATAATAAGTGCTAAAAATGCTTGCTGACTAACAGTACAGGATATGAAAAGATAGATTTGGTACATTTTGGTCATTTTAGGATTTTAGATTCTAATCAACAAGCAAGTATTTATGAAGCACTTCCTATGTGCCAGGCGCAGTGCCAGGTGTTGGGGAAAGAACACTAAGAAAGCAATAATTCCCATTCACAAGGAGTTCTATTCTTATGGGGGAGACAGGGAGAACATATATAAATACAGATAGCATAAAAATAAAGTGAATAAGTAAAATATATGCAAAACAATCAAACAGAAGGTAGTTTTGGAGAGAGCACCAGTAGCGAGGGAATCAGGAAAGGCTTCATGAAGAAGGTGCTTTACCAGCACCTGCCCCCTTTTCTTTCCATGTGGGCAGGAGCATACATCATATACTTCATCTCCCTTGCTGGGAGTCTCTCTGTGTTTCGATGGTGAGACTCTCTATGTTTCAATGGTATACAAAAGGCTCAAGCTTAGTTGGTCATGTAGTGACTTCAGGTAGGCTCCTGAGTTTGATCTCTTGGACTACATTTCTCCCAATCAACCAGACAGTGAACAGTCCTGCATCTTTAGCAAGAATCCTGGGTTGTCACAGCCCCAAATTTCTCTTGGTCATTCATCATCACTGCTAGGGTGAAGGACCTAGTGAGTATAGTTTTCTAGGGTTCTTTGGAATAAGAATTAGCATATTTTGTAAACCTTAAGTGATGTGTAGAGCTAATGAAAAGGTTTATAAGTATAGGCCCAAATGAATGTCTTCCAAAAGCAAGCCCTGCCCAGAAAAGTATCTTGTAATAGTTTCATTCAATCTCATCCCTGTCCCATCTCCCCATGAAAAGACTTTTTGGGCATCACATGGAAATCTGTCACACATACACAGGTGGCTTTGGCAGTGTTCACACTATGACTGAATGAACTCTATTTCTTTCAGTTCCTCTAAATAACTTTGGGTATAGTGGTATGTGAGAGTGGAGATAAGCAAGGGGATTTATGAGCGTAGAATCTATAGTTTCAAAATAAGTATATACTTAGTGACTATGTGCACAAAATTGTTGAAGTAAAACTCATCATGGTAATACAGCCATCCAGTTGTCCCATTGGCATAGGGGTACTTAACTTGGGGTCTATGAACTTATTTTTTAAAAATATGTTTATAACTATATTTCAATATTGTTTTCCTTTGTAATCTTATGTATTTTGTTTCATGCATTTTCTGACAACTGTCCATGACACAAAAAGGTTAAGAACCTCTTTTCTAGAGCTTTAAAATCCACTTAGGACATTCTGCCTGCCTGCCAGACGGGGGTATTGTAGGGTCTGTAGGTAGAGATAAAATGGAAGGCAAATGAGTCTGCTGTCTTAAAGCATCTAGTTTAATGAGATTTCCTAGAAGAGAAGGTGGGTGAGCCCCTAGAGTTGAGGCAGCAGGGATGGATGGTGGGAGACTCAAATAAAGGTTAAGGGGGAAAGCTCCCCATCTTTATGAGTGTATACCATCACAATGCAGCCCTGATCACTGGCTCAGGGAAGGCTGGCAATATGATTCAAGGAAATCACTGACCAGGGTCACTGGGGTGAAAGGAAAGGAAGACTGAAGGGTGTTAGGCTTTTCCTGATTAAGGTCTTAGTTGGATGCAGGTTTTACAGGTCCAGATATTGGATGATGTTATAATGAACCCAGTCATAAGAATTATCAAGTTGCCAGCTGGAGGACATTCCATTTTCCTCTGTATTTTTCTATTGGCCTGCTGTAGCAGGAACGAATCATTTTCAATTAACCTTTTGGGAGAGAGGAAAAAGAAGGAGGATGCTATACATTTCAGTACATCTTTAACCATGAAAAATATACCCCTATGAGGCATTAGCAGAGTTCCTTTGTGGAAAGAGCTATATGGTCCTGGGCAAAACAGATAATGCTGTTGCCACTTTTGATGCTTGGGACTATTTTCCTTAAAATTATCTCCTCTGAACTCTCCTAATTCTTGGAAGGGCACCACCATCACTCAAGGCACTTCGTTTGTGACCTTGTAGTTATCTTAAACTCCTTACTTTCCATCACCCCACATAGTTAAGCAGTTGCCAAGGCTTGTTAAGCCTGCCCAAGTCTCTGTCCCTTGCCCTCTCTACTACTCTATCTGAATTTTCTTTTTTATTAGGATTTAATTATCGTCTCTATGCAGATGACTCACAGATGTCTTATGGCACATTTAAAACTAAATGATCTAGAGACATCTCAAGCTCAAAATGTCCAAAACAGAGCCCACTTTATTCCCAGATCATCTCTCTTTCAAACATCCCCCATTTCTGTCAAAGGCCCCACTATCCTTCCAGCATCTCAGCCTCATAATCTCAGCATTATCTATGATTCCACATTCTCTTACTACCCATCAATGCTGAAACCTCCTTAACATCTCTCACCGTCTGACCTACTCCACTCATACAATCAAGACCTTAGGTCAGACCTTCATTTCCTCTCATCTAAATGATTACAACAACTTACTGTTTTCCCTGCCTCAAGTCTTTCCAACCTCAGTCTATGTTCCACACAGCAGCCAAAATTTCCTTAAGTGTAGATCTGACCGTGTAACTCTCCTATTCAATCAATTCCAGTGGCACCATATAGCCTGTAGGATACAATATAGACTCAGATTAGTTTTTAAAGCCCTTTTCAACCTGGTCCAATCTATCCTTCCAGTTGTATAAGATGCTATCTCACTTCCTGCATCCTCAGCCAAACTAGCCTTCTCTCCATTCCTCATACCTGGCATACCAATGTGTTCCCCTACATACTGTACTGGATCCCTTTTCACCTCTGCCTCCCAGATGCTCTTTCTTCCTTCAAGATGCAGTTCCAGTACCACATCCTATAGTGAGACTTTCCTGAACTGCTAGTGCTCTGCCTCCCCAGCTATAACATATTTATTCTGTCTTTAATCTTTATGTACTTACATATGTACATTTTGTCTCTCTTGTTTAAATGTCAAGATCCTTGAAAGGAGGGGTCTTTCCACTTTTTGTATTAGTATCTCTAGTACTTAGCACAGTGCTGGGAACATGGTAGGTGCATGTTAGTTCACTGACTGCTTGACAGCTTTTTTGCATTCATCATCTCTTTCCCCTTCATACTACAACTACAATGGCTCACCTCCTCATTATCTCTTACCTGGACTAATGCAATAGTCCTTTAATTGGCCTTCTTTCCTTCAGCCTCTCCAATCCATCCTCCACACACAGTCACCAAAATGACACTCTTAAAGGAACTATTTGAACATGTCATTCCCCCATTCTCACTTTTTGATAAACTTCAGTGTCTCTTTAGGATGTCTAGTATGAAACCCAGCCTCCTCCACTGAGCATATGTAGCCTTTAACAATCTAGCACCAAACTACCATTCTAGACTTACTCAAAATTACTCCCCAATCATATAATCTATAGTCCAGCCAAACTGCACTTCTTGCTGCATCTCATACAAGACATTTAATCTTCTTCCCCTGTGCCTTGACACAAACTATCCTCCATGCCTGAATGCAGTTCTTCTTCATATCTACTTGTTCTTTGTACTTGAATCCCTAGTGCCTATCACAGTGCCTGGAACAGAGTTAAGTGCTCATAAGAATTTGTTGATTCAATTCCTACTCTGTTTTATAACTCTGCTCAAGCACCATTTACTACGTGAAGTTTTTCATGATCTGTCCAGTTGCTACTACCTTCCCTCAATTTTGAACCAAGCTTATGATAAGGAAGGAAAAAGTGAGAAACTAGAAGAAATATGGTTAAAGTAGAATAATATACCAACAAGCACACATGCACAGTCTCCATTTGCTTGCTACTTCAGACCTTCTTTTAGTCACTTGTAGATGATATCTATGTCAATATGAAGGAAAGTTAAGATGACCATGTGAAATCTGGATAGAAAAGACAAGACAGAAAAGAAGAAAGAATAGCAAAGAGATAAAAATAACATTAATAGTCATGAAGGAGATTATGAATGGGATACGACAAATGGGGAGGAAGGGAATGAGGAAACAGAAGGGACTTTGGAAACCATGGATTCTATTTCCTTCATTTTGCAGAAGAGGATATAGAGATTAAGAAGTTAAGTGACTTACTTGAAATTAAACAGGCAGGATTTGACTTCGTGCATTCCCTACTCCAAACTCAGCACTCTATTACATCTAACTGCCAGTCTTATTCATAATTTGGCTGCTACAGTGGGATAAATTTCTTTCATTTAAAGAAAGTAATACCAGAAGAATGATTTCTTACCAAATAGTACACATCATCTAAGCATGTAAATTCATTAAAGCTGATGATAAGTTTTTGGAGTCCTGTTAATTTGGAAAGATCCCTCAATTTATTCAAGCTGTTTCCATGTAGATTCAGGCTCTAGAGAAATAGTAAAAGAAAATTAAATATTATAAGAAATTTAATCCTATTGAAATTACTATTTTCTACTATATTAATAACCAATTATTAAATTATGATTGAGGTTTTTTTTTCTTTCTATTTTCTCATTCAAGGACCAGCCCTTGCAGGTCATTCAGTAAGTCTCTGAGGGACACCACTGGTAGATGGAATTGCTGAAATCCTCTGGGTGCGTCCTCTGCAATCTTGGGCAGGATCCCACACAACTAGAAGATTTTACAAAAAGAATCTAATCTAGATAAATTTTGCCCTTTGGAATTAAGTCTATGCCCTTGCAGCCTCCCTATTTGTGGTCTAGGGTAATCCAGTTTATGAAGGAGAAAATCAAGCACAGTGGTCTGGGTAAAGCTGGATTCCTTTGTCCAGATTCATAGAGGCAGCTCAGTCACATGATCAAGTCATGATCTCAGTAGGATGAGCTAAAGACTTTTAGCCCATCTCCTCATTAATATATATACCCTGTCATGAATTGTTAACCAATCAGGATTGAATTTCACCTTTCATGGTACCTCCTATTCCAGAGGTATTTAAGCATTCAGTGATCTCCATTACTTTTTTCTTTGTTATCAAGAGAGACCAGTGATTATCAATTTATTGATTACTAGCTAGTATAATTAATAGATTATTAATTACCCAGAAACTCTGTCTCTCAAGATTTTCATTTGTCACACTTATAGTACTTTATTCTTTTTTCAAATTAAAGGCAACTTCTATAATGTTAGAAAAATAGAAAAAAATTGAATTGTAAAAATTACGTATCAAAAAGTATTCAAATATATTTATAGCAGCCCATTTTGTGGTGGCAAAGAACTGGAAATTGAAGGGATGTCCATCAATTGGGTAATGGATGAACAAGTTGTAGTATATGATTGTGATAGAATATTATTGTGCTATAAGAAATAACGAGCAGGATAGTTTAAGAAAAGCCTGAGAAGACTTAAATAAAAACTGATGCAAAGTGAAGAAGAACCAGGAGAACAGCAATATTGTATGATGGATGATCCACAGTGAATGATTTAGATATTCTGATCAGTACAATGATCTAAGACAATTCTGAAGGACATATGATGAAAAATGCTATCCACCTCCAAAGAAAGAATTGATGGAGCCTGAATGCAGAATGAAACAAATTTTTTTCACTTTCTTTGTTTTTCTTGCCTTTTTTTTTGCAAAATGGCTGATGTGGCAATATGTTTTGTATAATTGTTACTACATTTCTTGCCTTTACAATGGATGGGGAAGGATCGGGGGGGGGAATTTAAAATTCAAAATTTAAAAATAATGTTAAAATAAATTTCTAAAATATTGTTAAGCATCGTAAATTATCAAGTATTAAGTACTGTTAAAATTAAGAAGCTAATCATTTGAGATATATAATGGTATTTTATCTAAAAGCATTTAATACAATATAATTCAGTAGGAAAATATCAAAGGACTGAGTTCTCTTTTTGACCTATTCCATTTTTAAAAAATTAATTAATTTGTTTCCTTTTAGTTTACAGGATTCGATTCCACAATTCCTTGAGTTTCACATTTTGTCCCCCTTCCTCCCCTCTCCCCTATTGACCTATTCAATATTCATTGAGTATTTGATCCTTTTTTAAAAATTACTTTTTATTGTAGACTTAACAAATGTGTTAAGAATTAAGAATTAAAAAATATTTCAGTAGGAGGCAGTTAGTCTTACATTGACCTAATCACTGAAAAGGAGACAGGAAAGGAGATATTAAGCTAATTATAAAATGCTAAAATGTCAGCAAGGTGATCCCTTTATGAAATGGGAATTAGTTTTTTTTAATGAATCAAAAGGGAAAAAAATAGGATTAGGCTGCAGGATGAAATTTAGAAGTAGTTCAGTGAATCCAAAAGGAACCCAGCTCCTGACAGAAGGAGAAGAAACAGCATGGATCTTGAGAAAAGAAAATATAAGAAGGCACATGGATCTAAGAAAGAAAAAATATAGGCAGAAATAATCACCACAATGAAAGGGGGTAGGACTGGGTCATGGACACCAATCTTGCATGAGGCATGTTGGGAGAGAAGCTCTGTCACTAACACCGTGGCCTATAGAATCCATTGTGATCATGCTCTATCACTTTTGCCCCCTTAAAGCTATTTATGGGAGCCAGAAGTTTTGGTTTTATTCATTTGCGCATGGGGAGAAATTTGTAGTTTGCCTTTCTTTGTTTTAAATATCTACTTTTTAATTATAAGCAGTGGCAATCACTAGCAATTACTATGAGGGTTTGTACTTCTTGGGAATACAAGTGGGAGGAAAAAGTCAGGAGTAAAACATTCCCAGAGAAGACATAGAGATGGTTCCAAATATTGGGGTGTTTTGAGAGAAGCTCTGTCTCTAGTTGGGGACTCAGAGCTAATAAAAAGGTAAAAAGAATTACA
This sequence comes from Petaurus breviceps papuanus, assembly GCF_028583685.1. Lineage (NCBI taxonomy): Eukaryota > Metazoa > Chordata > Mammalia > Diprotodontia > Petauridae > Petaurus > Petaurus breviceps. The sequence continues at coordinate 23,956,636 of NW_027185809.1, forward strand.
TAACTTTTGATCTTACTTCCTAGAATAGAGGAGAGCTTTATGCCAGGAAAATCCAGCTGGGAAAAGTCAGTAATAAGATAAAGGGGTACTATTCTTTTTAACACTGCTACACAAATAACACAAGATTTTAATATGAAATTGAACTTTAATTATGAAGCTAAATATTTAACATAATAAAAATTTACTTACATATGTGTGTCCCCTTCTGAATTTGTATTTACTCTCATGTATTTTAGAGAAAATGTTGGCACATGAGGTGGTGCAGTGAATTAGAGCATTGGCCCTGGAGTAAGGAGGACCTGAATTCAAATCTTATCTCAGACATTTGACACACCCCCAGTAGCTGTGTGACCTTGGGCAAGCCGCCACTTAACCCCAAGTGATTTGCCTTCCCCCCTCCAAAAAAAATTTTTTTTTCATTAAGAAGATGGTGTAGTTTTTTTTTCTTTTCTTGTATTACTGCTCATTAACTTTACTCCCAATTTTTCCCTTCACCCTCAAATAAAAACCCTGTCTTATAACAAATATAGTGAGACTAGCTACATTAAGTTTGTACATGTATTGTTTCACAATGGACCTTTAGTCTCATGTCTTGAGACACGGGAATCATGCTTCAAAATCAATCTTCTGCAATCATGATTTGTTATTGTTCTTATTGTTCTAAATAAGTAAATTAATTTAGGTAGGATTGTCATTTTTATCAAATTAGCTTGGCCTACCCATCAGCAATTGATATTTTCCCAATTGTTTAGATCTGACTTTATTTGTGGGAAAAGTGTTTTGTATTTGTGTTCATATAGTTCCTGGGTTTGTCTTGGCAGGTAAATTCCTAAACAGTTTATATTGTCTACAGTTACTTTAAAGGGAATTTATCTTTCTATCTCTAGCTGCTGGGCTTTGCTAGTGATATATAGAAATGTCAATGATTTATGGGGGTTTATTTTATTCCTGCAACTTTGCTAAAGTTGTTTATTATTTCAAGCATTTTTTTACTTGATTCTCTAGGATTAAGTATATCATCATATCATTTGCAAAGAGTGATAGCTTAGTTTCTTCTTTGCCTATTCTAAATTCCTTTAATTTCTTTTTCTTATCTTATTGCTAAAGCTAACATTTCTAGTATAATATTGAATAACAGTATTGATAATGGACATCCTTGTTTCATATTTGATCTTATTGGAAATGCTTCTAGTTTTTCCCCAATCCATATAATGCATGCTGATAGTTTTAGGTAGATGCTACTTTTCATTTTAAGGAAAATTCCATTTATTCCTATGCCCTCTAGCATTTTAAATAGGAATGGGTGTTGTATTTTGTGAAAAGCTTCTTCTGTATCTATTGATAAAATCTTATTATTTTTGCTGTTTTTGTTATTCATATGGTCAGGTATGAATCCCACCTGGTCATAGTGTATTACCCTTGTGATAAGCTGTTGTAAGCTCTTTGCTAATATTTTATTTAAAATTTTTGCATCTATATTCATTAGGGAGATTGGTCTAGAATTTTCTTTCTCTGTTTTGGCTGTTCCTGTTTTAGGTATCAGCACCATATTTGTTTCATAAGAAGAATTTGGTAGTACTTCTTCACCTATTTTTTCAAATGGTTTATATAGTATTGGAATTAATTGTTCTTTAAATGTTTGGTAGAATTTACTTGTAAATCCATCTGGCCCCAGAGATTTTTCTTAAATGGGGTTATCTAAGTATTTTATTTCCTCTTCTCTTAATCTGGGCAATTTATATTTTTGTAAACATTCATTAAATTGGGCATAGACCAATGTCTGACACCATACACCAAAATAAAGTCAAATGGGTACACGATTTAGATATAAAGACTGATACTATAAAAAAAATGGGGGAGCAAGGAATAATTTATCTGTCAGATTTTTAGAGAATGGAGGAATCTATGACCAAACAAGAGATAGAAAACATTATGAAATGCAAAATGGATCATTTTGATTACATTAGATTGAAAAGTTTTTGCGAACAAAGCCAATGCAACCAAGATTAGGAAGGAAGCTGAAAACTGGGAAAGAATTTTTACAATTAGTGTCTCTAATAAAGGCCTCATTTCTAAAATATATAGAGAACTGAGTCAAATTTATAAAAATACAAGTCATTTCCCAATTGACAAATGGTCAAAGAATATGAACAGGCATCTTTATTCCAATAAAGAAATTAGGGCTATCTATAGTCATATAAAAAAATGCTCTAAGTCACTATTGATTAGAGAAATACAAACCAAAATAACTCTGAGGGACCACATAACACCTATTAGATTGGTTAACATGACAAAACAGGAAAATGATAAATGTTGGGTATGTAGGAAAACTGGAAAACAAATGCATTGTTGGTGGAGTTGTGAATTCAGCCAACCATTCTGGAGAGCAATTGGGAACTATGCCAAAAGGACTACAAAACTGTGCATACCCTTTGATCCAGCAATACCACTTTTAGGTCTGTATCCCAAAGAGATCATAAAAATGGGAAAAGGAGCCATATGTACAAAAATATTTATAGCAGCTCTTTTTGTGGTGGCCAAGAATTGGAAATTGAAAGGATGCCCATCAATGGGAGAATGGCTGATCAAGTTGTGGTATATGAATATAATGGAATACTCTTGGTGAGCAGGTGGACTTCAGAAAAACCTCAAAAGACTTCTATGAACTGATGCTAAGTTAAGTGAGCAGAACCAGGAAAACATTGTACACAGTAACAGCGACATTGTGCAATGACCAAGGATGGTTGATAGACTTAGCTCTTCTCATCAATGCAATGAACCAACACAATTTCAAAAGACTCATGTTAGAAAATGCTACTCACATCCTGAGAAAGAATTATGGAGTCTGAATGCAGATCGAAGCATACTATTTTTTTCTTTTTTTTTCTCATGATTTTCCCCTTTGGTTCTAATTCTTTTTTACATCATGACTAGGAAATATGCTTAATATGATTGTACATGCAGAGCCTCTATCAGATTGGAAGGAGGGGGAGAAAATGTAAAACTTCTAAAATCTTATGTAAGTGAATGTTGAAAACTAAAAATAAATAAATAAATAATTTTAAAATGGAGAGAGTAGAAAGATACTGGGTATGGTAAGTGCAAAAGATCATCACAAAACAATAAAACTGCCATTAGCACACACAAAAATTTCTGAAGTTGTTAAGAATCACGTTTTTAGACTGTTTAGAAACATCAGATACTCTGAATTTGAGATCTTTGCCCACTGACCAATAAATAGACATACTACTGAAGGAAAAAAATCATATTAATCTTGAACTTCTTACTATATATGAAACCAAAAAAAGGAAAGTTGATGTTACATGGAAAGATGGTTCACAGGTTTTCCTTGTAGAAGAAAATAAAGGATTGGGTGAAGTTGGCTTTATTGTTATGTCCAATGGCAATTAGAAAAATGACTGAATATGTTGTGGCATATGAACATGATGGAATACTATTGTGTTATAAGAAATAACAAAGTGGTGGTTTCACAAAAACATGGCAAGACCTGTATGAATTGATGCAACATGAAGTGAGAAGTACTGTGCATAGTAACAGCAATGTTGTAATGATGATCAACTGTGAAAGACTTAGCTATTCTGATCAGTACAATGATCTAAAACATTTCCAAAGGACTCATAATGAAAAAATGCTATCTACCTCCAGAGAGAGAACTGATGAACTCTTGAGTGAAAAATGAAATATAATTTTCTCACTTTATTTTTTTCTGTTGCAATATGGCTAATATGGAAATGTTTTTCATGATTTCACATGTATATAACATATAACATATTGCTTGCCTTCTCAGTGGGTGGGGAGAAGGTGGGAGGGAGAGAATTTGGAATTCAAAATTTTAAAAAAGAAAAGAATGTTAAAAATAAATAATAAATCTTAAAAGATTTTTTTGAAAAGAAATTAATGGAAGCAATAATAACATCAGTAAAGTAGTATTAACATGCCAGTTACTAGGAGTACAAAGGGCAAAGGATGAAATGATCTCTTCCTGAGAAGTTTGCTTTAACAGGGAAGACTAATACACACAAATATACAGAAACAAATACCAAGTATTTAAATACCAGGCAATTTGTGAAGGAGGATACTCACAATTGGGGAAATCAGGTTCATTTTAAAGAATCAAAGGGATTCCATTAGGCAGAGCTAAGGCAGGATTACAATTTGGTATGGCCCATGAAGAAGCATGAAAATGAGAGCTGAAATATCATGTGTGAGAACTGGAAAGAAGGCCACCTTGAGAGGACCATAGAGTACAAGAACAGGAATAATGTACAATACATCTAGAAGCACAAGCTGAAACCAGGTTGTGAAGGCTTTTAAAAGCTTAAAAAAAAGTTTATAATTTAATTTAAAGACAAGAGGGAACCACTAGAATTGATTGAGTAGGAGAGTAACACAGTCAGATCTGAACTTATGAAAAATCACTTTGGCATCAGTATAAAGGATGAATGGGTGTGGGGAGAGACATGAGAGAAGGAGCCAATAAATAATGTAGGACTAAAACTCAGGGGAGAGACTGAAGCTAGATATAAAGATCTTTAAATCATCTGCATAGTGATTGTAGTTTAATCCATGGAAGCTAGTTTATGAAGTCACTACAGAGAGTATTGAAAGAGAAGGGAAATTCTAGCACAGAACCTTGAGTAACATCCTCATTTAGGAGCAGCAAAGGAGACAAAGGGGCAATAAGACAGAGAAGAGAAGAACCAGAAGAGAATAATGCCATGAAAACTCAAAGAGAAAAGAGTATTCACAGTAATCAACAGCAAGTGTCAAATGTAATAGATAGGTCAAAAAGGATGAAGACTGAGAAAAGACCATCTAAGCCAAGAGATTGATGGTTATGTTGTAGTAAGCAGTTTCACTTAAGTGATGAGATCTGAAGCCAGATTGCAGAGTGTTGAGGAATGATCCTGTAGAAAGAGAAATTACATTCAAAATAACTACGGAATTAATAAAATATCCAGGAATAAACCCATCGGGAACCACTCAGAACTTTTAAGACTATTACCATAAAACATTATTTACAGAAGGCTCACTTAAATAATGGGAAACCTATCGATTGCTCATGTTTAGGTGGTGCTGCTAAAATAAAAAGGTCAGTATTACTTTCATTACAGATTCAGGCAGTCAGTCAACTAGGATTAATTGTCTACTATGTTACAGGGATTATACAAAGTGCTGGAGATAAAAAGAATGTCAACATAAAAAAAAAATCAAACCAGAGATATGTGAATCCAACTTCCAAAAGCTTACTTTACATTACTTGACAAAATAATGATAACAAAGTTCATCTGGAGGCATGAAAGTTCACAAGAGAAAAATTTTAAAAGAGATATGAAAAACAATGGAATCTAGTACTACTATATCTCAAATTATACTACAAAGCTACAATTATCAAAATTATTTAATATCAGTTAAAAAATAGAAAAATTAATCAATGGAACAGATTAAGTATGAAGTTTCAGAGATAATCATAAATAGTGGCAAGTGATCAATAAAATGAAGGAAACTATTGGGGTAAATATTTGCTATTTGAAAAAAAATCTGCTGGGAAGCAATCTAGAAGCAAATCAGGTTTAGATCAAAACTTACCATGTCCCACAATAAGTTTCAAAATGGCATATGACTGAAGGGAAGCAGATACATTTTACAATTATTATGGAAACAATTTTTAACCAAACAAGAGATAGAGAAGATCATAGATAATGAAGTGGAGAATTTTTATTACATACAACTGGACATTTTTTTTTACAAAAACAAAGTCAATGTAGTTAGAATTAGGAGGCAAAAAGTTAACTGAGGGGGAAAAAACTTTGTTAGGAACCTCTTAAAGGCCTGATATTCAAGATATACAGGAAATCTATACAATTATAGTAAAACAAAAATCATTCTCCAATAGATAAATGGTCAAATGATATGAAAAGGAAGTTTTCAAAAGAAGAAATGCAAGCTATTGACAGCCACATGAAAAAATTCTCCAAATCCCTAATAATAATGGACACACCAATAAATCAACTCTGGCATTCCAGTTTATGCTCATCATAACTGGCAAAGATGACAAAAGAGGAAGGAACATGGCACACTAATTATTGAATTGTTGAAGAAGTCTGAGGAGCTAAAAAGTGGTCCAGTCCTTCTGGAAAGCAATTTAAAATAATATACGAAGAGTCATGAAACTGTATAAACTCTATGACAGAGAAAAACCACTACTAGGTGTATATGCAAAAGAGGAAAAAACAGAAAGACCCATATATACAAAAATATTCATAATAGCATTTTTTAAGGTAACAAGGAAATTGAAACAAATTGGCTGGATGCCTATCATTGGGAAATGTATGGACACATTATGGTATTTTCATATATTAGAATATTACTGTGCCATATAAGAGAAGTCTAGGAAGTCTTGCATGAACAGATTCAAAGTGAAGTGAACTAATGCAATACAACTAATAAAATGATGAAAAAATATAGTAAGGAAAAACAACTTTGTAAGAATTAAACACATGGTAGGGGGGCAGAGACAAGATAGCAGAGTAAAAACAGGAACTTTTCTGAGATCCTCTCCACCTCCAATACCTGTAAAATATGACTCTAAAGAAATTTTAGAGCTACAGAACCCATAAAGTGACAAAGAGAAACAAAATCTCCCTCTGAAGGCAGCCTGGAAGGCAGACAGAAAGGGTCTATCACACTGGGCTGGGAGCTGAGCACAGTCCTGTGTGAGCCACATGGTTCTGGCCCAGGGGTGGCCCCAACCAGTGGCCCAAACACACCTGAGCAGACTTCAGGAGACTGACTCACCAGCAGCTGTGGCAGTTTCCAGACTTCTCAACCCATAAATGCCAAAGAGAAAGTAAAAGGTCAGTGGAGAACTCTGTTGGAACTGGGAGATGGAAGAGAACAGTCTGGCCCTTGCTCCTGGGGTGAGTGGCAACAGAGGCACAGTGGCTACAGCTGCTGCCACATGACTGCCTCCAGAGCTCCTGGCCTGCAGATCATAGGGGGACCAAACAACCTTTCAGAGGGTAACTGCTCTTGCTTTGAACTGCTTGGATCTGGATCACAGTCTTGGGTGGTGGTCCTGGGGTGTGTGGCCAGTGTGCCAGAGCTTGTGGTGGCTGTGGAGAGGGCGCCCACCTCACAGCTCTGACAACATTTGTTAAAACTCCAGAGATTTGGGACACAGCTTTCTCCACTCTGGAAGCAGAGTTCTACCCTGGCAAAGAGCTCAAAAGACAAGTAATTGGATGGCAAGATGAGCAAGCAGAAGAAGCGCAATCAGACCATAGAATCTTTTGGGGGGGGGCACAAAAAGGCTCCAGAAGAAGACAATGAAGTCAAAACTCCTGCATCAAATACTTCCAAAAAATATGCATTGGTTACAGGCTATGGAGGAGCTCAAGACGGATTTTCAAAATCAAGTATGAGAAGTGGAGGAAAAACTGGGAAAAGAAATGAGAATGATGCAAGAAAATCATGAAAAACAAGTCAGCACCCTTCTAAAGGAGCCCCCCCCCGCAAATACTGAAGAAAATAATGCCTTAAAAAATAGACTAACTCAAATGGCAAACGAAGCCCAAAAATACAATGAGGAGAAAAATGCCTTAAAAAGCCAAATTGTGGGGCGGTTAGGTGGTACGGTGAGTAAAGTGCTGGCCTTGAAGTCAGGAGGACCTGAGTTTGGTTCTGGCCTCAGACACTTAACACCCACACAAAAAAACTAGCCATGTAACCTTGGGCAAGTTACTTAACCCCAATTGCCCTCCAAAAAGAAAAAAACAAAGCCAAATGGTCCATATGGAAAAGGAATTTCAAAAACTCACTGAAGAGAATAATTCCTTCAAAATTAGATTGGAGCAAATGGAAGCTAATGACTTTATGAGAAATCAAGATACTATAAAACAGATCCAAACAAATGAAAAAACTAGAAGGCAATGTGAAACCTCATGAGAAGAACCACTGACCTGGAAAACAGATCCAGGAGAGATCATTTAAAAAATATTGGACTACCTGAAAACCATGATCAAAAAGGGAGCAAGTGGAGTACTACGTACACATAAAGGGAATCCTTGTAGGGGAAATAAAACAATTTTCAGGGGAATTAAGGGATCAAGTCTTACAATATATTATAGAGTCAGATACTGAAATAAATGCAGAACTAAAGAGTTCTGGAAAATACAGCATTTTAAAAGATCCCCAGCTTCTTCCTCAAAGAAAAGTCCATCTCTTTTACATTAATAGTCTTTGGATGATAATTTTTGGCTGCAAGTCATGGAATGCCACAATCACTGAAGAACAGAAGTTTCTGATAGCCAAAAGAGCAAACAGTGAAGAAGCGTATGATCAGTGCCAATAATTTTCAATGTATTACCAACAAAGGGTTAAGCACAGAAAGCAATAAACGAAGATAGAATCAGAGAAGTATTTGACTTGAAAAAGTGGTAGGTAGTTCATAAAATGAGATCTAGGGATAGTCAACGAGTAGTGAGAAGAGATCTAGAGGAAGACATCTGCTAGGTTGGACTAGAACTCTGTGGAAGATTTATGGGAAAATGTGGATAAGACTCAAGTATGAGCAAGATAAGAACTTGCATATAGTTTGTGATCTGTACTAGTGGAAAGATCATTCACATGAATGTACTCAGAGGTCCATTACAGAACTGAAGTAATTCAGGGAATCCATCAACCATAGCATAGCATGTTTATAATTTCTGATTTGATAGAGGTAAGTCCCATCGAAATGAAGTTATATGTCATTATATGTATATACTTACACATATAAATGTAAATATATACTTAAGTATCATTTTGTAAACTTAGGAATTCTATAAATGTACTTAAGCTATTCTTATTACTTACTAATAAATTCTTATTCATATTTTTAAAAAGTACTACTGACATCTGTGGTCCTTTTTATTTGTTTTGAATCTCTGTTTCTGAGATATCTTGAAAATCAACATAAGTACCAACAAAATTGTGTCACCTCCAGCACAGATTTCTTTAGTACCACTTTCCAACTTCATCTCCTAAAGTTGATAGCATCAATACTCATTGAGTGTAATTAATTAAGTACCATTGAAGAAAACAATGATATAAAGAATTCTTAAGTAAGGCTACTGAATATTAACCTACAAGGCAACAACTTTAGGAATGCTCGGCACACAGACTGTTTAAGGGGGAGAGAAGGCAATTACAGGGGACCACTTTCCAGTACTTGGTGCAGATCCCTGTCGCATTTCAGTCCCAGGGTGAAAAGAACACTAGAGTACCAGTGTTTGCCACCTGAGGGAAGTAGGAGCCCTAGTCACAGACCAGGGTAGAGAGGAGTGCTTGTGGCAGCTCACTGAAGAGGGGAGGCCCTTGTCTTAAGTATAGTGCAGGGAGTTGCTACTGCTTTTCCCAACTTGTATTTACAGGGCCAGAAGGGGCAAAACAGACTTTTGAGGAGAGACAGAGTAAAAAGAGAAGGATACATAGGGGGAAAATAAGAATGGTGAGAAATACAGTTAGCTATCATAATTGTGAATGTGAATGGGATGAACCCACTCATGAAACAGAAGTGGATAACAGAATGGATTAAAAAGCAGAATCCAACAATATGTTGTTTACAAGAAACAAATCTGAAGCAGAAAGATACATACATCCAAATTCTTAAAATTTTTAAAAGTTAAAAGAATTACAGGAGGAAATATACAGTAACCTAACCAAAAAATAAATAATAAAGCAGTTAAGGAGAAGACTAGAAGGAGAAGACTCATCTTCCTGAGTTCAAATCAGACCTTAAACATTTACTAGCTATGTGACTCTAGGCAGGTCACTTAGCTCTGTTTGCCTCACTTTCCTAATCTGTAAAATGAGCTGGGGAAGGAAACAGCAAACCACTCCAGTACCTTTGCCAAGAAAACCCCAAATAGGGTTACAAGTAATTGGACATGACTGAAAAACAACTGAACAGTTGAAAGAGTTAAAGGTGCAGATGCTACATTTTAATTAGCACAGGTCAGTTTATCAGATTAGCACTAAGGGGATGAGATATGGTTTAGCAAAAGAGAAAATGATAAGGCCAGGCCTTGGGTAGCAAAAAGTAGCATTTTAAGGCATTGGATCAAAGAGAGGAACCTTGCCAATATGGTGCTTAGTTGGATGCCTGGGAAAGAAAAGATGAGGGGAAAAAAGGTGTCAAAGAGGGAGGGAGTCACCTAATATAAACTTTGCCTACATCAAAATTGGTCTGAAATTTCCCCTGAAATCTATATTGTTTCCTGAGCACTATATTACTTTATTTGTATGTGTCACCTACAAAATACACTACAACACAGGAAAATTGAATAGACCAATTTGCCACAGTCAGGTTATAATTTTTAGTTTTTAATGGTGCTCTGCTAACATAAAACTAACTATTTTGGTCGACCTATTTATTCCATTCCCCTCATTACATCTCATCTAAAACCAAAAAGCTAAACTGTTCTGGTTTGACTTGTAGTAGTAGTAAATGTTCAATACTTGTTTGCAGAAGCTATGGTCTCTAAAAATTATTTCTGAAATTCTTGAGAAAAATTCTCTAAGTGTCATGATTTCTTTTTTTTCAATTTAATTAATTTTATTTGTGAAATTAAGCTAACTCTACTTAAAAAGGTTATATTTCATGAGGTACAGTATTTGAAGTACAGTCATAACAATTCCCTCATATTTAATATTTTGTTCACAAAATCAAGTTAATCCTTTTTTCACAGTGAAATCAAATGAAGTGTTAATACATCTCAGCTCTCAAAATTAATTATGATTTGTTTATTAATTCAGAAAATATTGAAAAAATACACGAATAGAGAAAATACTATGTAGGCTTGTACATAATTCTTATAACCACACAAAAGCTATGAAAGCACTTTAAAAAGTCAAAGAGAATCATACAAATTTAAGGAACAGTACAAGTACATAGAACCAATTCCCCTGTAAAATGAATCTTGAAAGCATACAAGAAGTTGTTTGCAAGTTCTGTATTTCTTCTGTTCTTACTTCAGTAAGAGGGCACCTATTGGCCTATGCTATGATATGAGCTCCTATGCCTCTCAGACAACCCTCATTTATATCTAAGGTAGAATAGTTATTTATGGATTATAATCTTATTTAAATGACTGATTTCCCAATCCATTAGTAAAAGCCACTAGACATTGGTCAACTGAGAAAGAAGGCACCCCCGTACACCTCTCTATCAAGTACCCATTTAAAGCTTTAAGGAAAAAAAGAGGGACAGGAGGAGGTGTCATAAAATTTCCAAATAAAATGGGTCCGTTCATATTGACATGAAATTTAAAAGCCCCTAAATCTACTTCAGAAAATAATTAGTTTCAAATCATGCTTATATTTTGTTTGAAAAGACTCATTTTTCATGTAATAGCAAAAGAGCTGTTGGAAAATGATAAAGTCTTAAACCCTAAGGGTTTAAATTAAATGGCTAATCTGATATAGTTGGTTCCCAATTCTTAAAATTTCCCTGAGTCTCATCTCTGCTTCCCTTTCCTCCAAATGCTCTTTTAGGATCACCTAAAAATAACAGTGTACCAACGTAATTATTAGGAAATGGCTCAATATAGTGTAGTACATGAACATAATGGAATATTATTGCTGCACCACCAAAAAAAAAAAAAAGAATTCAGAGAAACCTAAGAAGACTGATGAGTGAAGGCAGCAGAATCAGCAAAATATGTATGATGACAGCAATGTCAATCCAAGCTTAGTCCCAGAAAGGAGTTCAGAAAATATACCTCCGTCCCTTCATATAAGAGGTTGGAGACTAGAGATGTGGAATGTTGCATATACTGTCAGACTCAATCAATGTATCGGTTGCTGGACTGTTATTTTTCTTTTTTAATCTTTTTTTTTTAATAAGGGGATGTTATAGAAAGGGGAAAATACAATGAATGTTGGAAATGGAGGTAATTTCTTTTGTAAATGAAAATATTGAAGACTCCTTTATGAGTAAAAGGCCTTCTGGATTATCAATGCTTACACAAGTGCTAAATTTCATCAAGTTTCAACTCTTATCATTAATTTTGATGAACTTAGCAAAAGCAAAAAGCAAAAATTACCAGGTAGAATAGTAAATTAGTTTATTTTCCACTGTGTACATAAGCTAAATATTAAGGGAAAACATTAGTGGACATACATAACTCACACACATAAAATAAATATCCACATTTTATGGTGCCTCTGTGTTGGACATACTCTTAAATATCTTGATCATTTTTTTCTACCCAGTGAATAAAATTCTTTGTTGGGCATCAGGTCAATAAAATGAGAAATATGGTTAGACATACAAAAGAAAGCAGAAATGGAGACTGTCCCAGGCATCTTCTCGATCAAAACCCTGCAATTCCAGTTTTTAAAAATGTTCTTCTGTTATGTCATCAGCACGACTAACCGCAAGAGCAAATTCTAGCATAGTTAACTCTCGAGGTGATAAGTCAGTCATTCTCCAATTAGCAACGACCTGATCAGGCAGAATGGAATCTTTGTACGATCTATGTAGAGCACTATGGTCAATGACACAGTAGGAGCACCTATTGCTAGCACTTGTAGCTACGATGATGAGTTCTTTATCAGCCTTGCTGAGAGGTCCCGTTTTTTTTGTTGATAATGGCATTGTAGTACGCAAAAAATGCTCTGAATTCCCCTGGTCGATGCTCTAACGGGCCTTAAAGACATTGGGTAAAAATCCATTCTTCTTTTCTACCTCTTCCATGATCTCTACTATATCAAAAGGTAGTTCCTTTTTATAAGGAACAGGATAACGACCAATAGGCTTTGTGGGTTCTTCTGGCTGAGTATCTTTGGAATGGCTTGTTACTTTAACAGGGTCCCAAGTCCATTTGTCAATAATCGAGGAACACGCGAAGCCAGCCCCAGGTGCAGAAAGCGCAGGAAGAGTGCCATTGTGGAGTGTCGGGACGGCTAGGCTCCTACCGAGGGTCGCTCGCCTTTCCCAACCAGACTTCTGGGCACTGGGAGAGTAAAACTGCAAGTGCTGTGATTTCTTGGGAGCGTGTATGCAATTTAATTTTGAAAGAAACTTGGAGGGATAGGTTGTTTTTCAATTGTGCTTGACTCTTCATGACCCCATTTGGAGTAGTGTGGAGGGGTGGCTAGGTGGCTCAGTAGAGCACCAGCCCTGGCATCAGGAGTTCAAATCCTACCTCAGACACTTAACACAAAAAACTAGCCGTGTGACCTTGGGCAAGTCCCTTAACCCCAATTGCCCTCCAAAAAGCAAAAAGAAAAAAAGAAGTAGGAAAAAAAAGATACTAGAGTGGTTCGCCATTTCTTTTCTCTAGCTCTTTTACAGAAAAGGAAATTGAGGGCAAACAGGATTAAGTGACTTGCTTAGGGTCACAAAGCTCATAAACTTCTGAGTCCAGATTTGAACTCAGGAGTAGGAGTCTTCCTGACTGCCAGTCCAGAACATTATCCACTCTGCCACCTAGCTGCCTGTCCATCTTGAGAACCATAAGTCAACTCTGGAGAAGTATCAAATAGATATCACATATAGACTGAGATGTAGTGGATAGAGTGCTGAATTTGGAATTAGGAAATCCTGGGTTTGAATCTCCAAATCACATATTTACTACCTCTGTGGCCCTAAGCAAGTCACTAAAACCTCTTTGTGCCTCAGTTTTCCCATCTTTAAATATAGGGAATGAATTAAGATGACATCTATGGTCAGTTCTAGTTCTGAATCTATGATCCTATGATCCATCCCTGAATCCAAAGCTATTAAGTGAAGACACAGGTGCCTTAAGGTCTTTTACAGTTCTCTGACTGTCACACACACACACACACACACACACACACACACCTCTCCTCCAGAAAGGATGAATTTAGAATAATTTTGTTCATATCAGTTTCAAAGAAAAACAGAATTGCCTGCTATTCAGATACTGATAGCATGGTCTGTAAAATTGAAACTTTGTCATACTATGCTTATTAATTATTAAGAGTAGCTTGCATCTTTTCTGGATCCATGTATTAAATAAATTTAATTTACTTGACTATTCAGAGATTGAATCTGTTTTGTTCTCCAAAACTCTTTATCTCATCTAGAAGTCAGAAAGTTAAATGGCTCTGATATATATCACATAAAACTTGGTTCTACGACTTCTGGTTCAAGTATATTATGAACAAGATCTAGACCTCAAATGTCAAATGCTGATTCCAAGCTTTTAATTCAGTAAAAATTTCACTTAAAATTTTAATAATACTCACCACTATTTGGCTGTAAATATTGGTCTTGGTAAATGAAAGTATTGCTTTTTCATCCAAATTATTAAGTTTTGTTCTAGACTTTACCCTGGGCTCCATTTCTATAACTTCCTCATCAATTTTCAAGTCATGAGACAATATTGATCCATCTAGATTTTTTTTTGCTCCTTCTGCAATAACTTTGTTGAGTGTAGAAAATAAAGAATGAGTCTTGACCTAAGCAAAGAATATTTATTAAAAATGTGTTTAAACGTTAATTTATGTGAAATGGTATTATTTTCTGAAAAGATGAAATAGAAATTTTGAAAGAAAATTAAATTTTTATTAGTGGCATTGTAGTCAAGTAATTTAAAACAATAAGCCTCAGTTTTTTCATCTATAAAATTAGGATAACACCTGTAATATTCCTCACAGGATTGTTCAGAGGCTTAAATAGTATAATAGATTAAAAGTATTTTACAAATCTTAAAATGCTATGGAAATTTTGGTTATTACTAACAATAGTAATATAATAGAGGCGAAATTTTACTTCTGGGTAACAGTATTTCTGATTATGTGAACCACAGAAGGCATCAACAAAAATCAATAAGTCATCAAAAATCAAAATAAATTGGGCGGCCAGGTAGCACAGCGAGTAAGAGTACCGGCCCCAGTGTCGGGATAACCTGAGGGATCGAATCCAGGCTCAGACACTTAGCACCCACCCAGAAACACCTGGCCGTGTAACCTCGAGCAAGTTACTTAACCCCAATTGCTTTTAAAAAATCAAAATAAATTTTTAAAAATCAACAAAAGATGCTGAGTTTTAGTTACAAATGTCCATATTTTCTACCCATTGTTTACTTATAAAAACTTCAGGAGAATCCTATTATAATAGCTAATTATTATGCTAGGTCTGGTTCAATATATAGATAAAATCAAATTCTTGAAAAAAAACTACATATATTGTTCTACTGCATATGACCAAAAAAAACCCCCAAATGTACACACATACCAATGTTAAATACTCAAATTCAATGATGTACTCTGGCAAGACAAGGTCATGATCAAACACAAACCACTTGCTCTGCTGAAGGTTGCAGCTACAGTTTTTGTGTGACATTAAGGAGCCTAAGGTAAAAAAGATCACAATTTCAAAATAGAACAGATTTTTTTTCATTTCTATTTTGCAAATACCAAAAAAAATCTTAAATACAAACATATAGTTTCCTAAAATAATGTATTTTTTTTCTCTTCACCAATTCCTGTAACACCCATAGACAGAGCTTTAATTTTGAACTATTTTCTAATTCTCTATATCCATAAAGTTGTCTGCCTCACCACCATATTAATACTGTTTTATTCACAAATTTAAAAAAATTGTTTTACTTTTTTTCTTATATCTTTTTACTTTACTATCCAATTCTTCATATCTTTTTGCCAGATGTGCAGTACTTTGTACAGCACTACATCAAACACATTATTACCTCAAACAGTGTTTTTGCATTCCTTGATGATGCCATTACTTTCTTCTCACAATTTCACACACCTAGGTTGGGTACATGTAATATTGTATACATGAAATAATTAGAGAGAAAAGAGATAAGGAAAAAGGAGGGGAAAAGAGTTGAAGTTCATACATGGTCTTTTTTTTTTTGGAGGGGGGAAGGCAGGGCAATTGGGGTTAAGTGACTTGCCCAAGGTCATATGGCTAGTAAGTGTTAAGTGTCTGAGGCCGAATTTGAACTCAGGTCCTCCTGACTCCAGGGCTGGTGCTCTATTCACTGCACCACATAGCCACAAGAAGTCAGTCATTTTTTATGGAAAAAAATAAGTTCTGTGAAAAGTAGGAATTAAAGAGTTAAAAAACATCACACTAAACACAAATATCCAGCACTAAGAAAGATGAAATCATGATACCCATGATGGCAG
This sequence comes from Petaurus breviceps papuanus, assembly GCF_028583685.1. Classification (NCBI taxonomy): domain Eukaryota; kingdom Metazoa; phylum Chordata; class Mammalia; order Diprotodontia; family Petauridae; genus Petaurus; species Petaurus breviceps. The sequence goes on from NW_027185809.1 coordinate 23,972,821, forward strand.
ACATACTTAGTAAACTTTTCCGAGGCATGAATACTGAATTAAACATTGGATAGTTGACTTTACAGATGGAATCTTGTTCACGAGCCTGAATGCTACGTCCAAGAAAAACTTTTGTCATTATGAGTATCCCTAAATGTGGAAAAACATGAAATACTTTTACTCAGTATATAATAATAATTTCATAATATAGTTCTGTTGCTCATGCTTATGAAATAACATTTTTCCAAAATTTTCCATGACTGAATAAATCTTAAAAACGGTCAATAAGAACAAAAAGATTTAAGAATACTTCATCTTAAAAACATGTAACCAAAAATAAGTAAAACTTTTAGTAAATTAGGTTAATTTCTCCTTCCAAAGGGGGTTAATTTGAGTCATTACAATAAATTATGGATTCAGGCAAATCGTCACTGTGCATATTACTCTCTGGGACCAAGTTGAGAGTTTGTGGAATATAATATGTACTACAGGTATCTCGATTAAACATTAATGGTTTCTTATTTTGATACAAGTGGGGAAATATAGGAGAAAAGAAATAGCAGGTAGTAATGATATTTCAAGAGAACATAATTCTCTGACTTTAAAAAAGTATGTAACACTAGATTTTTGGCTTTGCAGTGACTGGATAAAGAATGTAAAATACATAAGACTCAGTTTAGTTCAGATCACCTGGGCAGAACAAAGAGAATAAATCAGTGAATGAAAAATAAAGGAGATTTTGTTTTCCCCACTCTTACAACATTAAGATAAAATGGGCCAGAGTGAATAGTCAGGACCTTAGAGAAAATGATGTAGTGCAAGATGGAATAATATGGGAAGAACCTGCCTACCACACCTCTTCATCAGCCCCTTAGACTCAGCCTTAGATTATGTGTGCTAGAGAAAGGTAGCACCAAAGCATCCTCTCAGACTCCTGATGAATGGTTTACAGATTGCTTTTCTCAAATTCCAGGCTAGAGACCGAAGGCTAAGAATGGTGAATTACCTCATGGTGTACCACTTCAAAAGCTCAGATATGTCAAAACATGCCAATTCATAAAACAACTGATACTACTTAAAATTTGTCCATGGCTACATCCGGGACTACGAGGAAAGAAATAGAGCCTTTTGTTGACTATTTTCCAGGACACTGGTCTGGTGACTTGGATGACACCTGTCTGATCAAAATTTAGGTCATCTGGCCACCTAAGTATGATATTGTACTGTGCACTTTGTTAGGCTACCATAACATGGTCCAAGGTAACCTGTTTTTCCTAAGAACTTGGCATGTGTTCATTTTATTCTTCTGTTGTCCATTTATGTTTTATTTTTAAATGAATTAAAGTAAAATATTAAATTTTATTTAAATTGCAAGATATATTGCAGTGAAGCTCATTCCATCTAAATCACACACTGAAATATAAATTGAACAGGTGAAAAGATATAAGAACAAAATATAATGGCTTTTGAAGATTTAAGAAAATGTATAAATAAATCCAACAAATAAAACGTTAGCACTGTAAGGTTCTAAAATACTGTTCATTTACATTACCGTGCCTGTACATTTCTGCATCAAGAGGGTTTTTCTTTTCATCCTTGATTTGTTTCTGTATAAATTCAATTCTGGGACCTTCACATAGACTGAGACTGTTAGCAAGGATTACAGCGTCTTTTTTGTGAAATGACTGTAAAGATTAAAACAGAGTCTGAGTATGTCAATTTTACTGACATTTCTTCAATTTCAGTGTCTTCTAGATAATAATGCTTCTTAGTTCACGTGAATGGTATCTATGAAGAGAACCACATTTTGGGCACAAACTTATTTGAATGGGATGGAAATCATACAAATACAATATGATTCCACAAATGTATAATATACAATGAAAATTATGTGAAATGTTCTAATTGAATATAAAAATAAGTTTGTTAAAAATTATCTGAAGCTATTGGAAAAACAGCCAAAATAAAGACTAATATTTTTTTTAAAGCAATCGGGGTTAAGTAACTTGCTCAAGGTTACACGGCCAGTTATTATTTCTGGGTGTGGTGCTGAGCATCTGAGCCCAGACCTGATCCAGGTCATCACGACACTGGAGCCAGTGCTCTTACTCGCTGAGCCACCTGGCCACCCCAATAAAGACTAATGTTACTCTATATAACAGGTGCAATAGCAACATAATTTTTTCAAAAATCATTCCAATAAGCCTGCACATGATGTTATTTTTTTAAGCACACAGTTTTTGTGAGGATATATTATTGGATTGTTATGCCAATAAAATCTCTTATTTATGTAACTAACTGCAGTGTATACTTTAAATTTATATATTATTCCCCAAGCCCATAAAATTTAGTGTATGAACATCTTATTATATACAATAATATAATATATAATATAAATGTAATATAAAAATATATGATAATAATATAATAAGTGTAATAAATTTTTGAGGAAATGGTATTGCTTTTCATTATTATACATCAAGCATCCAATACAATGTCTTATAAATAGCAGATACTTTATACATATACAATTAAATGCATAAATTTTAACAATTTGAAAAGCCTTTTACAAAACATACATTCCATAAAATTCAACTGAACACTTATTAAATACTATGCAAAGCAAGTGACCTTACTGGGTCCTAGGGACACAAAGACACTTTTGAGGAGCTTATGGTCTTTTCATAATTTTTTAAAAGAAAATGGAAAAAAGTATACTTTAACCTACACCTAGAGTTTATCATTTTTCTCTCTAGAGATGGAAAGAATTTTTCATCATGGGGTTCTTTGGAACTGTCTTGGATCATTGTCTTGATCTAAGTAGCTAAGTTTTTCAGAGTTGATCATAGTTAAAATATTGCTGTCACTGTATTGAATATTCTCTTGGGTTTGCTCACTTCACTTTACATCAGTTGATGTAAGAATTCCTATGGTTTCCTGAAATCCACCTGCTCATCATTTCTTATAGCACAATAGTATTCCATTACATTCATAAACTACCACTTATTCAGCCTTTCCCCAATTAATGGGTATCCCCTTAATGTCCAATTCTTTGCTACCACAAAACAACTGCTACAAAATTTTTATACAAGTAGGTCCTCTCCCCTTTGATCTCTCTGGGATACAGATCCAGTAGTGGTATTTTTGGGTCAAAGGGTTTGCACGGTTTTATATCCCTTTCGGCACAGTTCCAAATTGTCTCCAGCAATGATTGGACCATCTCAATAAATGCCATCTTCATTTGTTGACAACCTATTCCTAAAGAGGAGACAAAGTCTGCTCAATCTTTTTGAGACACTTCTTGGGTTGTTTTTAAGTGAATATTTTTTAAAAGTGCAATAACATGTTATTTGACAATGTTTTTCTGTTTATTCAGAATGGAGAAAATCTATACAGACTGTTTTATTTATGTCTGTGAACTTATTTTTCTCTCCCCTGCACACAAATGTCTTGGGTGGTAGATGGCTCCTGGGCTATCTGAATTACCATGTACAGTGGTTCAGAATGAAGGCAGAATATGAAATGAAGAGAATGTTGGGTGCCTAGCCTCAGCAAAAGTTCTGATATGAAAAGGAGACACTAAAAGTGGAAAAAATGCAGTCTCTGGAGTCAGAATTGAGTTTAAAACTTAGCTTTGTGATGTTTGGAAAACATCACAACCTATTTGAGCCTTGGTTTCCTCATCTATCAAATAAGGGGTTGGACTAGGTGGCCTTTGAAATCCCTTCCAGCTATAGATCTCTGATCCTACTAGGACAATAAGAGTGAGACTTCAATCAAATCAGCAAGCATTTACCAACATAAACCATCATGAGATTATAGGGAGCTGAGGAAAGAGATCTTCTTGTGGGATGCAAGACGGCATGGTTCCTATTGCTCCTGAGATCCCTCTTTAGTGTGAGGACTTGGTTTCTGGGGACCAGTGCACCACAGAGGCCTTTATAGTAGTAGATGCACGCTGGTCTAAAGGAGAACTTTTGAGTAATAAACATAGTAGAGTAAGTCCCTGCCTCACTCAGGTTTGTTAGCAAGCTTGTTCACTGGCAAAGATAATGGGTAACATCTGCTAGAGGCTGAGGAGAACAAAAGAACTGCAAAAGGAAAGAGAGATTTGTGATAATGACTACCACCTGGCTTATATTTAAGGAAAGCTGTAGAATTGTGGCCAACAACAGGGAAAATGGCTAGAAGTGAGAGTTCTGGGAATTAATAATGCTGAGCAGACAGAAGACTGAGGAAGTGAGCACCAACATGCAGGAGGCAATCATGACTATTCACTGATGAAGCCCAACTAGGGTAACATTGGAAAGTCTTTTTGTATCCCACGGGGTTTTTGGAGGACAGTTGCACAGTGTGGTAAGTATTACTTTCTACAGGCTTGGATGCAAGTCCTTTTACTTTCTGTTAACTTCGTAAGTAGTTTTAAGTTTGTAAGGGGAATTGGTAACTATCTTTTTTTTTTTTTTGCAGGAGGGTGGGGAAGGGATGGAAGCAGGAACAGGGCTCTCAGACACTGAGAATTTCAAATTATCTATGTGACAAAAATGAATCATTATTTGTTAGAGGCCTCACCAAAATATTCCCAAGCTCTTTGTATCATGGAAGAGTCTATGATAAAATGTTTATACTTGTAACACACTTTCTTATAACTTGCTATTTAATACAAGAAAGGGAATTTTTTGGGGGTGTTCATATTTGGTATTTATTAGGTTAAAGAGAGCCCCATGTCTAGAAATGCCCTCCACCAATGCCTTCGATTTTCCGTTATAGTCCTCAGCGGAGTGGCTCTCAGCCAATGTTTATGAAGTTCTCTTCTGCTCTTCCCAGGCATCTCAATTCATGGCAAGTTCTTCCCTTTGGTCATGTAGCACCAGAAGGTCACAGAAGCCCAGGAAAACATCAGGCCTATTCTGAAAAGTCTTCTGTTTTTGTTTCTTCTCTATTGTCTCATGAATCTCTTTATTCAGCCACCATCTAACTTATTTGTGGTCAGAAAGCCATTTTAGTTCTTAGGTTTTTAACACAGTCTTCTGCATAGGCAAATGTTCTCAAAAAAAAAAAGGTGGAGTAATACAGTGATGAAAAAAGTGTTTTAATATTCACATATCATGTCCCTTTGTTTTATACAAAAAGCAATGACTGGGCTTACTACAGAAGGCTCAAAAGACTTGTGATTAGTACTTCTCTCTAGTACAGACTTCTCTCTTCCATGTTGCTTGTACTGATGTTTGCTCTTTTATCCATTTTCCCTTTTTGGGGCATCAATAGTTTACTTAAATAGAGCTGGTTGGCATTACCTCCGTTTCTGGTCACTTTTATTCTTTATCTAATTGGGTATTATTTTTTATGTCTTCTTTAACAAGTCAGTGTTGTTGTCTTGTTACATGTAAGGCTACTTTGGGAAATGATTCCCACATTGGAAAATTTTAGTTTTCTGTCAATCAATTTATTTTGTGTGAAGTCATTTATCATGTCTAGTGCCTCATAATTCTCTTCTTGAAGAAAATATTCACGATATATAGATGTGAGGGTTTTATAGTATCTGCAAGTTTTTGGTCTCTCCCATTTTTTTCTTTTTCTTTTTAATTTTTAAAAATAAATTTGTTTGTTTCCTTTTAGTTTACAGGATTCAATTCCACAATTCCTTGAGTTTCACATTTTGTCCACCTCTCTCCCTTCCCCCCCATGGCGGGATATAGTCAAGTATAGGATCTGTAAATACTTTCACATTATACATTAGTCAGGTTATAAAGACAGATTGTATCAGATGGAATGAAAAATGGTAAAGAGGACATAAAACCAAATAAGAGAAGGAAAAAGATCAGGTATTTTGCTTCCACCTGGATATAAACTCAGTTCTTTCTAGTTCTTTCTCTGGATGCACATATTTCTCTCCATTATGAGTCTTTTGGGATTGACTTATATCACTGCATTGCTGAGAGGAGTCCAGTCTATCAAAGTTGGTCATCACACATGCATTGTATCTATAATTGTGTACAAATTTCTCCTGGTTCTACTCTTCTCACTCAGCATCAGTTTGTATAAGCCTCTCCAAGTAAATATGAAGACCATCTGCTCCTCGTTTCTTATAGCACAATAGTATTCCATAACATGCATATACCACAACTTGTTCAGCCATTCCCCAATTGATGGGCACCCCCTTAATTTCCAATTCTTTACCACCACAAAAAGAGCTGCTATAAACATTTTTGTACATATGGGTCTTTCTCCCACTTCTATGATTTCTTTGGGATATAACCCTAGGAGTGGTATTGCTGGATCAAAGTGTATGAAATTATTTATAGCCCTTTGGGCATAATTCCAGATTGCTCTCCAGAAAGGCTGGATCAGTTCACAACTCCACCAGCAATGCATTAGCCCACATCCTCTCCAGAATTTATTGTTTTCCTGTTTTATCATCTTAACCAATCTGACTGGTGAGATGTGGTACCTCAGAGTTGTTTTGATTTGCATTTATCTAGTCAATAGTGAATTAGAGCATTTCTTCATGTGCTTATAGATATCTTTAATTTCTTTCTCTGAAAATTGCCTCTTCATATCTTTTGACCATTTATCAATTTGGGAATGACTTGTATTCTTATAAATTTGACTCAATTCTCTGTATATTTTAGAAATGAGTCCTTTGTCAGAGACATAGGTTGTAAAGATTCTTTCCCAATTTGCCACCTCCCTCTTAATCTTGGTTACATTGGCTTTATTTGTACAGAAGCTTTTCAATTTCATGTAGTCAAAATTATCCATTTTACATTTTATAATGTTCTCTAATTCTTGTTTAGTCATAAAGTCTTTCCCTCTCCACAAGTCTGATAGGTAAACTATTCCTTGTTTTCTGAGACTGCTTACAGTAACAAACTTTATACCTAGAACATGCACCCATTTAGACTTGATTTTGGTATATGGTTTTAGATAATGGTCTATGCCCAGTTTCTGCCATACTGTATTCCAGTTTTCCCAGCAGTTTTTGTCAAATAGTGAGTTCTTATCCCAAAAACCAGGGTCTGGGGGTTTATCAAACAATAGATTACTGTAGTCATTGACTTCTGAATCTCGTGTGCCTAATCTATTCCACTGATCCAGTCCTCTAATCCTCAGCCAGTACCAAGTAGTTTTGATGACTGCTGCTTTATAATACAGATTGAAATCTGGTATAGCTAGTCCACCTTCCCTAGTATTTCTTTTCATTAATTCCTTTGATATTCTGGACTGTTTATTCTTCCAAATGAATTTTGTTACTATTTTTTTTCTAGCTCTATAAAGTAGTTTTTTTGTAAATTAATTGGTATGGCACTAATTATATAATTTAATTTAGGTAAAATTGTCATTTTTATTATATTAGCTTGACCTAGCCATGAGGAATGGATATTTTTCCAATTAGTTAGGTCTGACTATATTTGTGTGAAAAGTGTTTTGTAGTTGTGGTCATATAGGTCCTGGGTTTGTTTTGGCAGGTAGATTCCCAAATATTTTATAATGTCTACAGTAACTTTGATTGGGATTTCTCTTTCTATCTCTTGCTTTTAAATTTAATTGGAAATATAAAGGAATGCCAAGGATTTATGTGGGTTTATTTTATATCCTGCAACTTTGCCAAATTTATTTATTGTCTCAAGTAGTTTTTTACTTGATTCTCTAGGATTCTCTAAGTATATCATCATATCATCTGCAAAGAGTGATAGCTTGGTCTCTTTGCCTAATTTGATTCCTTTGAATTCTTTTTCTTCTCTAATTGTTACTGCAAACATTTCTAGTGCCAGATTGAATAAGAGGGGTGATAGTGGACACCCTTGTTTCACCCCTGATCTGATAGGCAATGCTTCAAGCTTCTCCCCATTATATATAATACTTGCCGATGGCTTTAAATAGATGCTACCTACTATTTTAAGGAAGGCTCCATTTATTCCTATCCTTTCTAATGCTTTTAATAGGAATGGATGTTGTATTTTGTCAAAAGCCTTTTCTGCACCTATTGAGATGATCATGTGGTTCCTGCTAGTTTTATTGTTGATATGATCAATTTTACTGATGGTTTTCCTAATATTAAACCATCTTTGCATTCCTGGAATAAATCCTACCTGATCGAAGTGTATTATTCTTGAGATAAGTTGCTGTAGTCTTTTTGCTAATATTTTATTTAAAATTTTTGCATCTATATTCATGAGGGAGATTGGTCTATAATTTTCTTTCTCTGTTTTATCTCTTCCTGATTTAGGTATCAGTACCATATTTGTGTCATAAAAAGAATTTCGTAGGACTCCTTCTTCACAAATTTTCCCAAATAGTGTGTAGAATATTGGAATCAATTGTTCTTTAAATGTTTGATAGAATTCACTCGTGAATCCATCTGGCCCTGGAGATTTTTTCCTAGGGAGTTGACTGATGGCTTGTTCAATTTCTTTTTCTGAGATGGGATTATTTAAGTAATTTACTTCCTCCTCAGTTAATCTGGGTAACTTGTATGTTTGTAAATATTCATCCATTTCCCTAAGATTATCAAATTTATGTGCATACAATTGGGAAAAATAATTCCTAATTATTGTTTTGATTTCCTTTTCATTGGAGGTAGATTCACCCTTTTCATTTTTGATACTCATAATTTGGTTTTCTTCTTTCTTTTTTTTTTATCATATTGACTAAGGGCCTATCAATTTTGTTGATTTTTTCATGAAACCAGCTCTTGGTTTTATTTGTTAATTCAATAGTTTTCTTAATTTCAATTTTATTAGTCTTTCCTTTGGTTTTCAATATTTCTAATTTGGTATTTAATTGGGGATTTTGTATTTGTTCTTTTTCTAGCTTTTTCAATTGCATGCCCAATTCGTTGAGCTCCCTTTTCTCTAATTTAATCATGTATGCACTCAGGGATATAAAACTTCCCCTAAGAACTGCCTTTTATGTATCCCACAAATTTTGTTATGTTGTCTCATCATTATCATTATCTTGAATGAAATTACTGATTGTTTCTATAATTTGTTGTTTGATCCACTCATTCTTTAGGATTAAATTGTTTAATTTCCAATTAGTTTTTAGTTTGTCTTTCCCTGGCCCTTTAATGCATATAATTTTTATTGCATCATGATCTGAGAAGGATGCATTTAATATTTCTGCCTTACTGCATAGAATTGTGAGGTTTTTATGCCCTAGAACGTGGTCAATTTTTGAGTATGTGCCATGAACTGCTGAGAAGAAAGTATATTCCTTGTTATCCCCATTCAGTTTTCTCCAGAGATCTATCCTCTCTAAAATCCTGTTCACCTCCTTAACTTCTTTCTTGTTTATTTTGAGGTTGGATTTATCAAGTTCAGAGAGGGGAAGATTAAGGTCCTTCACTAGTATAGTTTTGCTATCTATTTCTTTTTCTAATTCCTTTACCTTCTCCTCTAGGAATTTGGATGCTACTCCACTTGGTGCATATATGTTAAGTAATGATATTGCTTCATTCTTGATGATGCCTTTTAACAGGATATAGTTTCCTTCCTTATCTCTTTTAATTAGATCAATTTTTGCTTTTGCTTTATCTGAGATAAGGATTGCTACCCCTGCTTTTTTCACTTTAGCTGAAGCATGATATGTTTTACTCCAGCCTTTTACCTTTACCCTGTGTATATCCCTCTGTTTCAGATGTGTTTCTTGTAAACAGCATATTGTAGGATTATGATTTCTAATCCATTCTGCTATCCATCTCCATTTTACGGGAGAGTTTATTCCATTCACATTTACAGTTATGATTGTTATCTGTTTCTTTCCCTCCATCCTATTCCCTCCCCTGTTAATGTTCATATTTCCCCCTTCTCCCTTCCCCTCTTAATAGTTTGTCTTTTGACCACCACCTCCCTCAGTATTCCCTTATCAGCCTCCCTCCCTTTTCCTCCCCATTCCCCTTCTTCCCTCCCTAAAAACCACTCCTACCCCCCTTTTGTAGCCCTTTCCCCCTCCTATTGCCTGTAGGATATTTTTATACTTAAAGAAGTATGTTATTTCTTCTTCGCACCAAGAGTGACAGGAACAAATCTCATGTGAAGCTCCTCTCCCTACTCTCTTTCCCTCTAAAATGATACTTTTTGTGTTTCTTCTCCATAGAGTCCTATGCTTAACTGGTTATTATTCCCTCCTTGTACCAGAACCAATGAGGGAAAAGCTCATATGATTCCCATCTCCCTCCCTTCTTTTCCTCTGCTATACAGTTTTTATGCCTCTATGTGTGGCATAATTTACCCTTTTTTACTTCATTCCCTTTCTCCCATTGCAGTCCCTTTGTAGCCCTTAATAAGACTTTTTTAATTGTCATTTTGTGTATTTTATACTCATACCCTCTACTTGTCTATAACCAGTTTACTCTTATCAAATGGCAGGGTGTGTGTGTGTGTATGTGTTTTCCCTGTTTACCTTTCTAAGTCACTGTTGCATCTCCTAATTTGAGGTTGAATTTTCTGTTGAGCTCTGGCTTTTTCATCAGGAAGGTCTGGAACTCTGTTATATTGTTGAATGACCATGTCTTTGCCTGGAAGAATATGCTCTGTCTTGCTGGGTATGTGATCCTTGGTTGTAACATGAGCTCTTTTGCCTTCCAGAAAATTGTATTCCACTGCCTCTGATCTTTCAGTGTAGAGGCTGCCAAATCCTGTGCAATCCTCACTGTTGACCCTCGATACTTGAATTGTTTCTTTCTGGCCACTTGAAGTATTTTCTCTTTTATCTGGTAGTTCTGGACTTTGGCCACAACATTTCAGGACTTTTCAGTTTGGGATCTCTTTCAGTAGGTCTCCGGTGGATTCTCTCAATTTCTATTTTACCCTCAGGTTCTAGTATCTCAGGGCAGTTTTCCTTAACGAGCTCTTGGAGAATGTTGTCCAGGCTCATTTTTTTTATCATGATTTTCTGGTAGGCCTATGATTCTCAGATTATCTCTCCTGGATCTGTTTTTCAGGTCAGTTATTTTTTCTTTGAGGTATTTTACCTCTTTTTCTAATTTTTCATTCTTGTTTTGCTTGACTAATTCTTGGTTCCTCATAGAGTTATTTGTTTCCATTTGGTTGATTCTAGTTTTTAGCAAATCATTTTCCTTGTTTAATTTTTGGAGCTCCTTTTTCATATCATACACTTTTCTTTTTAGAGAGATATTTTCCTCATTATAATGTTTTTCTAATTCTGCTATTTTGGTTTTGAGAGAATTCTTCATTTTGTCTTCTATTTTTCTCATTTTGATTTCAAAGTTCCTTTTGATCTCATCTAGGAAAGCCTTCTGTGCTTGGGACCCATTCCCTGTGGAAGTTTCAGCTGTGGATGTGGAGTCTACATTGTCTCCCTCTGAGTTTGGTTCCTCCCTCTAAGGATAGTAGGACTCCAGAGTCTTTGTAGTTTGCTTTTTACCCATTTTGAGGCAGGGTCCTAGCCACAACCTTCCTCTAGGATCCCAAGACTTTACTGTAGAGGGTTTTGCCCTGGAGCAAGAGTTACTATGTTTTCAGGGTCAGAGGGGGGATTTGGAGCAAGTGAGGTTCACTCTATCATCCTGGTCTTTGGAGGTCCTGAAAGGGGCTTTTTTTTAAAGTTTCTGGGCTATGAAGTGGTAGCCCCAGGAGTGTTTGCTGTCCAGGGTAGGGGCCCCTGTATTTGCTTCTTACCTTGCTCTTTCCAGTCCGAGCCCTTTGGTGATAGGCCTGGTAGTGGCTCTTGTGGTTGGTGGGAAGACTTACCCCCGCAAGTTGATCAGGCCTCTTCCGGGCCTGCCCCTGCCATCTACGCTCAGCCTTCCCAGACTGCCTGTGCGTGGTCTCTCCCATTTTCAAATCCTAGACCATGTTATTTCTCTTTTCCTATGTCCATTTTGGTATTAGCATCAACAAATACCAAAGTATATATTGATTTAATTTAGAAAATCTTAAAATGTTCTCAGGAGAATTTCTCTGCCTCTTCATCCTCTTCAACAGATGCCAGTGCAGAAACAGCAATTATCCTCCTAGTGGTATTTCTGGAACTACTCTATCGTTTTTTCTTTAAAAAACTATTTTTAGTTTTCAACATTCATTTCCACAAGATTTTGAGTTACAAATTTTCTCCTCATCTTTCTCCTGCCTCCCACCCCAAGACAGAGAGCCTACTGAATACCCCTTCCCCCAATCTGCTCTCTCTTTTATCTTCCCCTATACCCCTTGTAATGTAATGCCAAGGACAGGCAACTTCCCAAGGTTCAGAATACCAGCAGAGGTGCTCTCCATTTTATTCAGTGACAAATTAAGAACAGAGAAGGTCAAAATATGACATCATTCAAAATACAGCATTTACTAAGGGTGATTAAATAATCTCCAAGTACTATCCCACCCCAGGACCTTACATTCATTCAATCAATTACAAAGTCCCTGTTCTAAATACTACTCCACCCCTAGGCTCCATCACAAAGAGATTAGTTTACAATCATAAATAAAGTACATTCATTTGTTCAATCATAGAACACAACAAGGTCAAAAGTTCCCCACTCCTGGATCACAATTGAATCTACCCCAGAGTTACAACAAGTTTAAGCACAGCACTTAATACCCAAATGGAGGTCTTTTCTTCATTTTGACACTAGGCAAGTTCTCAGCAATCTTTGTTCCTGGGGAGACAAAGCTTAGCAAGACCACAAGATACATTGCCAGTCTCTTCATTAATTCATCCTCTGTCTGCAGAACAGTCCTAGGACCCCTGAAAACATTAGCAAAACCCTCTCCCAGGATTTCTGTGAACATACAACAAGAAAATCCTTCTTCAGGGCTTCTGAACCAACAGAAAGGTTCCCAGACTCCTGCAACAACAGCATTGTCCTTCACCAGTGGACAGTATTCACTCTCTGTCTACAGGACAGTCTCAGTAGCTCTTAACCAACAGCCAGGTTCCAGGACTTCTTCAACAACAGGACTGTCTTTCACCAGTGGACAAATCTGGCAAAACAACATCAAAACAGACAAAGTACCAGCAAAAAAGCCATGTCTCCTCAGTCCTTGGCAGCTCCGGTGGCAGGTCTCAAAAGTCCAGGGCAATTCAAAGTGGCCCTCAGCAATCCTCTCAGTCTCTCTCTTCCTCCACAAGTGCTGCTTCCAAAAAGTTCTTCTGCCTCTCTCTTGTGTCTCTCCAAATCTATGACACCAGCTCCTCCCAGTTCAGGACTTCCTTTTCACGTCAACAAGTCCATCCCACAGGTGGGATTAACAAGCTCTGGGTTTTAACACAATCAAACCAAAAACCAAGCCAATACAGGGGAATCTTTAAATGCCATCACTATCACACCCCCCTCTAACTTTCTAGGACAAGATGGATTTCTATCCCCAGTGCATATGTATCTTATTTCTGAGTTGCATGTAAAAAATTTTTTTTAACATTTGTTTTTAAAATTTTGATTTTCATATCTTCTTCCCTCCTCACCCACCCCCACTGGGAAGATAAGCCATTCAATATAGGCTGTACATGTATAGTTAGACAAAATGTTCCCATAGTAGTTATATTGTGAAAGATTAACTGTATTTTCCTTCATCCTATCGCGCCTCCCATTTATTCTGTTTTCTACTTTGACCTTGACTCTTTTCAAAAGTGTGTGCTTCTAACTACCCTATCCCTCTATCTGCCCTCCCTTCTATCATTCCCCCTTTTATCCCCTTTCCCCCTACTTTCCTGTAGGGTAAGATACCCAAATGAGTGTGTATGTTATTCCCTCCTTAAGCCAAATTCAATGAGAGTAAGGTTGATCCATTCCCTTTCAGCTTCCTATTCTTCCCCTCCAATGTAACAGTTTTCTCTTGCCTCTTTTATATGAGATAATTTACCCATTCTATCTCGTCCTTTCTCCTTTCATTATATTCTTCTCTCACCTCTTAATTTTTTTAGATATCATCCCTTCCTATTCAACTGATCCTGTGCCCTCTATGTATACATGTACACACATATATACACTCACATATGCATTTATACACACATACGCCCTCCTATATATACAGATATGTATGTATACATATATATATACACACATATATATTCCCTTCAATTATCCTCATAATGAGAAAAGTCTCATGAGTTACAATTATTATTTTTCCATATAGGAATGTAAAATAGTTCAACTTCAATAAGTTCCTTATGATTTCTTTTTTCTGTTTACCTTCTCATGCTTCTCTTGATTCTTGTATTTGAAAGTGAAATTTTCTGTTCAGATCTGTTTTTTTCATCATGAATGCTTGAAAGTCCTCTATTTCGTTGAATGACCATATTTTCCCCTGAAGTTCACCCAGTTTTTCTGGGTAGTTGATTCTTGGTTTTAATGCTAACTTCTTTGACCTTTGGAATATCATATTCCAAGCCCTTTGATCCACAGCCACCACAAGCTCTGGCACACTGGCCACATACCCCAGGACCACCACCCAAGACTTTGATCCAGATCCAAGCAGTTCAAAGCAAGAGCAGTTACCCTCTGAAAAGTTGTTTGGTCCCCCTATGATCTGCAGGCCAGGAGCTCTGGAGGCAGTCATGTGGCAGCAGCTGTAGCCACTGTGCCTCTGTTGCCTCTGTCCCCAGAAGCAGAGGCTGGACTGTTCTCTTCCATCTCCCAGTTCCAACAGAGTTCTCCACTGACCTTTTACTTTCTCTTTGGCATTTGTGGGTTGAGAAGTCTGGAAACTGCCACAGCTGTTGGTGAGTCAGTCTCCTGAAGTCTGCTCTGGTGTGTCTGGGCCACTGGTTGGGGCCACTGGTTGGGGTCACTCTGAGTCTGGGCCAGGGCAGCTCACATGGGACTGAGCTCGGCTCCTAGTCAAGAGGTCCAAAAGAGAGGTCTTTTCATCTTGATGCGAGGCTGGCTCTCAGATTCCATGGTTCCTCTTCCATGGTCCCAATTCCTGCCTGAATATACCCAATTGTCACCGGGATTCAAGGGCAGGCACCTCTCAGTTCCTTGTCCAGCTCCTTGCCAAGTTCCCATTCCATAGTGAAGCTCACAGTGTCCAGTCCACCTCAAGTCCTTCACAGTTTCTGTTCCTGGGAAGACAAATCTTAACAAGGCTACAATAACATTCATACATACTGCCGGCATCATCATCAATTCACTATCTGCCTGTGAAATTAACACAGACCCACCAACAAGGTCTGAGAACGCAACACAAATCATCAGTATAGAAATCAACAAAGACCCACAAACAGGTCCAAGAGGTCAACACAAATTATCAGTAAAGTTCTAGGACCTCCAAAATATTCCTCCAGGACTTCTGGAAACAGACAACCAGAAAATCCTCTTTCAGGTCTTCAAGTAAGATCCCAGGGCTTCTGTCCAAAGTATCACAAAGAAACATCAACACAAACAGAACAGACAAACAGAGTGCCAGGGTTCCACCAGTTTTCTCCTTCTTCACTCTGTTACCACAAGATTTCTGCTCCCTTCTCAGTTCTTCTCTCTTCTCAGTTCTGCTCTCTCCAGCCTGGGTCTCTCCTTATATATGGCCATTAGATCCTCCCCTTCCTGTTGCATGAGCAACAGGAGTTCACAAGTTCTAGGGTTCACAAGTTGTGGGGTTCACAAAGACTTGGGCAAGAAACTTGAACTGAAACAAAGTGCTAAATAATTAAATAGCTGAAACAAGGTGTTAACTACTTCTTTGCTTAACACTATACAGGGTGAAGCTAGGTCACAGTGTTTCCTTAACTGCACTTGCTTAATAAACTTCATGCATATTATCTGACACACACCAACAGAATTAGAGCCTCATTATCCACACATGCATCCTATGAACAGAAGGAGGATCATATTAAGGAACAAGGTATAATATATGGGGAACTGTAACCAGGAAGGGAAGGTTAAGAACCAATCCTGACCTCAAAGGGAGGGTCATTGATAAGTTAACCCTGTGCTTCCATATAGGCATGCTTATGCATTTCAGCCTAGGGTGTCCACTTTTGCTTTTCATGAGAATGGTAATAAAAGCTTTTCTTCACCCATTCCATTGTATAAGATTTTTTGGGGGGCCTTGGGTGTTTCTAACACCTATCACCAAGGATTAGTGTGTTTTTTTTTTCATGGAATAGCCAAGAGCCAGTGTCATTGGATCACATAGTTATGTGGTAGAGTGTAAAGTATAAGAAGACTGGAAAAGCTGTTTGCACACACACACGTGTATGTGTGTGTGTGTGTGTGTGTTTGTGTGTGTGTATGTGAATGGTGGCGGTGGTAATGGTGGTTATGAAGAGCTTTGAATGACGAACTGCTTTTTTTTTATTTGATCCTGGAGACAGTAGGGTACCAAAAGTGTTTACTGAACATGGGGTGTAGGAAGTAACATGGTCAGACTTGTGTTTTAGGAAAATCACTTTAGTGGCTGAAAGGAGGATGGACTGCAGTGGGGAAAGACTTAGGTGGGGCAGGCAGACCCACCATCAGATTACTGCAATAATCCAGGCAAAAGGAAGTGATGGCCTGCACCAGAGTGGTGGCATTGCCAGAGGACAGAAGAGAACATATTTGAGAGATGCTGCAAATGTGAAATCAATAGGTTTTGGCAACAGATTGGATTTAAGGGGTAAGAGATAACTGAACTGAATATGACACTTAGATTAGGAGCCTGGGGGAGTGGAAGGATAATGTTATCCTTTACAGTAATAGGGAAGGTAGAAGGAGGAGAGAGTTTAGGGGAAGATGGGTTCAGTTTTGGACATGTTGAGTTTAAGAAATCTGCTGGACATTCAGTTTGAGATATGATGGGCAGCTGGAGAGTCAAGAGTGAGGTCAATAGAGAGGTTAGGGATGGATAAGTATCCATTGTATTGAGAATCAGGAACACAGAGATAATAATTAAATCCATGGGACTTGATGAGATCACCAAGTAAAGAGGAAGAAGAGAAGAGGACCTAGGACAACACTGTCCAGCCTACTGGTGATTAGCTTCTCTAGGAATCAAAGATTTTGAGTTCAAAGGATCCTTAGAGATAATCTAGGGAAAAATCTCCATTTTCAAGAAAAGGAAACTGAGGCCTGGAAGTGTTTTGTAAATTGCCTATGGTCACTCATGTAGTAAATGGAAGAGCTGGGATCTGAACCTAGGTCCTCTGACTTTACATTTAGTGATATTTCTACTATACTCCACTGTGCCCTCTGTATTTAAGGAGGCTAGTATTGGGAAAGCAAAAGTGCTGCTGCCAGGCTTGTATTCAAAATCTTTCTAGCTGAGTAGAAACTACTACATCCTCCATTGTCACAACATTCAAGAACCCAGGTTACTTCCATGCCACAGTGAGAAATCAGTGTAGTGCTCTTTAAACATTTAACAATGAGTTAATAAAATAGCCCTTTACAAGTAAAAAATTAAATGAGAGAGCAGAAGATGTCATATAAACTGCTTGGTTGATACTCTCTTATTAAGATCTCCTAAGGAAGTATAATTTTTATGAACTAATAATTACCATTTCATGAGCAGCAATTAACATGATGATATAAGTGGAGAGAAGGAAGAAAGAGAATATGAGTTATGCTAAATCTGTAATCAAGAATCATATAATAAGCCAAAAGAACTATTCAATTGACATTTTCAGTTACCCTGTTTGTTTCAATCTCTTTGAATCCTTTCTCAAGTATTTGCAGCAGGTGTTTTTTCTTTAGGGGAACTTCTGGATCAAAAATATAAAAAAGGTATTCCATCATCTTTCGGTAGTTCCTTAAGAATAATTTGAAAAAAGACAGTTTAGAACTCATATCATAATATCTCAAAAGGAACAAAAATAAAGTATTGACTAATAAACGGTATGTGTTCATCTACCATCTGCTGAACAAAGAAGGCAGCTCCTTTAAAAGAAGATCAAACTATGACAAAAATATTCTTAGGAAGGTTAAACTTCTTACTCTGAATCATTTGTATCTTCATTGTCCAAAAACTTTTGGAATTTCTCTTCAAATTTCAGTCTCAGAATACGATTGTTCATTTTAAAAATGCGATTTATTTTTACTCCTGTAATACCATATGCTCTGAAGTCCCAGGAACAAAACCGTGACAGAATTAAGTCATAGCAGCAATTAAACCTATATGGAAATATAATATATGCACAATTAAAGAAAATAGCACATTTTCCTTCTAACAATATATTAAGGGATAAAAATCATATGAAATACTTATTTTATTATTTTCCCCACTGGAGAAACAATATAGTATTTTAGTCAAATATATTTAGTCAAATACAAAGTATTTAGTCAAACAATGCAGTATTTTATTTAAAATCTGACAAGTTTATGTCAAATTGATTGATCCTCTCATTCTGCTCCTGAGACCCCACCCTCAAACATTCTTAAAAAATATTTTATTCCATCTCAAACAAGAATCTGTTAAGACAAGCCAGATCAGAGGCCACAGATCACAGATGATCCCTAGCTGCTTAGGATCACCAACATTTGACAACATACATAATAACAGCTTGCCTTATGTGCTAGGCATTGTGCTAAGCACCTTACAACTATTATCTCATCTGATCTTCACAACCATCCTAGGAGGTAAGTGCTAATATCATCCCAATTTTAGAGTTGAGAAAGCAGAGGCAAACAGAAGAAAAGTGAGTTGCCCAGGGTCATAATGTCAGTAAATATCTGAGGTGGGATTTAAACTCGTTTTTCTGACTCAAGATCCAGCACTCTATCTACTGTGTCACCTAATAATAAACCAGTGAGATCCTACAATTGGGTCCTGCCCTTTGAGGAGCAAAGATGAAAATATCCTCTTGTCCTAAAACAAAGCCCTTAACCCCAAGTGAGACACATAAAAGTCACACAACAATCAATTCTCCCAGATACTAGCTCTAATTCAGTGTTACCCATTGTGGTATGATGCTTTATTTGCAATTTATAAAAGAAACTTGGCCTACTAGGGTTAGTTCTCTGGAAAATAATGAAGATATATATGAAGCTTTTGTGAAAAGTGAGGATTTTGGGGCAGCTAGGTGGCACAGTGAGTAGAGCACTGACCCTGGAGTCAGGAGGACCAGAATTCAAATGGGGCCTCAGACACTTAACATTTACTATAGCTATGTGACCTTGGGAAGGTCACTTAACCCCAACTGCCCTGCTTCCCCCCTCAAAAAAAAAAAAGAGAAATAAGGATTATAAACTCTCTGAATGCCAGGATTATGTTATCTCACCTTTTAATCAGCAGTGCCTAGTCTATGGCATTGCACTGAATAGTTCTTCTAATGTGAATAGTCACTCAGTCAATTAGTATTCACTAATGCCTACTATATGTCAGGCACTGTACTCAGTGTTGAATTAAAAGCTAAAGTCAAAACACACTGAATAAAATTTGTGAAAAATACTTAATGCAGTACAAAAGACTTTTAATGTATATCTTGAGTAGGAAAAACAAGATAGGGATGGGCCTATGGCATTGCACAGATGACAGAAAGAAAGTTGATGTACTTGGCAAATTTTTGCTTCCATTTTAATGTGTCAAGGAGATTTTTTTCTTTTTTTTATATTTTAATTAATTTATTTACTTTTGTTTTACAACATTCAGTTCCACAATTTCTTGATTTCCAAATTCTCGCCACCCTGCCATGGCAGCATTCAATCTGACATAGGTTCTACAAATACCTTCACATTAAACATTAGTCAAGTTGTAAAGAAAAGTTATAACCAATGGAGTGAACAACAAGAAAGAAGGAACGAAACAAAACAAAAAACAAAAGAGAGACAGCAAATAGTTTGCTTCAATCTGCATTCAGATTCTGTAGTTCTTTCTCTGGATGTGGATATGTTGGGTCAAAGGGTATGCACTTTTCATAGCCCTTTGGACATAGTAAGGATTCAAACTAGAAAGGACAAAATAAACACGATTAAATACAAATCGAAAGTATTAAATAAGTGAAGAGATAATAATAAAACATTTAACTGCTGTAAATAAATTAGTCTCCCAGTTCAGATGAATTATCTCTCAGTGAAGAGGGTCACTATAAAATGATGAGGTTTAGGCTAGGGGTGCTCGAGGTCCCAAAATACCAGCATGCTAGGTCCTGCCAAATGAATTTGACTCAAGTCTTCTCTTAGCCAAAGAAAAGCAAAGTTTATTAAAAGTTTGCCATAATAGGCAGACTCTTTAGGAGTCTCAGTATCTGTAAGGCTTGTATTGGATAAGTGGGCCAGAATCATCTGACACAGAGCAAGTCTATGCTAGAGAATTCTATGGTGCTCTCACACCACATGGAGGCAAGATGGGGTCTTATATACAGAAAGATTGTGGGAGGAATCTAGGGGTGGTCTAGAGGAGGAGTTTGGGGAGGGTCTTCAGGGGGAGTCAATGAGGTCAGATTCCAGTAAATGAGTGATTAAGGGTGGGAAGTTGCTGGAGGCTACCTGGAGACAATGGTGGGCTAAGCCAGTTCAAGGGTGTAATAGTTGATTTGGATATAGATATTTTGGGAGGATCAAGGGTGGGGGCTAGCTGGATAATGGAGGGCCAAAGCTAGTAACAAAGGTTTGGCCAGAGCCACAATGAAAGGCCTATGCCTCATCAAATGGGATGATTCCATCAGAGTTCAAGAGGGTTCCCAGAGCCTGTACCTCATCATTCCCCCCTCAAAAAATGGGACCCAAATTCCTTTGGGGTAAAGGGCGAAGGTCTCAGCTTTTGAAAGTGTTTCCTGTTGGCAAGGGGAATAGAGCTGTCCCTGCCTCTGTGGGCCTTGTTCAAGGGGATCAGACTTCACATTCAAGGGATCAGACACTGAAACATGCCTGATGCCAGGTCCAGTGGGCTGGAGAACTTAGATTTAATCAGAGGTTGTTATAGCCTGAGTGGTCATCTGGAGGTTGATGGCTTAAACCCTGGGAGAGACAAACCTGGAAAGGAGGTTAAGCAAATGAAGACCAAACAGGCACCAAAAAAAAAAAAATTAGAAAAAGGACACTTTCCCTGGTAGGAATTAAAGATGACTATGGCAAGGCCAAAACACTGTCAGATATCCCTTTCCTTTCCAAATTGCTCCATGGACATTCAGCCCATGGGAAGCAATAGCAGCCACGGAAT
>NW_027185809.1:23993838-24026649 GCF_028583685.1 Petaurus breviceps papuanus
ATTCCGTGGCTGCTATTGCTTCCCATGGGCTGAATGTCCATGGAGCAATTTGGAAAGGAAAGGGATATCTGACAGTGTTTTGGCCTTGCCATAGTCATCTTTAATTCCTACCAGGGAAAGTGTCCTTTTTCTAATTTTTTTTTTTTTTTTGGTGCCTGTTTGGTCTTCATTTACTTAACCTCCTTTCCAGGTTTGTCTCTCCCAGGGTTTAAGCCATCAACCTCCAGATGACCACTCAGGCTATACCAACCTCTGATTGAAACCAAGTTCTCCAGCCCACTGGACCTGGGATCAGGCATGTTTCAGTGTCTGATCCCTTGAATGTGAAGTCTGATCCCCTTGAACAAGGCCCACAGAGGCAGGGACAGCTCTATTCCCCTTGCCAACAGGAAACACTTTCAAAAGCTGAGACCTTCGCCCTTTACCCCAAAGGAATTTGGGTCCCATTTTTTGAGGGGGGAATGATGAGGTACAGGCTCTGGGAACCCTCTTGAACTCTGATGGAATCATCCCATTTGATGAGGCATAGGCCTTTCATTGTGGCTCTGGCCAAACCTTTGTTACTAGCTTTGGCCCTCCATTATCCAGCTAGCCCCCACCCTTGATCCTCCCAAAATATCTATATCCAAATCAACTATTACACCCTTGAACTGGCTTAGTCCACCATTGTCTCCAGGTAGCCTCCAGCAACTTCCCACCCTTAATCACTCATTTACTGGAATCTGACCTCATTGACTCCCCCTGAAGACCCTCCCCAAACTCCTCCTCTAGACCACCCCTAGATTCCTCCCACAATCTTTCTGTATATAAGACCCCATCTTGCCTCCATGTGGTGCGAGAGCGCCATAGAATTTTCTAGCACAGACTTGCTCTGTGTCAGATGATTCTGGCCCACTTATCCAATACAAGCCTTACAGATACTGAGACTCCTAAAGAGTCTGCCTATTATGGCAAACTTTTAATAAACTTTGCTTTTCTTTGGCTGGGAGAAGACTAGAGTCAAATTCATTTGGCAGGATGGTATTTTGGGACCTCGAGCACCCCTAGCCTAAACCTCATCATCAGGACACTAAAGGAACTTGCAGAAATGATTGACCAAACAATGCCAGCAATCTTGAAGGAATCATGGAATGCGTAAGTACACAGAAGGCTGAACATGGGCAAAAAAAATGTAGTCAAGTTTCAAGAAGAACCTCCCAAGTTTTCTCTCTTTTTTTTTTGGAGGGGCGAAAGTAGGGCATTTGAGGTTAAGTGACTTGCCCAAGGTCACAAGGCTAGTTTTTTTGTGTTAAGTATCTGAGGCTGGATTTGAACTCAGGTCCTCCTGACTCCACGGCCAGTGCTCTATTCAGTTTGCCACCTAGCTGCTCCCAAGGAGGTTTCTGAAAACTATAGACATCATTCCATTGAAAGTAACCTCTCCAAAGTCACTACTGATCTCTTAGATGCCAAAACCAATAGTCTTTTCTCTGTTCTCATGCTGCTTGACATCTCTGCAGCCTTCAGCATTGCTGATCACTCTCTTCTCCTTGTGTGGGATGAAAAACCCTATTTAAAATTTAATCAAAACACGGAGATTTCTTAGGATAAAAACAGGAAATTTTATTCTCTTCCCACCCCACCCCCTACCCAGAAGAGGCAGTCCTCCTCAAGATGGGTCAAGGAGAGGAGGTGTGTTACAGAAGACAGAACAAGAATTTTTACTTAATGCAGTCAAGTCCCCTCCCCCCTGCTGTCCCTTCTCCAATTGGCTTGGAGGCAGGCTTACAAAGAACAAGGAAATAGGGGATAGCCAATTCAAATGTACCTATCCTTATTTGACAAATGCCAAAGTGAAGAAGGGAGGGACTAAAGTTGCCAGCAAGTTTGGAGGCTGAAAAACCCTAAAGGGCCTAAGGCTGATAAGGGTGTGGCAAACAAGGGTGGAGGTCAAAATACTCCTGAAAGGGCTTGCTGCAGATAGACCGCAGAAGTGAAGGGGGGGGGGAGGGAAGGGTGAAGTAGATAGTCAGAACTGACACAAATTTACTAGACACATTCTGAGAAGTTTTCAAGTTTTCACTCCCTAGACATCCTTGACATTCTCTTCTACTAGGTTTTTAGGAAACCAGTGTCTCTTGATTTTCCTTCTACCTATCTGACCACTTCTTAGTCACTTTTGTTGGATCCTGATGCAGATCATGCCCTCAAACCATAAGTGTCTCACAGAGTTCTTTCCTGGGTCCTCCTCTCTTCCTTCTTTACTACTTCATTTGGTAATCTCCTCAGTTCTTTTGGATTTAATTACTATCTCTATGTTGATGATTCTCAAATCTACCTAACCCATTATCTTCCTCTTCAAAATAAACAAGCATTTATTAAGTGCCTACCTTGTGCCAGAAACTATTCTATGTACCTTGAACCCATTACTCTTCCCCTTTTGTTGAGGGCTTCACCCAGGCATCCAAACCTTGAAACCACTGTCTACTCAGCCCCATCACTCATTCCCAATCAACTAATAAGTTGATAAGTCTTCTTGATTCTATTTCTATAATATCACTCACCTCCATTCCCTTTTTTTCTACTCATGGGGCATCAGCCTAATTAAGACTTTCATCAACTCTTGCTGGGAATATTGTAACAGCCTAATTTGTTTCCTTCCTTCTAGTTTTTCCCCTCTCCAATTTGTTTTCTATATATCTGCAAATAAACTTCTTGAACCAAAGGTCTCATTCCATACTGCCTCTAGGAGCAAATAAAAATTCTTCAGGTTGTCATTCAAATTCCTCCACAATTTACCTCCAAACTACCTTTCCAGAGGGTTCCTAATTATTCCCTTTTACATTCAAGTCTTCTTATTGTTCTAAGATCCTGGTGTTCCATTTTCTGCCTCAGAGCCTTTGCTTAGTCTCTCCCTCACAGTAGGGATTCATTCACTCACTTGTTCTCATCTTTGTCCATTAGAATCCATAGCTTTCTTCAAGGCTTGACTTAGATGCCACCTACTTTGGAAGGCCTTTCTTGATTCTTCTGGTTGATGGCTCTCCTCAAAATACCTTATATTTACTTATTTAATTAACTCTTATATTTCACAGTAGAATTGAGTTTCTTGATGGAAAAAAATCATTAAAAAAAACCTTTATATCCCAAGAAATTAAAAGTGCATGGAATACAGTAAATGCTTAAGTATAATGGTTGAACTGAATTAGAGCAAAATGAATTGGTGGGTTCTGTGGTTGGAAAAAAAATTGTCACCTAGTGGCCAACTTTATGGTGATGAGACTCTGAAGTGAGACTGGTCTTCAAATAATAGATAACTATATGTAACTATCTATTTATATGTGAATATATACTTATGATGAGATTAAAAGAGAGTGATCAATAAGAAGTTCATTTTCTCAAGTGCCACTTAAAGTTGATTTAGGAGAGAATGAGACTCAAGTAGGTTGGTCCATCCTCAGCTGAACAATGGAATGATGATATGCCTAGATATAACCAAAAATCTTAACTACTGTCCCTGGTTACCTCATCTCCTGGTCCAGGGCAAGTTTTCCTCTAAAAGAATCCCTAGCATCTCCTGGCTAGTGGGCGTCTCCCTTTAGCAGGAAACTTCTCCCTGAAGTAGCCATCTCCCTTGGGGGGGCTGCCTCCTTTAGGGGGCTTCTACCTCCCTCCCCTTAATCTGGATCTTCCTTTTAAGGGATGGAGGAGCCTGCTTACTGTGTTGTGTTATCTACAATAAATGCCTTTATTTGATTTAGAGATAATCTGAGAGAGTTCTTTTGAAACAACCTTGTACCCCAACATTTTGAGGGTGCCCCTGAACCTCAACACATATGTATACAGGTGCTTTCATTATATAGCATATACATACACATATACTCCTCTCTCTCTCTCTCTCTCTCTCTCTCTCTCTCTCTCTCTCTCTCTCCCCTATCTGTCTATTCTGTTGTCAAGCCCATATTCCAAGATCTTCCTAATTGACAGAACCTGCTGTAGCTCGTGCTCTACTGACCTTGAAGAAGCTATTATATCTCCATAGGTACTTAGCAGGCTTTCACAACCACCACTAGGAAGTACCAGCACCACTGTACTTTTAGTCAGTCAGCCTGTATCTTGAATCCTATGCTTTATTTTGTTCTGTACACCAAAGTCTGAGGGATATTGAAAAACTGAGCATCATAGGACTGCAGCTAGGATAATGAAGCAACACAGAACCATGACCTATGAGGAATGGTTAAAGAAACAGGCTATTTAGCCTGAAAAAAATTGTTGAGGTAATTTCTGCATGGGAGGTTGGGCTGGAGTAACTTGAAGGTCTCTTCTAATTTTAAGATTCCCTGTTGATAGATCTCTACTTCGGTACAATCCGAGATTAATTTAGTTTGTTAAGGTCCCTTTAGGGCCTAGTGGGCTTCTCTAAGGAGCAGAGTTAATAATAATTGATTAATTATTATTAAGGACTAATGATAATGATAATAGTACATGATATTTATATAGTGCCTTAAAGTTTGTAAAATACATTATTCAATCCTCACAACTTTATGAGGAAGGTACTATAGGTATTATTATGCCCTTCTGCAGATGAGAAAATGAGGTTCAGAGAGATTTAATAGGAGAATGATGTGTAATAAGGCTGGAAAGTTAAGTTGGGGCCAGGCTGGAAAGGAATTTAAATGCTGAAATGGAGTTTATATTTGACCCTAGTAGAGGTAACAGGGAGTACCTGAAGTTTAGTGCGGAGGGGAATGACATGATAGGCGCTGCACTTTAGAAAAGTTGCTTTGAAATTTATAATGTGAAATTCCAAAATTTCACATTAAAAGGGTTTTACAATGAGCATCTGTAATATAATGGGAATTTGAAGATCTTCCCTGCCCCTTAATAAGCCTAAATTGAACTTAAGGACCTTTCCTGATTTGAAAATAAACTCTGCCCCCTAAGAGGTAGAATGTGGTCACATGGAGCCTGGGTGGGAAGAGTTTGCTAAAGGGTAGAGAAGAGCCCACAGCAGAAGCAGGCTTTGAAGGAAGCTTGCTTTTCAGGAAGGCACAACTTTTGTTACTTTATAGTCAAGTGGGTCATAAGGGTTATGATGTTCTGTGACCCTGGAGAGGGCTAGATATATGTCTAAGGTGAGGTTTTGCTTTGGGGCTCTCTTTGGGAAGAGTTGTGTGATATGACCAGATGAGACTCTGGGTAGCCATTGAGCCCCCCGGCTTTGAAAACCCAGATGTTGGTGCTTCTCTCTCTGGTGATTAACTAGGTATGGATGTAATGGTCAGATAGCTGGAAGCCCTGTCTGCTGAACTGTGTTATTTTCTTTGTCTGTATTTTTGTCTGCTTGTAACTTCTGTTTGTATTCTCTGAAGTTCAGGGTGCTGACGTTTTCCCCTGAACTAAGTAAATATCATATGTTTGACTGATTAAAGTAAGATTGTTAACCCTTTTTGAGTTGCTTTTCTTTAGAAAAGCAGATAAAAAGAACCTGTGCTAGCAGCCATTCTGGGTATGCTAGGGTGTTTGCTGCTGCAGCATCCCGGTTTCTTTAAACCTCACTCAGAACAGCCCTTCTGCATGCATGTTACTTGTTATTTCTCTACTTACATACCTTATTTGAACAATAGCAAGTTTAGCAAACATTAGTTATCAATTCAAATGCCATATTTCCTTTACCCTGTGCTCTTATTCAGGGAAGCACCATGGTGTAGTGGATAGCTGGCTTTAAAGTCAGTGGGCCATGGGTTCAAGTCCTACCTCTGAGACATACTATCTGTGTGATCATGTACAAATCATTCAACCACTCAATGCTTTAAACAACTTTCTAATATTAGAAGGTGGTGGCATGCATTGGTTAAGGCAGTTTCCTCCCTCAGGAGTACCCTATACTGCTAAAAATCATAGACCAAGACCTCATTCTAGTCTCATTTACTTAACTAGCCAAAAGCATTTACTAGGTTTCTACCAAGCTCCTGGTGCTATCCCAAACTTATGAATTTAAAATGAAAATTCTTTTATGATCTCATATTTCCCCACTGATTTTACATGACCATTTCATGAATATATTATCATGGCCTTCACAAAAGTTCCATTGCTTTATCACAATTGTGGAGGTAGCTCTGAGTTCCTGAAGTCTCTGGCAGGCTCTACAAGCAGCAAGGCTTTGTATATGGGTATAGTGATGGGCATTTTAAAGACCAGCCTTTCTAAGTGGGAAGAAGCTCATCACTAGGGGATAAATTCTTTGGCCATGGAAACTCCCAAAATATGACAAAAGTTTAAAAAATGGCCCTCAGTCCTATGCATTGTCCTCCCTCTTGCACAGTGACAATGACAGAGAAGCAGAAGAAGGTGCTAAGGATCACAGTTTTTAGAGCAACTACAAACATTAATTTCACTGTTGGTACTCTAAATGCAAGTTGTTTTTTTTTTTTTTTGCCAATGGCCAGAAAAAGAATAACAATACATCAACACTGATATTTTTGCAACAAATAAAACCAGAAGAGGTAAAAGAATTGCAGTTAAATGGAAGGATGGTTCACCGATTCTCTTTAAAGAGCTAACAGAAGGAGTTGGTACAGTTGGTATCATACTATACCCAAGGAAACAAGAATGATTATGTGGGGACAGTATTGTCTTGCATTGTAATTTTCATGATTATGGAGAGCAAAATTATGCTGCAAAAAATGTGGCCATTTATATAAAAAAAATAGTTGCCACAGAAAATGAAGTAGAGAAATCCTATGAAGAACTTGATAAGATCCTTCAAATCCAATATCTTGATATCCAGTAACTTCAATGCAAAGTTAGACATGGGAGAATCACCAAAAAAAAAAAAAGGAAAATATGACTCAAGATTAAGAAGTGAAAGAGTCCAAAGATCGGAATCCAGAAGACACACACACATACACACACACACACACACACACACACACACAGAGTATTTTCTCTAAGAAGAGAGTTGAGACACTGATGTGCAGCACACCAAATGGCTTAGTAAAAAAGAAGAGATTGATCCTTTATTAACAAACAGGAAACAATTAATTGTCAAAGCTGATGTCATTTGAGATCATTGACTAATTAGAACAAAAATTAAATTTTTAGAGGAAAGGGTAATATGAAAAGAAACTATGAATTATAATAGATTTAACACCAAAACATTTTTAAGTTATTAC
Organism: Petaurus breviceps papuanus; assembly: GCF_028583685.1. Classification (NCBI taxonomy): domain Eukaryota; kingdom Metazoa; phylum Chordata; class Mammalia; order Diprotodontia; family Petauridae; genus Petaurus; species Petaurus breviceps. The sequence continues at coordinate 24,000,993 of NW_027185809.1, forward strand.
ATCTAAAAAAGGGGAAATAGATAGCAGTGGAAGTATTGACTCTGATAAGCCCTGGATTACACCCACCATCCATCTCCACCACTCCTACTTGTTGAATAAAGTTATAATAATGTAAATCAGTGACTGGGCATATTAAATTCATGCCATCTGACTTCCACTTTTCTCTCACTGCAACAAAGTAATCCTTTTCTTCCTATCTTATTCCCAGCAAAGGCTACTCTACATCTTGTTTTCTCTTCTCAAGCTTACACAGCTTCTCCAATCCCCTTTTTCTCACTCAAAGGACCTCTCCTCTTTTTCAAATGATAATAATTGAAGTCACTAGCTGTATACTCCTTTTTCTCTTCTCTTCAAAATCCATTAACATTATCTTATATTCTTTCCTCCTTTTGTCAACGAGATGGCCCCTCTCTTTGCTAAGGTAATCCTTGTACGTGTACCTTTGATCCCATCACCTACATCTCCTGCAGACTGCAATCTCTAATTTTTAACCTCTGTCTACTGTTTTCTTCTCTAGTGCCCTCAAATATGCCTGTTTCTCCCATCCTTAAAAAAAAACCTACATTAGATCCTATTATCTCCTCAAATTATCTTTCTCAGTCAAACTTGGAAAAAACTCTCTACACTTGTCACCTTCATTTCCTTTGTTATTACAGTCTTAAATCCTTTGCAATTTGCCTTCTGACATCATCATTCAACTGTTCTTTGAAATAAAAAATAATTTCTTATTGCCAAATCTGAGGGTTTTTCCTCAGTTCTCATCCTTCTTGACTTCTCTACTGCTATTTAGTGTATTGACTATCCTCTTTTTCTGGGTTTTCTACCCTTTTTCTGGGTTTCTCCTATGTCTGACCACTCCTCAGTCTGATTTCCTGGGTCATCATTAATATCAGACCACCTAACCATAGATTTTCTCTCAGACTCTGTCCTTGGCTCTCTTTTCCTCTCTCTATACTCTTTTTCTCTTGGTAACATTATGAGTTTCCATGAGTTCTATTATGGTTATGTCTATCATGGCTCACAGGTGTGTGTGTGTGTGTGTGTGTGTGCGCGCGCACACACACACACACACACACACAATGTCTAAAACTAAGCAGAATTCATTATATTTTCCCAAAAGTCACTCCTCTCCAAACTTCCCTATTTTTGTTGAGGTCACTGCCATCCTTCCAATCACTCAGGTTTGCAACCTTCATATCATCTTTGATTCCTCAATCCCCCAACAGATACCAAATCTTGCTGTTTCTGCCTCTACAATATCCCTTGTATTCAGCCCCCTCTTTCTTATCACAAAGCTGCCACCTTACTTCAGGCCCTAATCACCACCCACCTGTAGTATGACTTCCATGGCCTCCATTCCAGCCTCTCCTCTATATTGCTGCTAAAGTGCTTTTCTTTCAGCAAAGAGTTAAACACATCATTCCCCTACTTATTCAATTTCATTGGTTCCACATTACCTTTAGGATAAAATTGTAATTCCCATATAGCTTTTAAAGTCCTTTACTACCTGTCCTTAACTCTAGTCTTTTAACACACCACTCCTCTTCCTGCATTGTATGGCCTAATCAAACTGGTCTCTCCGTTCTTTATGCCTGACATTCCATTTCCCATCTCTGTGCTTTTGCCTTAGTGTTCCCCTGTGCCTGTAATGCACTCCTTCTTCATTCCTGCTGCACAGAAACCCTCTCTTTCGTCAAGACACAGGTCAAGAACCACTTTCTACATAAAGCCTTTCCTGATCTACCCCTATTGCCAAATGCCCTCTCTCTCTAAACTACCTTGCATTTAACTACTCTAAGTCATTTTCCATGTATATATTTTACATGTTATTTATCTCCCTTATTTGAATGTAAACTCCTTCAGAGTAGGGATTTTTCTCATTCTTTTAATTTGTATCTTTAGTATTGATTATAGTGCTTGGTATATAGGTAGTGTTAATAAATGTTAATAAAAATTCTCACAATTTCTTAGAGAAGTTTAGTTGATATAAAATAGCATGACAAGAAGGCCAAAAGAGCCCTCTAAGTGACTGAGCGTGCAAATAATTGATCTTGTTGTCAAGTAGAAACATGGTAGCCAAGGGCAGCCTTGGTTAAGAGTACAAACTGATTTGCAAACCAGTACATACCAGTACATAGTCTGCTTCTTGGTCCACCTAACTTCATTCAAGGTTCAGCTAACGAGTCATCTCCTATGAAAGTATTTTCCTGATTCTTCTAATAACTGGCTCCCTGTCTTATAATCATTATGTATTTTTTTGGGGGGGGAGGGTTTCATATCCTCTATTTACTTATCTGTTTATATGTTGTATCCCCCTAAAAGAAAGTAAACTCCTTGAGGACAAGGATCATCTCACTTTTAAAGTTTGCATCCTTAGTACTTAGGTCAGGGTTTAATGCATAGCAGTTTAATACAAATCTGTTAAATCGAATTATGAGGAGCATCATCTCACAAAACAGTGAAAAGTAATTAGAAAAATGATACTGAAGAATATTTAGCATCAGATGACCCAACTAAGCAGATTTGAAAAGGAGTTATGTATGAAATTGGAAGAACAAGAAATAGACATAAAATAGAACAGATTTACTAGTATTACAATGTATTACTGTCACCAATGACAGTGGACCACAAAACCTCATTCAACAATGTGCTATAGGAAATACTGAAATATTCCTTAAGAAACTGAAGTCTGGAAAAATGACTATGACAAGAAAGAAGAAATATGTATATGACGTGACAATTTAAAAGGTGGCTGATATTTTCAAAATACCTTAAAGAGGGGAAGATTACAAAAGAATGAAAAGGACCCATTCCATATTATCAAAATTCTGACCAGGATATTCATTATTCCTAACCCATATGTCTATTTTCTCTTCTTCATAAAAAATTTTAAGAGTAGTTTATGTATATATTGAAATGATCTTAATGAAAATGAAAAAGGTGGACTCCTGCATATGATTTTCTACATCAAACTACACTGATTGAGAAGTGAAGACTAAAACAGGATCTTGCTATGTCTATTGTTCACTGATAACAACAAACCATTTTACTTGATAGAAACAGCCTTTAAAAGGTAGAGAGGCTTCCAATAAGATATGTTCCATATGTAGGTTAAAATTTGTTGAGGTACACAACCACGGAGGTAACTTTTAACAATTCCTTAACTATGGATACTGAATCATAAAACAAGACGACATTTTCATCAAAGGTATCTGTCAATGTCAAAGAGACCATATTTCAGTGTCCAAATTAATAAGGGATTTCCTATAAGATTCTCCATATGTTCCTGTTGACAAAAGATATTCTGCTGACTGCCCTGTCAATGATAACCATGACAGGAATCCACACAGGAAAAACCAGGAGGAGAAACAATGTATATTATTCAGATTATCACATAAGTTTAAGTGGGCAGCCCACTGAACTACTCCAACAGTACATTTATCTTGGATAGACTCTGCAGAAAGCTAAGTTGGGTTCAGAATGGAACAGGAAGAAGAAAATAGGCTAGATAGCTTTTCGGAAGTTGTGTAATAACCTCAATCATCCCAAGCGGCTCCTTGACAAAAAAAGGCCTACCTTTTGGAACTGATATTCTTTTGGTGACTGCTACATGGTTATATATGAGTCATGCAGCATTATTATTACAAAACAATAAAAACTGCAGGTGATCCAAAGAGTAAGGGAGAGGCACATGATAGTTTAAGTAGGCTACTGTACACTGCCAAAAATGATCAGCCTACAAGAAGTACAGGTAACCGTGACATGGATCATTAAGGAAATACATAAACAGAAAAAGGGGGTAGGTAGACCACAAATAAAATATCACAGATAGCTTAAATTTTGTACTGATAGTTAAAAAATGTTAAAGATCTAAAGGTCAGCAGCATGTTGGAAAGATCCCTGATGAAGCTCTTAGGGAATGAAATGAACAAAAACAGAATACAATGAGAAGGCTTGTTTGAGTTCCAATTTGCAACATTAAAGAGACAGAGCCATAGATCTACTGAGACATTACCACAGGAAAATTTGGGGGCTCAGTTTAAAATAAAAATTATGGGTAAGAATTCTGATATTCTACCTTGATCAAAGCACAGTTTATGTAGATGTTATTCTCTATGCAGTCCTGTATGGAACAGTTAAATGAATATTCATTCCACATGACCTGTGTATACTTGTTAAAAACCTGCCAAAATTAACATAAAATAGACTTTACTGAGTATTAACAGAGATGCAAATGAGATCAAAGGCCCAATTTACAAGGTACAATAATGAAACCATACAAAGTTAGAAAGTATAAATTGAGGTTAACTACATATGGTTACTTGATGAATGTATATAAAGTACTGTGCTAAGTGCTATATAGTACAAAAATATATATGCTAGCACCTAAGTGGCCTAAATTTTCATGTATATTACACGAAGTATTACAAATGTTTCATCTATTTGTGAATTGCATATTATATTTTTTATCTATTTATATTCTCTATTAATAGATTATTTTTTCTCTTATTCTCTTATTCTATATTCTTATACTTATTCTATATCTCTTATTTTCTTATTGACTACATCTAACAAACAATAAAATGTTGGTGACTGACATTATCAGAACCAATTTCACTAGTAAGAATCAAGAAAAAGAGCTCTATAGAAAAAATGCTGCATCAACATATTACTTATGAAGTAAAAACAAAAAAAAAATCTGCCCAAAATAAAAAATAAGAACTTTTTTAAAACTGGAAAAAATTAATTTTTTAGTAATACTACTTTATAAAAGAAAACAAGTTAAGGAATACTAAACAAGGTAAAATTAGGAAACCACATTGCTTTTTTTCTTAAAGGAATTACACAAAAGGTAACTTTGGTAGAAAGAATATTTTTGTTTTAATTTGGGGTGCTAGCTAGATTGAACTACTCCATGTTCAAATCTACATCCTTCACTTAAAAAATAAGTTAGTATTTAAATGAAACTACAAACTATGCACACTTAGTAATCTAAATAATTTTTTTTTAATGATCTTTTAACATAAGTGAAAAAGGGGCTGCTAGGTGGCGCAATGAGTAAGAGCACCAGCCCCGGAGTCGGGAGGACCTGGGATCGGTTCCAGCCTCAGATACTTAACACCCACACACACACAAAAAAACTGGCCGTGTAACCTTGGGCAAGTTACTTAACCCCAATTGCTTTAGATTTAAAAAAAAGTGAAAGAAACTGCAGAGGTGGTCATACTAAGACTATAGTACTGAAACTGAAAATAATAGTACTTGAAACTCTGTCAATATACATTTGATTTTCTCCCTAATAAAGTGCCAAGGTTATTCATATTTTATATATATACATATGTATATAGATACACATACAAACATACACATATATGTATATATTTGTTAATACTTACCAAAATCAATTAAAACTATTCAGAAATTTATAATTGGGTTGCCATGATTATCTAAATATATCTTAGTCATTTTACTTTTACATAATTTCAGTTTTTTAAAGAGATAATTTTTATCAGGTAAAAGAAACAGATAGTTGGTACTAATTATTTTTAGGTACACACACTAAATATAGATGAAAATTTAAACAAAATTATTCAGACAATTCCAGGGTATTTTTCAAGGACCTTTCATCACTTATATTGAAATTAGCATGAATGTTATTTATACCATAAATACCCAGAAGATTCTAACACATTTTTATGATCACATATGCTCTGAGCACTATTCATTATACATCGGTGATCTCAATTTCTCTTCTGTTTTGCCCTTCATTATTGGTACTCTTCCTCCCAATTTTTGATTGCCTGTCAGCCTAGCTTTAATGCAAACTTTACTGTCACCTGCAACACCTATGTGCATACTGACTGCCCACTTAGTTCTGTTTCAATTGTGGACCCCCAAGTATTTCTGTGGTTTGGTCTATTCTCATACCAACTTTCTACTCTTTATTCCCAGCTTTTCCTGGGGAATTTAATTTTTAAACTATGACTCACCAATGCCTTTAGAACTGACATTTAGAAACATCTGATCCTTTCAGCTCAAATTACAGCCTGTTCATGTTTATTTTAATATTTTAGTAGTAAGAAAAATTATTTACAAATGTGGTATTAAATTTCAAACACTTTTACCATTCATGTGATGTTGTGCCTTCTTCAAACTGGATATTCCCCACTGTTTCCAATTCAATGAACAAAAATGGCACTAGTAAACCATGTTTTTTCTTCTTTCGTTTGACTTCATTCTGATAGAGTGTTTCAATTCTATTGGGGAAAAAATACATAAAAGTAGTGTAATGAATGAATTACTTTACCATAGTATTTTTATAAATTTTAAAAAATGTTAAATGTGTCTTTTATGATTCACATAACCTTTTTAATAAGAAGCTACAAGTAAAAATAAAGTTTGTTTCTAAAATTTGGCATATGCTAATTATAAAAAAATATTCTGTCCTTAGTAATTAAAATGACCACTGTGAGCTTTGCTAATTTTGTAACACAGCAGTATCAGAAACTCTTTGTAGACTTAAATAGTTAATATTTTCACATAGTATCCTACTTAAGAAATAAAAAAGCATAGTCCTATTCTTAGCCACATTTTCTATACCTTATATTTCTGCTGCACACTATTGATCGAAGTTTATGTCTAAACAGCTAAATCAGAATGAAAAAAAATTAGTATATGTAATATGTTGCTCCTTCAGAAATACCTACATACCTATATATATGTACATATATTTCTATTAAGCTTTATTGAGACAAATAAATCTGAGTATCCTGAATCTGACTAAGCAAATGATTCTAGATCATATGATTTTAATTGCAACTGAGCTGACCTGTGAGTTCAAAATTTAAAGTCAGTTTTAGCACCAATGACATCTCTAATGTTTCTTCATCACCTTATTTACATTAGAACTCTAATGGGTACCCTTGCCCTCTTCCCTGGGGTTCTATTCTGGAACCCCCAAAGGGCAGTGGGAGAAGGGAAGGTGTGACCAGTGAGGGTAGACTTCACCATCCTCAAGGTAAGTACTAACCACACACATCTGAACTGGACAAAGAATATATTTCATAATTTGTTTAATGATTCTATGCTGGAAATACTTTCTATTCCTAAAGACGTGGCCCTGATTTCAATCTCTGATCTATATATTATAATAATTGATGTTTTCAGCCTAATGTGAGGTTTTAAAAAGCAACGTCTATGTAATTCAACAAACATACTCATCTAATTTTTTGTTCCAGAATGCTACCCTTTCACTGAGGGCTTTTCGTTTTTCGAAGTATTTCCTTTCAAAATTTGATTCTTCAATGGAAATTTCATTGTTGGATTTGTCATAGTGAGACTTTTTGCCGTGATGAGATTTTTCATTGTGAGTTTTCCCTTTTAGTCGTAGTTCTTCTAATTCCCATTCCAGCTGTTAAAAAACAACAGGACATTCCAGGTATCAAAGTTAAAAGTAAAATATAACAAAGTCAATATTTGCATGCTAGATATTACTTTTTTTTAACAGAATAAGATTTTTCAATTCATTAAAATATAAACTAAATATATTCATGGCTTATGTGGATATCCCACAGTTCTCAGGTATCTTATGAAACATAAGCAGCCTGTGTTTCTTTGTATGAGGAGCAACCTACATTTGAAGAGGTTCATCACCAAAAGTATTGCTACCAGATGTTAATTTTTGTTAGCCATAAGATTGTATACACTAGGGCAAAAGTTCCCAAACTTATTTGGCCTACCGCTCCCTTAAAAAAAAAAAAATTACTTCTCACAACTCCAATTGCCCTCCAAAAAAAAAAAAAATAAAAAAAAAAAGGGGCAGCCAGGTAGCACAGTGAGTAAGAGCACCATCCCCAGTGTCGGGATGACCTGGGGGATGGAATCCGGGCTCAGACACTTAGCATCCACCCAGAAACACCTGGCCATGTAACCTTGAGCAAGTTACTTAACCCCAATTGCTTAAAAAAATTACTTAGTGCCCCCCAAGAAATCTACTTTCTTTAACCTTTTAACTTTTTAAAAAATTTGTGTCACCCAAGGCTACTACCACACCCCTGAATCTTTCTAGCGTCCCTCAGGGGGTCATATCACCCATTTTGGGAACCAATACACAAAGGCAGACCAGCATAGTTTGGTAGGGGCCAAAATTAAAACAGGCTAAACTTCTTTGGGTTGCAGATAGGTTTTTAGTGGCTCACTTTCCAAGTAAAGGTATAATTAATGATGAAACTATTTTGCAAATAAATCATATTTTAAAAAGGGGAAATTAAATTAATATCAATTAATTAAAATTTTTATCATAAAATCACATTAATATTTAAAAAGTTACTTTGCTAAGCAATAAGGGCTTTAATACATTTTTCAGGTTTTCTTACTGTTTACATTTAGCTAGTGGAATATTTTACACTTCTTGTCAGCAATTGGTTTATTGTACTCTGGAATCATGTTTGAAGTCGATTTTTTTTTTTTTTAGAAATCTGAAAACTAACCTTAGTAGCCACTTCATTTTCTGGGTTTACTTTCTTGAAAAACTGTTGTTCCCCAATAACATTTTTCAATAATTTGAATGCTTTAATTTGTTTTTCATTGGTGTCCAATTTGCTTAAGTCAGGATGTTTTGATTCGAAATGGCAATGAAGATTGTATTCCTTCAGAACAGCTATTACTTCTCAGCAAACAAGACACAATATTTTTTCTCTTCTGTAAGTAAACAAGTATCTATTTGTCCTACTCTGGATTAAACACTATATGTTCTGATTCAATCTTCCATTTCTTTTTATCACACATTTTATAACTTCACCCCCAAAATTTTAATGTTAGAATCAAAAAATCTCCACAGCAACTAACTGCTCACATATAAAGAAATACTGAACTCAGTGTACGACCTGAGAAAGAACACCAGACATCCATGTAACCTCGATGGTGGCTGGCTGTGCAGTGAGGGAGGGGAAGAAGCCCTCCTGTTGTTGCCACTCATTGCACAGGCACCAGCTGCATTGGAAGTATTGAATTAAAATATACAGTTCAGCTATCTATTTTGATCTAATCCAGTAGAAAACTAGCATATTATCTAGGTTCCTAATTTTCAATGGTGTGGAGAATGTTCTCAAAGGCTATGTCATCAGAGAAAAAAAACTACTGGCCCTGATTAAATCATGGATGTTTTGAAATTTTTAAAGTTAATGAATTCTAATTAAATATGAATCTTGACATGAAATCATGTCAAAAGTTTGATTGTGGCTTTATAATTATAACAGTCAAAAGCATTTTAATGTCTACTATGTGGACAAAAAAGAGGTAGCAGACATTGTAAACAGCCTCAATTTATTTGGCAAAAAAATATACAATAGGGGTGGCCAGGTGGCTCAGTGAATAAGAGCACCGGCCCCAGAGTCGGGATGACCTAGTATCAAATCTGGGCTTAGATACTTACCACCACACCCAGAAATAACTGGCCGTGTAACCTCGAGCAAGTTACTTAACCCCAATTGCTTTAAAAAAAAATACAATAAAATAACAATATCATGAAGGAAATATTAATATAAACTGAATATACTGAGTGTAGAAGTAATGCATTGTCAGGGACCTCTTCCTGCCAGTTGCCTTGGACACAGGAATGCCTCAGTTTGGGAATGCTTTCTCAAGCAGAAAAAAACTTAACATATAAGTCCTCTTTTATGTCATAGGTGAATTTCTCGGTTAAAATTCCTAGTCCTAGTCACCTCAGTTGACCCCTTCCACAACATCAACATTCAATTAAATTCAACAAATATTTATTAATATGACAGGAACTAAAAAATTCCTCAAGGCAGAATGAATATTTTTATTTCAAAGTAAAAATTTTTGTATAAACTGAAATTCCTGGTCTTTCTAAGCTTAAGTATCTACTATGGGCAAGGCACTGTAAATGCCAGAGTTACAAAGAAAAAAAATGAAAAATAATCTTTATCCTCAGGTCAAATGAATTCTACTAGGTGCTATATACCATGTAAAACAGATTAAGTTAATATAAGATAATTTGATAAAATAAAAGAACATAACAACTGAGCAAGTATGAAAGACATCTTATAGGATTATAGGGTATGGTCCCTAAGTTGAGACTTGGAAGAAGTATTCTGAGATGAAACAGTATGGAGGGACTGCACTTGGGGTATAGGGGATGATCTGTACAAAAGCAGAGAGGACACGGATGGAATGCCAAGCCTAGAGAATAACCAATGGGCCAGTTTGTTTGAAATATAAAATATATATATGGGAATAAAATAAGATATACGTGGAAGGGTAGCTTACAGGCATAATTTTGAAGGGTGTTAGAGAGATACTAAATATTTCTGGATGGTGAAGTAAGCTAGATTTGTGGTTTGGGAAGATTATTTTGGCATCAACATGGAGGATGCACTAGAAGGAGGTAGACTAGTTGGGAGGCCATTCAGTAGTCCAAGAGTAAGCTGAACTAGAGTTGTGAATGTATGTGGGAAGAAGTAGGATGTAAAAGACAGAGAAAACATAAGACCTGAAAACTGATGAAGGGGATTTAGGAGACAGAGGAAAGGCTAATTCCAAAGTTCTGAAACTACGTGATTAGAAGAATGGTGAAAGAAGGGCTGAGTTAGAAGGGATGATAATGAAAACTATTTGGAAAATAGTGACTTCTAGGTATTAATGGGATATCCAGGTATGGACATCAAACAGTCAGGTAGAGACACACTACTTAAATTCAGGAGTGAGAGGAGGCCTGGATATATAATTTGGGGAGTCATCAGCCTCGTGCTGATAATTTAATAATAATAATAATAATAATAATCACTACCATTTATATAGCACTTTAAAGTTTTCAATGTATTTTACTGATACCTCATTTGATGCTCATAAAACCCTGGGAGGCAACTGCTAGTAATTACTATCTTCATTCTTAGGCAGAAGTTAAATCTTTTTTTTTTAATGTTTTTTATTCATTTGTTTACTTTTAGTATACAAGATTCAATTCCACAATTCCTTGAGTTTCAAATTTTGTCCCCCTCCCCCCCACATGGCAGCATACAATTGAGTATAGGATCTGCAAATACATTCACATTAGACAGTCAGGTTACAAAGACAGATTGTATCAGATGGAATGAAAAATGGTAAGGAGGAAATAAAACCGAAAAAGAAAAAGATCAGGTGGTTTGCTTCAATCTGGATTCAAACTCAGTTCTTTCTAGATCTTTCTCTAGATGTAGACATCTCTCTCCATCATGAGTCTTTTGGGATTGACTTTTAACACTTCAATGCTTAGAAGAGTCCAGTCTATCAAAGTCTATCAAAGTTGGTTGTTACACATATGTTGTGTCTGTAATTGTGTACAAATTTCTCCTGGTTCTACTCTTCTCACTCAGCATCAGTTCATGTAAGCCTCTCCAGGTAGTTATGAAGCCCATCTGCTCCTTGTTTCTTATAGGACAATAGTATTCCATTACATGCATATACCAAAACTTGTTCAGCCATTCCCCAATTGGTGGACACCCCCGTAATTTCCAATTCTTTGACACCACAAAAAGAGCTGCTATAAACATTTGTGTACATGTTTTTGTGCTTCCTCCCACTTCTATGATCTCTTTGGGATATAACCCTAGAAGTGGTATTGCTGGGTCAAAGGGTATGAAATTATTTATAGCCCTTTGGGCATAATTCAGATTGCTCTCCAGAAAGGTTGGATCAGTTCACAACTTCACCAGCAATGCATTAGTTTTCCAATTTGTCCACATCCTTTCCAGCATTTGTCATTTTCCTGTTTTGTCATCTTGGCCAATCTGACTGGTGAGATGTGGTACCTCAGAGTTGTTTTGATTTGCATTTCTCGAATCAATAGTGATTTAGAGCATTTTTCATATGCTTATAGATATCTTTAATTTCTTTCTCTGAAAACTGCCTGTTCATATCCTTTGACCATTTATCAATTGGGAATGACTTGTATTCTTACAGATTTGACTCAATTCTCTGTATATATTAGAAATGAGTCCTTTATCAGAGACATAGGTTGTAAAAATTCTTTCCCAATTTCCCACTAGCTGCTAGGTCCTGTGTGATCCTGATTGTAGTTCCATGATATTTGAATTGTTTCTTTCTGGCTGCTTGCAGTATTTTCTCCTTAATCTTGTAATTCTGGAATTTGGCTACTATATTTCTTGGAGTTTTCAATTTGGGATCTCTTTCAAGAGGAGTCTGATAAATTCTTTCTATAACTATTTCATCTTCTGATTCCAGGACTTCAGGATAGTTTTCTTTGACAGTCCCTTGGAGGATGTTGTCCAGGCTGCTTTTTTCATCATGGCTTTCCAGTAGACCAATAATTCTTAAGTTATCTCTCCTGGATCTGTTCTCTAGGTCAGTTGTTTTTCCAGTGAGATATTTTACACTTTCTTCCGATTTTTCAATCTTCATGTTTTGTTTGATTGACTCTTGGTGCCTCATAGAGTCCTGAGCCTCAATTTGACTGATTCTAATTTTTAGTGAATTGTTCTCTTCAGTTAGTTTTTGAAGGTCCTTTTTCAGGGAGGTATTTTCTCCAATTAGTTCACCAATTTTACTTTTAAAGGATTTATTTTCTTCAGTGAGACTTTTTTTCCAATTTGGTCACTGTAGATTTAATTTTGTCTTCTACCTCTCTAATATGGCCTTTAAGAATGCTTTTTGGGCTTGAGATCAGTTCATATTTCCTTCTGTGGTCTTGGGTGTGAGTATAGAGTCCATGTTGTCCTCTGTATTTGGTTGTTCTTGATCGCTATAAGCTCTAATTGATTTTCTTGCCTTCCCCTTCTCCTCCTCAGAGTCCTTCCTTCCCATTGTAATTTCCTATTTCCTAATTTCTCAGGCTGGGAGCTAAGGGCCTGGTTGTTGATTTTGTAGGCTGTAGCCTCTGGGTGTCTAGATTGAGACCAAGGTCAGGAGTCTCAGTGTTTCCCCTGAGTTATGCTGAAGGCCACAGAGTAATCTGTGGAGGAGGAGTGGTCTGGCCACTTCAGATTTCTGCCTCTATGCCCCTGGGCTACTTCTCAGGCAGACTTTTGATGGTCAGGTGAGGTGGGGTTTGTTGCGACCCTTCCCCCTCTTCTCTTCAGACTCCTTGCTGCCTTATACTCCTCAGTGACTCCCAAGCCTGAGGGTATTTCCACTATCTCAGGATTTCACTCTGGGTGGGACACTTATCTCTGGGTTTTCTAGGTCAGGGAGGGGGAATCAGAGCAGCCAGAGTTTACTTTGGCATCTTAGCCCCTGGAAAAACAGGCAGGTGATTTCTAAACTTCCAGGCTGGGGACTGATAGCCCCAGGAGATGCTACTGTCTCTGCTGGGGGGCCCAATCCCTCTCTTACCTGGCTCCAGTGGAACCTCCCATCCTGTGGTGAGACGCTGATGTGACGGCTGGGGTGGGTAAGTCCGCTGGCTGGGGCTCCTTCTCTCTCTGCTGTAGTTTGCTCTCTAGTCTGAGCTGCTGCAGCCCCCACGTGCTCTGTGCTCCCCTACCCAGACTCACGTGGGCACTTTCCTGGGCTGGATTCTGCCATGCTCTGTCTCCCCGTTGATTCTGACATTCCAAAATCCATTCAGATTCACTTTTAAAAATTTATTGATGGGATTCATGGAGGAGCTTAGAAAAGTTACTGTTGCGGCAACCAGGTAGCACAGCTAGGAAGAGCACTGGCCCCAGAGTTGGGATGACCTGGGATCGAATCCAGGCTCTGATACTTAGCACCACACCCAGAAATAACTGGCCGTGTAACCTTGAGCAAGTTACTTAACTCCAATTGCTTTAAAAAAATAAAAGCAAAAGAAAAGTTACTGCTTCTGTTCTGCCATCTTGGCTCCACCTCAGAAGTTAAATGATCTTGTGAAGATCATACAGCTAGTAAGTGTCTGAGGCTGGATTTGAACTTGGGTCTTCCTGACTCCAAGTCTAGCACTCCATCCATTGTATCACCTAGCAACTGAACTCATGAGAATGAATTAGATCACCACTGGGAAAAGTATAGGGAGAGAAGAGAGCCCAGGATAGAACCATGGCAAGATACCCACATTTAGGGTTATAAATGATGAACCAGCAAAGGACACAGAGAAAGAGTTGTCAGACAAAGAGAGATCCAGCAAAGACTAATATTATGGAAACAAAAGAAAGACAAAGAAATGTCAAGCTGATAAGACTGAGAGTCTAAGGTGTTCGGAAAGGTGAGAAATGAAGGAGGTAAAAGGAGGAGCCTCTGGAAGGAGTTTGTACTTGAATTTTAACTGATAGATGACATTATTAAAACATTTCCAACTATGAAATTTAAATTTCAAAAACAATGGTATGTGCAATAGAAAATACATTGGGTCTGCAACAAGAAGATTTCTTGGGTCACATCATTTACCAACTGGTTAAATTCTCTTAGGTTCAGTTTCCTCTTTTGCAAAATAATGATAATAAAACTTGCATTGCTTACCTCAAAGGGCTCTTATGGGGTTGAAAACAGGAAATGTGCAAATTCTTTTTTTTTTGGGGGGGGAGAAAGTGCTTTTAATGTGCAAAATACTGCATACTATATGTATACACATTCATATATACATACATGTATGTGTGTTTATATATATATATGTATATATATATATATATGCACATACATATATGTGGATAGGTGTAACGCCAAGCAAAAGCAACTTCCAGGTTCGGATTATGAGCATAGCGAACTCCATTTATTCAGTGACAGATTAAGGCAAAACATTCACAGAAAATCAAGATCAAAATACAGGGTAATTCAGTCATTTAGTAAGTTCTCAATTACTCCACCCCTGGGAAGTACATTCATTTAGTCAATCACAAAGTCTTCTCTCTATTGAACTGAAGATTAGTTTCCAATCATAAACAAAGTACATTCATTTGGTCAGTCACAAAGTATAAAAGCCAAAAGTTTTCCACCCCTCGATCACAACTGAATTATAATACCATACATCACCACCAAGCATCCTTTCAAAGGGGCAGTAGAGAGCACAAAGGCCATCTACCCCTAAGCCACAACATGGTTAGGATATCATCACAGCATTCAATACCCAAGGAGAGGTCTATTCTTCATCTTGACTCCAATCAAGTTCTCAGCAATCTCTGTTCCTGGGAAGATAAAGCTTAACCAAGCCACAATATACATTGCCAGTGTCCTCATCAATTCACTCTATGCTTGCAGAACAGTCTCAGGACCCCTGAAAACATCAGCAATACTCTCCTTCAGGATTTCTGTAAACATACAAGAAAATCCTCCTTCAGGGCTTCTGAACCAACAGCAAGGTTCCAGGACCTCTGCAATAACAGCACAGTGTTTTACCAGCAGGCTAATCTGGCAAAGTAACATCAAAAGAGACAGAAAAAATACTGGCACCACAGTCATGCCTCCTCAGTTCTCAGCAGCTTTGGGTGGCAGTTCTCAAAAGTCCTGGGCAGCTCCAACCGGCCCTCAGCAATCCTCTCTCTCTGCCTCCACAATGCTGCTCCCCAAAGTTCTTCTGGCCTCTCTCTCCTTGGGCCTCTACATCCATGGCACCAGCTCTGCCCAGTTCAGCCCCTTCTCTTCATGTCAACAAGTCCATCCCACAAGTGGGATTCACAAGCTCTGGGTTTTAATGCTTAACCCGAAAATTAAGCCAATACAAGGGGATCTTTAAATTCCATTACCATTACAATAGGCCATAGCTATTTTATCATTATTTTCCTTATTTCAAGACAGCCTCTAACCATTTAGTAAATGAAAAGATGAAGTATTTAAGTGCTTACTATGTGCAAAACCATGGAGAAGCAAACAGAAAAGTATGAGTCTGTGCTCTTGAGGAGCCCACATTTTAATGGAGAAATAATATATATGGAAGCTGCAAGTGAGACTGGAAAGGTTCTAATGACCCTTAGCAACACTGATATCCCATCTGTTTCTGATGTGGAACCATTTAGCAGTGTCAAGACTTTTTTTCTGAGAGCTTTAAAATATGAGGCTGTAGCCCCTGCAAGAGCAGTTAGTTGCCAAGCTGCTTCTCCACAGGGGCTGATTCCCAGGAATTTTAACCATAATTCACAAATCCAAATTTTATACTCAGATTATTTTACTATTTGTTCACTTCCCTACCTCTTCTCACTCCCTTGTGTCTGTCTGACTGGATAATGATGAAAATACCACCCATGTGTCCCTTTAGTCTTTAATTTATTGCTCAAAGCTCTATAAACTTTAAGAAAAGTTTTGTGGGTGCATGAATTACTATAGGGGGACTCTCATAATCATCAGATTTAGTTATGGCAGATTTTCTGACACATCCTCAACAAGTATCTCAAGATGATAACAGCCTTTGTTGTTTTTAGATTAACAAATTGCTTTCACTTTATATGTTTAACTAGATCATATAAATCATAAAAAATATGTCAGAAACTCTGATCCTATGGTCAAGTATAAATATCTGATTCCTAATTCACATTTAAAACTGAAGCTATTAAACTTCAAATAAAAAGGTTCTACCTTCTAGAAATCTTAAAACAAGCCAATACAACATACTCTAACAGAAAAAAAAACACCATAGAATACAAGGAAAAAGCTGTGGTTTGGTTTAAAATTCTTACTTTATTTCATATTCTAATAACAACTATAAGGAGGTATTTCAATACTGAAACTAAGAAATATATTATGCATATAGTCTGCTTAGTTTTAAATAAAAATGCAGCAGAAATATAACAACCAAATTTAGTGAGATGTGATAAATTCATATAATTCACATACTGACAGGCTCATGTTTAGTTATGACTTTTTTCTTTTATCTGTTCTGTAAATAAACCTGATTTTTATTTTGTTTACCATAAATTATTAGATACAGAATGTAACTTAAAGTCTGGAACCTAGAACTAGAACATTGTTTTCTGAGGAAATTTAAATCGATTAAAATCTTTAAAATGCCTACCAATTACAAAGCATGCCCTGAGTATAAGAAAACAAAAACAAAAAAGTAGTCATGCCCTCAATGAACTTACATTCTACTAGAGGATACAAAATGTAAACATATTAGGAAAAACTCATTCACTTCTCAGTTCTCACTGAGAAGTGTGAGAATAGTAATTAGGGATATTAAAAGCTTCCCATAGGAGTCTGCATCTGAAGCAAGTAAAAGATTCTAAAGAACACAGATGAGAAGAATTATCCTGCAATTTACATTCCTGTTATGGGAGATAGATGAGGCAAAAAACACAGGGTCTGGAGATTAAATGCTGAATTCTGGGAATAAGTAGTCCAATTTGGCTAGAACATAAAATACATGATGGGGAATAATGGGAAATAAACATGGAAAAGTAGACTAAGGCACATTGTGAAGTGCTTTAAATGACAATATTATATTTTATCTTAGAGTCAACAGGGACTCACTGAAGATTCTTGAATGTCATGGTCAGGCCTATGTTTTGAGATATTGGTGTAAAAATTCAAATAGAAACAAATCCTGTAATCTGCACACTAACTTGGAAAAACACAAATTATCTATATTTTATTGTATTTTTATTTATTTTGATAAACATTTCCCAGGTACATTTTAATATGGTTCAACTGCTCTCAGGAGTTTTGAAGGCCACAAGAACGTGAGTCTGACATCACTGCTTTAAGATGACTATTTGGGCAGTGGTGTCTTAGAAACCTAGATGGTAGTCTAGATATAGACAGCCTAGAATAAAATTTTGCATGCTATTCAAATAAAAAAGAAGAGAAAAATTTTCATTGTTAATGTTTGTGACATTTTCCCAAATAAATCTATTCAGAATTTTAAAATATTAAAACTCACATTTTTAATAATGAAGCTAAGTAATTTTATACGTTCTTCTGGCAATTTCTGCAATTTGCATTTTCTTTCATTCAGCTTCTCAAGTTCCTCATTAAGGTTCCTATGAACTGCTTTTATACGCATAGTATAATACATTATTTTTTTCATTGCTGTAGTCTAGAAATGAGAAGAAAAGCAAATAAAATTTAGAATGAGACAATGAACAACATTATAATTTTAAAAATATATAGTTATGGGGGTGGAGCCAAGTTGGCAGAATGTAAGCAGGCACTTTTCTGATCTCCTTCATGAATTCCATCCCTAACCTCTAAAAAGTGAATCTGAACAGAGTGATGGTATCCATTGGGAGATAGTACTGGGAAGCAGCATGGAGCATGCAGGGGCTATACCAGCTTGGACCTGACAGCAGAGTAGAGCAGAGTGAGAGCAAGCTCCAGCCATCAGATTCACCCACTCCACGGGTGATTCGCAAATGTCTCACCACAGGAGGATCAGTTGGAGCTGGGTAAGAGAAAGCACAGGGCCCAAGCAGCAGCTTCTCATGTGGCTATCAGCCCACAGCCTGGATATTTAAAAATCACCTATTGAACTTCTGGGAGCCAAGATGGCCGAGTAAACCCTAGCTGCTCTAATCCCCCTCCCTGACCCTGAAAACCCAGAGATCAATGCTCCACCCAGTACAAAATCCTTAAATAGTAGAAGCAGCTGCAGGCTTGGGAGTCCTAGAGGAAGGGTATGACTGAAGCTGTACTGAGCCTGAAGTGAAGGGTGAGAGGCATCCCAGCAAGCCCCACCTCAGCTGACCAGTGGGATATCCTGAAGCCCAGGGGGTTGGAGGCAGCAAGTGCTAACAACAGAAGCCCAGGTGTGCCTTAGCACCACCAGGGGAATCTGCAGACACCAGTGCTGCTGGCCACCAGCTGCTGAGCCTGCCTGAGTTGTAGCCCAGGGGCACAGAGGCAAAAACCTAAAGTGGCCAGACACCCCTCCTCAACACATTACTCGGTGAGCCTCAGAGTAACCCAAGGGAAACACTGAGAGCCCTTGCCTTGGCCTCAGTCTAGACACCCAAGTTTAGCTACAGCACACAAAGTCAACAACCAGGCCCTTAGCTCCCAGCCTGAGAAGCATGGGTCAGAGACCTCTGTACCCCATAAGTAGAAATCCACTCTAAAAGTCAGAAAACAGGCAATCATAATAGGCCAGAAACAACCACAGACAATTGAATCTTATTATTGTGAACGAGAAGAATCACTTTCAGGAAATACCATCGACTCTATATCCAAACCTGGGACCACAGAAGGAAATATGAACTGGTTTCAAACCCAAAAAGAATTCTTGGAAGAGCTCAAGAAAGATTTTAAAAGTCAAATTAGGGAGGCAAAAGATAAACTGACCAATTCTTTTAAAATTACACTGCCAGAATGGAAAAAAATCTCACTGAAGAAAAAAAATCCTTAAAAAGTAAAATTGGTGAACTGGGACAGGAAGTTCAAAATATAACTGGAGAAAATACCTCCCTAAAGAAGGACCTTCAAAAACTAACCAGGGAAAAGAATTCACTAAAATTCAGAATGAGGCAAATCGAAGCTAAAGACTCTATGATGCATCAAGAATGAGTCAAACAAAACATAAAGATTGAAAAATTAGATGAAAGTGTAAAATATCTCACTGGAAAAACAACTGACCTGGAGAACAGATCCAGGAGAGATAACTTAAGAATTATTGATCTACCAGAAAGCCATGATGAAAAAAACAGCCTGGACAACATCCTCCAAAAGATCGTCAAAGAAAACTGTCCTGAGGTTCCTAGAATCAGAGGGTAAAATAGTTATCAAAAGAATTCACCGGACTCCTCCTGAAAGAGACCCCAAATTGAAAACTCCAAGAAATATAATAGCCAAATTCCAGAGCTACAAGGTCAAGGAGAAAATGCTGCAAGCAGTCAGAAAGAAACAATTCAAATATCGTGGAACTACAGTGAGGATTACACAGAACCTAGCAACTTCTACATGAAAAGACTGGAGGAATTAGAATTTGATATTTCATAAGGCAAAAGACCTTGGACTGCAACCAAGGATCAACTAACTACCCAGCAAAACTGAGCATAATCTTTCAGGCAAGGAGATGGTCATTCAATGAAATAAGGGACTTTTAGACTTTCCTTATGAAAAAGCCAGAGCTCAATGGAAAATCTGATCTCCATTTACAAGACTCAAGACACATTCTCAATCTAAATGGCCATGGATCCTGGAACAAATAGAGGCACTATGCTTTGAAATCCTGCCAACTACACCATAATGTAATGTAATGCCAAGCAAAGGCAACTTCCCAAGGTTCAAAATACCAGCATAGGTGCTCTCCATTTTATTCAGTGACAAATTAAGAACATAAAAGATAAAAATATGACATCATTCAAAATACAGCATTTACTAAGTGTGATTAAATAATCTTCAAGTACTACCCCACCCCAGGACCTTACATTCATTCAATCAATTACAAAGTCCCTGTTCTAAATACTACTCCACCCCTAGGCTGTACCTTCATTTAGTCTATCACAAAGCCCCTCTTCTCAAATGGAGATTAGTTTCCAATCATAAGTACATTCATTTGTTCAATCATAGAACACAAAAAGGTCAAAAGTTCAACACCCCTGGATCACAAGTGAATCTACCCCAGAGTTACAACAAGTTTAAGCACAGCACTTAATACCCAAATGGAGGTCTTTTCTTCATCTTGACATAAGGCAAGTTCTCAGCAATCTTAGTTCCTGGGGAGACAAGGCTTAGCAAGGCCATAAGATACATTGCCAGTCTCTTCATTAATTCATTCTCTGTCTGCAGAACAGTCTTAGGACCCCTGAAAACATTAGCAAAACCCTCTCCCAGAATTTCTGTAAACATACAACAAGAAAATCCTTCTTCAGGGCTTTGGAACCAACAGCAAGGTTCAAACACTTCTGCAACAACAGCACTGTCCTTCACCAGTGGACAGTATTCATTCTCTGTCTTCAGAACAGTCTCAAGAGCTCTGAACCAACAGAAAGGTTCCCAGACTTCTGCAACAACAGCACTGTCCTTCACCAGTGGACAAATCTGGCAAAACAACATCAAAACAGACAAAGTACCAGCATAACAGCCATGTCTCCTCAGTCCTTGGCAGCTCTGGGTGGCAGGTCTCAAAAGTCCTGGGCAATTCAAAGTGGCCCTCAGCAATCCTCTCAGTCTCTGCCTCCAAAGGTGCTGCTTCCAAAAAGTTCATCTGCCTCTCTCTTGTGTCTCTCCAAATCTAAATCACCAGCTCCTCCCAGTTCAGCACTCTCTTTTTATGTCAACAAGTCCATCCCACAAGTGGGATCAACAAGCTCTGGGTTTTTAACACAATCAAACCAAAAACCAAGCCAATACAGGGGAATCTTTAAATGCCATTACTATTACACACATGCACACACACATGCACATAACTTATGATTCAATAAGAGCAAACTGTTTACATCCCTATATGGGAAGATGATACCTGTTAATATTGAGATTTACATAATTATTGCAACATTTAAAAGGGATATACAAAGATAGAGGCCGTGGGTATGAATGAACTAATATGATGATAAAAAATCTTATTAAGGTGTACAAAGGGAATGTAATGGGAGAAAAGGAAAGAACAAGGCAGAAAAGGGTAAAATATGCCACACAAAGAGGCATAAAAACATACTATAGTAGAGGGAAAGAAGGGAGGGAGATGAACATCACAGAACTTTATTCTCATTGGTTCTGATTCAAGGAGGGATCAAAATAATCAGTTAAGTTTAGGATTCTAATGTGAAAAGACACAAAAACTCATAATAGAGGGAAAGGAGAGAGGGAAAGGACTACTGTATGAAATTTACCCTCATCAGTTTTGGTTCAAGGAGGGAATAACATATCTATTAAGTATAAAAATCTATTGTGCCCTATAGGCAGTAGGAGAGGTAAGGGGAAAAAAGGGTGGTGGTTAGAAGGGAGGGAAATAGTAGTAAGGGGAAATCGTAGGTAAAGAGAGGGGGGTGCATAGGGAGAGAATACTGAGGGAGGCAGTGGTCAAAAACAAAACTCTTAAGGAGGGTGAGAAGGAAGAAAAAACATAAACAGGGAGGGAATAGGATGGAGGGAAAGACACAGATAGTAATCATAACTGTGAATGTGAATGGGATGAACTCTCCCATAAAATGGAAGTGAATAGCAGAATGGATTAAAAACCACAATCCTACAATATGCTGTCTACAAGAAACCATTTGAAATAAGAGGCTATGCCCAGGGCAAAGGCAAAAGGCTGGAGTGCAATATAGTATGCTTCAGCTAAAAAGTAAAAAAAAAAAAAAGCAGTGGTGGCAATCTTTATCTCAGATAAAGCAAAAGCAAAAATAGATCTAATTAAAAGAGATAAGGAAGGAAACTATATACTGCAAAAAGGTACCACTGAGAATGAAGCAATATCATTACTTAACATATATGCACCAAGTGGTATAGCATCCAAATTCTTCCTAGAGGAGAAGTTAAGGGAATTAGAGGAAGAAATAGATAGCAAAACTATATTAGTGGGGGACCTAAATCTCCCCTTCTCTGAACTTGATAAATCTAACCTCAAAATAAACAAGAAAGAAGTTAAGGAGGTGAATATAATTTTAAAAAGAGTAGATATGACAGACCTCTGGAGAAAACTGAATGGGAAAAAAAGAAATGCAACTTCTTCTCAGCAACACATGGCACAAACACAAAAACTGACCATGTACTAGGGCATAAAAACCTCACAATTCAGTGTAGAAAGGAAGAAATATTAAATGCATCATTCTCAGATCATGATGCAACAAAAATTATATGCAATAAAGGGCCATGGAAAGACAGTATAAAAACTAATTGGAAACCAAATAATTTAATCCTAAAGGATCAGTGTGTCAAACAAGAAATTATAGAAACAATCAGTAACTTCATTCAAGAGAATGACAATAATGAGAAAACATACCAAAAATTGTGGGATGCAGCAAAAGCAGTTCTTAGGGGAAGTTTTATATCCCTGAATGCACACATGAATAAAATAAAGAAAATGGAAGTCAATAAATTGGGCATGAAACTGAAAAAGTTAGAAAAAAGAACAAACTGAAAATCTCCAATTAAATACTAAATTAGAAATAATGAAAACCAAAGGAGAGATTAACAAAATTGAATTGAAGAAAACTATTGAATTAATAAATAAAACTAAGAGCTGGTTTTATGAAGAAAAAAAAACAATGAAACTGATAGACCTTTAGTGAATATGATAAAAAAAAGAAAGAAGAAACCCAAATTATGAGTATCGAAAATGAAAAGAATGAATCTACCTCCAATGAAGAGGAAATTAAAACAATACTTAGGAATTATTTTGCCCAATTGAATGCATATAAATTTGAAAATCTTAGTGAAACATAAATATTTACAAACGTATAAATTGCCCAGATTAACTGAAAAGTAAATTACTTAACCCCATCTCTGAAAAAAAAATTTGAATAAGCCATCAATGAATTCCCTAGGAAATCGCCAGGGCCAGATGGATTTACTAGCAAATTCTATCAAATATTTAAAGCACAACTGAATCTAATACTTTACAAAGTATTTGGGAAAACTGGAAGAGTCCTACTAAATTCTTTTTATGACACAAATATGGTACTGATATCGAAATTGGGAAGAGACAAAATGGAGAAAGAAAATTATAGACCAATTTCCCTCATGAATACAGGTGCAAAAATTTTAAATAAAATATTAGCAATAAGACTACAGCAAGTTATCACAAGAATAATACACTTTGATCAGATAGGATTTATTTCAGGAATGCAAGGGCAACTCAACATTAGGAAAACTATTAGTATAATTAATCACATCAACAACAAAACTAGCAGAAACCATATGATTATCTCAATAGATGAAGAAAAGGCTTTTGACAAAATACAACACCCATTCTTATTAAAAAACACTAGAAAGTATAGGAATAAATGGAGTCTTCCTTAAAATAATAAGCAGCATCTATCTAAAACCATTAGCAAGTATTATGTGTAATAGGGATAAGCTAGAAACATTTCCAATAAGATCAGGGGTGAAACAAGGATGTCCACTATCACCCCTCTTATTCAATTTGGTACTAGAAATGTTAGCAATAGAAATAAGAGAAGAAAAAGAAATTGAAAGAATCAAATTAGGCAAAAAAGAAAGCTATCACTCTTTGCAGATGATATGATGATATACTTAGAGAATCCTAGAGAATCAAGTAAAAAACTACTTGAGATAATAAATAAATTTGGCAAAGTTGCAGGATATAAAATAAAGCCACATAAATCCTCAGCATTCCTGTACATCTCTAACAAAACAAAACAAAACAAAACAAAACAAAACAAAAGCAAGAGATAGAAAGAGAAATTCCATTTTAAGTTACTATAGACATTACAAAATATTTGGGAATCTACCTGCCAAAACAATCCCAGGACCTACATGAACACAATTACAAAACACTTTTCACAAAAATAAAGTCAGATCTAATTGGAAAAACATAAGCTTCTCATGGTTGGGTAGGGCTAAAATAATAAAAATAACAATTTTTACTAATTTGAATTACATATTTAGCGCCATACCAATCAATCTACAAAAAATTACTTTATAGAGCTAGAAATTGTTGCAAAAATCATTTGAAAGAACAAAAAGTCCAGAATATCAAGGGAATTAATGAAAGATATGCTAGGGAAGGTGGTCTAGCCATACTAGATTTTAATCTCTATTATAAAGCAGCAGTCATCAAAACTGCTTGGCACTGGCTGAGGAACAGAGCCAGTGACTATAGTAATCAACTGTTTGATAAACCCAAAGACCCCAGTTTTTGGGATAAGAACTCACTCTTTGACAAAAACTGCTGGGAAATCTGGAATATAGTATGGCAGAAAGTGGGCATAGACCAATATCTAACACTGTATAGCAAAATCAAGTCTAAATGGGTGCATGATCTAGGTATAAAGGCTGATACTGTAAGCAATTTGGGAAAGCACGGAATAGTTTACCTGTTAGATTTATGGAGAAGGGAAGATTTTATGATGATACAAGAATTAGAGAGCATTATAAAATGCAAAATAGGAAAGAATTTTTACAACCAGTGTCTCTGATAAAGGCCTCATTTCTAAAATATACAAAGAATTGAGTCAAATCTATAAGAATACAAGTCATTCCCCAATTGATAAATGGTCAAAGGATATGAACAGGCAGTTTTCAGAGGATGAAATTAAGGATATCCATAAGTATTTGAAAAAATGCTCTATATCACTATTGAATAAAGAAATGCAAATCAAAGCAATGCTGAGGTACCACATCTCACTGGTCAGACTGGCTAAGATGACAAAACAGGGAAATGATAAATGCTGGAGAGGATGTGGAAAAATTGGAACACTAATGCATTGTTGGTGGAGTTGTGATCTGATTCAACCATTCTGGAGAGCAATCTGGAACTATTCCGAAAGGGCTATAAATAAGTACATACCCTTTGACCCAGCAATACCACTTCTAGGGTTGTATCCCAAACAGATAATAGAAGTCGGAGGAAGATCCATCCAAACAAAAATATTTATAGCATCTCTTTTTGTGGTGGCAAAGAATTGAAAATCAAGGGGATGCCCATCAATTGGGGAATGGCTGAACAAGTTGTGGTATATCAATGTAATGGAACACTATTTTGCTATAAGAAATGAGTAGAAGGACTTCATAATAACCTGGAGAGACTTATATAAACTGATGTTGAGTAAGAAGAGCAGAGCCAGGAAAAATTTGTACACAATTACAGACACAATGTATGTGTGATGACTAATTT
>NW_027185809.1:24031649-24063536 GCF_028583685.1 Petaurus breviceps papuanus
TATAATGAGAGGAGATGGGGAGAGACAGATTGGGGCAAACTATCTCACACAGAAGAGGCAAGGGAAAATGGTTACAATGGAGGGGAAGAATAGGAAGGCAAAAGGGAATGGCTCAACCTTATTCCTATTGAACCTGGCTTGAGTAGGGAGGGAAATAAACACTAAATAGGGTATCTCACCCTCCAGGAGAATAGGGGGGAAGGGGATGAGAGGGGGGATGATGGAAGGGAGGGCAGGCTGGGGGGGAGGGAAGTTGGAAGAACCCACTTTTGAAAAGGGACAGGATCAAAGTAGAGAATAGAACAAGTGGGAGGTGGGATAGGAGGGAGGGAAATATAGTCAGTCTTTTACAATATATCTACTATGTTATTGTTTTGCATTAGCCGCACATGTACAACCTATACTGAACTGCTTTTCTCCCCAGTGGGGGTGGGTGGCAGGGGGGGAAGGGAATGAATCTGGAATTGAAAGTTTTAAAATCATATATTCAAATATATATATATATATGTGTGTGTGTGTATGTATATATACATATTATTATTATTAATACCATCTTACATGTAATTAAGAAATAAGATATACAGGCACTGAGGCATAGAGATCCACTGGAAAAGTCGAAACAGGTATGGGAGAAAATATGGGAGAGAGCAGATTGGAGGTGGGGATATCCTGTGGGACTGCTCTTTTGGGGGGATGGGTGGGGGAAAAATGGGGATAAAATTTGTAACTCAAAATCTGGCGGAAACGAATGATGTAAATCAGAAGTTAATAAAGCATTAAAAAAAAAGCCACGCACTGCCACTTACTGGGTCCCAAAGTCCAGACTGCACTGACCTCTCACTTTGTCCTTCGTATCTATGTGTTAATAATTTTGGGAAAGTCCACAGCTGCTGCTGATCTGGAGTCCCTCTTATTGGTGGCTGGTCAGGCCCACCCTGGGGCTAAAGCCTTGTCGTGGGGCTGGGCTCGGCTCCCAGAACACTGGGCTGGCCAATTCCTGCCGGCCTGCCGGGCTATCCTCAGTGGGAGGTTAGCTTCTCTGTGTCATTTTGTGGGTTCTGTAGCTCCAAAGTTTGTTCAGAGTCCCCTTTTTACATGGATTGGGGAAGGTGGAAGCCGGAACAGAGGGGAGGTCCTGCTTCTACTCCGTCCCCCCCTAACATTTTCTACACAATTACTCTGAAGTATTCTAAATAGTAAAAAAACTTAGCCCATATTATTTTGTGTAAATGGCAGTGGTTACAATGATAGTTGTTAACAGAGGTGATAGCCTTGGTCCAACTACATTTCCAATACTATGTTCAGTTTCATATGCTACATTTTAGTAAGAAAATTTGTATTGCTCAAACTGAAACTAAAAGACATAAGGAAGTTGTAGGGAAATGGAAAGGTGGCTCAAAATTTTTTCTTGAAATGGAAATAAAGGAGTTGATGGAGTTACTAATGCCTAAACAATGGGTGCTTCATAAATTCTTGTTAATTTAGTTTATTTCATTGAGCCCCTCAAGGCCAACAAGAAATTTCATTTCATGGTACTGATCATCTGTCTTCGAATGTTCATGATTGGAAAAGCAAAAGAATACTGAGACAATCATAGCTTATGTTACATTTGGTGCAGTGAATTAATAAGTAGAGATTTCTACAAAGAAATTGTCAAGATTCTGTAAACCAATTCAAGATATACCTTAAAATCTTATTGACTTTAATTTGAAGAATGACATTAGGCAGGGCAGTGGAAAGCATGCTAGAAAATATGATTGAGAATTATAAAATGGAAGAGTACTTTTATAGTCCTCAGAAATCCCATATTTGTGTAACAGGAATACTTTCTTTAAAAAGAGAACTAGGAAGCACTAGACATAGTAAGCACAGGATATCATCATAAAAATATAATTTCCTACCTTAATATGAAAGGATCGGTCACTGATGTAAATATGTCAATCAATAAACAAACATGCCAGGAACTATGCTAAGTGCTGGTGATACAAAGGGAGGCAAAAGACACCTTGCCCTTAAGGAGCTTACAATCTAATGAGGGAGACAACATGCAGACAAACATATGCAGAAAAAACTATATATAGGATAAATAGGAGATAATTAACAGAGGAAAAGCACTAGAATTAACAGGGGTTGGGAAAGGCTCTCTGTAGAAGTTGGGATCTTATTTGGGACTTAAAAGAAGCCAGGGAGGTCAGCAATCAGAACAGAGGAAGTAGAGTGCTTTAAGCATGTGGGACAGCCAAAGAAAATACCCAGAGCCAAGAGAGGAATTATCTTGTTTATGGAACAGCCAGGAGGCTTTTGTCACTGGATCAAAGCATACATGTCAAGGAGTAAGGTGTAAGAAGATTGGAAAGGTAAGAGGGGGCTAGGTTATGAAGGTTTTCTATGCAAAACAGATTATTTTGTATTTGCTCCTGGAGGCAACAGGGAAGCAATGAAGTTTATTGAATAGAAATAAAGCAGAGGTACTTATTGTAGATGACCTTTTAAAGGAATGTAACTACAAAGGACAGAAGAGATATACGTCAACAGTTAGGGGAGATGGAAGGATCAAGTGAGGGCTTTTTTCAACATGGAGGACACACAGGCATGCTAGTAGTCAGAAGGGAATGAACTAGTATCCAAGAAGAAATTGAAAATATGTGAAAGAGTGGGATGCCAGAGGGCTCAATCTGTTGGGAGAGATGGGATGCAATGGGATTGAGACTGAACAAGGAGAAGATTAAGTCTTAATAAGGAGTAAGGTTACTTCATCATGTAAGACAAGGATGAAGGCAGTAAGGAAGAGAGGAGGAGAGGAAGTTCATGGCAAATGACTTCAATTTTTTTATAAAATATAAGACAAGGTTTTAATTTGAGAGAGTGGGAGGAAGAAGAGCCATGGAAGGTCTGAAGAGAGATGAAAAGATTTGGAAGAGCCACTGTGTAGAGTGGGATAGTGAGTTGATAAAGGAGGTATAGTGAAGGACCAGCTGAGATTTTGTAACATTAACCTGTAGTGAATCTAGTCAGAGCACTTGTGTGATTTTCTTCACCTTATTTTAGCACCACATGCATAAGGTGATGAATGGTGGGAATTATCCAAAGTTGAGGCTCAGTGAGACACAATTCATTATATGATAAGAGGGCAAGGGATTCAAGAGACAAAGAGTGTAGAGTTAATCTGTTTCACTAAGCTGTCAAGATGGGAAAGGTGGAGAGTATGGCTAGTGCAGAGGAAATGGTATAGAAGAATAAAGAATACTGAGAGGAAGAGGGACCAGAGATCATGGTGTAGCTGAAAAGTAGGGTTTTGCAAGGGAAGGCCAAGGGAAAGGTAAAAAACCAATAAATTACAGTCAGATAAGGGGATTTCAGAATCCTTAAACATAGACGTGGTGCACTTGTGAGCAATGGCAAGATCAAGTGTCTAACCATTTTTGTGAGTACCTGGGGTGTGTGGCTGTGAAGGACTAGCTCATGGGAAGTGAGGTTCAGGAACGACTGGTTTCAGGGGTGAGGAACCTGCAGCCTTAAAGCCACATGTGATCTTTTACATCCTCAAGTGTGGCCCTTTGACTGAATCCAAACTTCACAGAATAAATAAAAGGATTTGTTCTGTAAAACTTGGACTCAGTCAAAAGGCTGCACCCAAAGACCTAGAAGGCCACATGTGACCTCAAGGTTGCAGGTTCCACACCCCTAGATTAGGGTGTTTGAGGGAGATTAAATATATAAGTTGAAGTCTTCTAGTCCACTCTAGGGCAGGAGTTGAGGAAGAGAGAAAAATTGTGATCCAGGTTTCAAACTCATTGAAGAAGGAAGCAGAGGGACCTGGGTGTCTGTTGACAATGGCTACCAGGATTTTAATTGGATGGTAGATATGAATAGTATGAATTTTAAAGGAAGAGAGGTTATTGAGTGATGGAGGAAGGGAGAGAACCTGAAAATGGCAACAGAAAGCAAGGAATATTCCAACTCCCCCTCCTCAACCAGTGAGTAGGGGAAAATAAATGAAGGTGAAGCCAGTACTGGAAAGGTTGGCCAGGGATGTTGTGTGATCAGAGAACATCCAGCTTTTAGTAAGAGCTAGTCGATGGAAGAAAGAAGGGAGAGGAAAAGATTTACAATGTTGTCTGTGGAACAGATATTCCAGGGGGCACAGTGTAAGAGATGTGCAGAATTCAGATGAAACTTTGAGGTAAGATGGTTGAAAAGGATGGGAATGAGTAATCAGGGGGTAGGAGGTGTGGCATGGGGTTTGGATAATGATCTACAACATTTATCAATGAGTGGAGGAGCGCCACTCCTCCATACTCAAAGGACAATGAAGCTGATAGCAAAAGGAGAACGTGAACAGGAAGTTCTCCACATTATATATTAAATATGCATTAAAATCAGAAAGAAAATGAATAAAAAACCTAAATTAAACACAAAATAAGAGATACTAAAAATTAGTGGAGAAATAAAATTGAACCTCCCCAACACCCCCCAAAATCAACAACCTTATACAAATAGCTGGCGGGGGGGGGGGGGGAGGAAATGAAAAGCTGGTTCTTTGAAAAGACTAGCCAAACTGATTTTCTAAATAAACCACCAACATTCTGTTTCTGAGATTGGACAATTTAAGATTTTTATTTGATCTTCTGTTAGTGGGCATATTATAAAGGTATTCTATTTCTTTTGTGTTGACAAATCTTTAGTCATCTGATTAAAAAGAAAAGTACAGAAAATCAAATCACTAAAATACCAAACAAGGTAAGACTGAGAACACAAAAGAAATTCTACCAGTTGGAACTCCAAATTGAAACCCTTTCAAGGAACTAGGCAATTCTTTAAGACTCTAAGCTGCAGAAAAGGTGTTGTGTTAGTAGAAGGGAGTTCTTTATACCAGTGATGTTACAAGTCTAGTCCCTATTTTTATTCCTATTCTAATTAAGTAGTAAGTAAAGAAATCTAATTTGACAAAATACATGTCATGTAATTTGGGATTCCAACTGGTGGAACACACTGTTAACATCAGATAAGGTAGTTTCCAACAAATGTAAGATGTGATTATATTTCCTTACATACAAGATACAAATAGAGAAACTCAATTCTTTGTCAACTGAAGAATATAATGTTAAATAGAGTAGGTGCTTCATTAGAAGTAGTTGGTCTAAAGGTGCCAAAATGAAATGTAGAATAAAAGGATTATTCAAAATATTCAGGAAAAAATAATGCCTTTTTAGCAGAATTCTTTAGAAAATTACAAAAATTCCAATAATACAGAAATGTGTCTAAATTAACCATATAATTAATAATATTCTTCAATGCATATTGTGGACACAAAATCACAAGAATGAGATTACTTAACCAAACATCTTAGTTATGTTTATGGGTGTACTTACATCAGCTAATTCTTTGATTTGCTTTGTTGACACGTCAAATGTGTCAAGCCTTTGAAGACAAGGCAAATGATACAGCACATGTGTAGAATAATGACACAGCAGACAAACTGGATTAGGCTTATACTGAGGATCATTCAGACTCAGATCCTTTAAACGGGGTAACTTGACTAAGTTAGTGAGTTCCTAAAATAGGGACAATAACAAAACATTAATCAATAGTCATTACCTCTTCCTATAGAAGGTATTTGAAAATATAAAAAGGCTACACATTCTAGAGTAATGCAGCATAATCATATATACACCTAAAATGTAAACACAGTTTAGCTACCTATGATGTATTTCACTAGTGAGAAAATTCTGTAGTTGTCTAAAATATATGCCGAAAAATCAAACAATAGTTTATGTCCAGTGATAATCATTAAATATCATATTTTGGCCAAAGTTTGAATTAATCAAACCTTGCCTCATTTTAAAAAGGCTCCTTTTCTGTCTCAGCCACTCCAGAGACTAGATAAGGCAGGGAGTAGGATTTAAAACATGCACCCTGAGATCATAAATTCCAAACAGTCCCAGCTTTGTCTAGCTCTCAAGAGAACCCTTCTCCTTATGTCAACCAGACGAGGCCTACTTTATGGCTCTTAAGGACAAGACCCTCAACACACGGCATTAACTTGACTAATGGGACTTTTTCTTATCTTAATATTTTCTGGTCATATACCATGTTATGGAATGTTAATGGTAAAGGAAACACAGATACTCTGAATCATAATTTCAGTTGACACTTTGTCAACTCTCTTGTTTTATTGTATTAGCCATTTACACAATTAAGAAAATTCCTTTTTTCATACAATGATTAAACCATTATGGGGAGCATAAATTTGTGTGACTCAACCACCCTGTATTGGGAAGGTTCTAAAATGTACTTAAGCTCTCTCATCCTTTTCATATAACTGAATAAGGTGAATCCTCCCTTGTATGATGCCATTCCAGATACTGTCATCTTAATAGAAAGGATCCAGCAATATTATGGGATTTGGTACGCAGTTACTGATTTAGCCAATCCATCCCAATAGACTCTAAACAATGGGACCAGTTTGCTTTCACTTGGCAGGGCAGACAATATACTTTTACCTGCTTGCCACAAGGATATCTGCACAGCCCCATTATTTATCATGGGATCGTGGCAGAACATATGGATGAATTAAAGCTACCTGGTATACAGCTTACCCACTACATTGATGATATACAAGGGAAAAACGTAAAAGAAGTGGATGAGAGTTTGATGATTTTAATTGGGCATATGGAAAGAGGAGGGTGGGAAATTAATCCTGCAAAGATTAAAGCACCAGCTCAAAATGTAAAATTTTGGGGTATACAATGGAATAAGGCGCTGTGAGAGATTCTTTCGCAAGCCTGACAAAAGATTCAGGATTTTCCTATCCCTATCAACAGGAAAGAGGCCCAAAAGTTTATAAGATTATTTGGATATTGGCAACATCATATACTGCATATTGGGAAGATTTCTGAAACCTTTATATAAAGTTACTTGGAAGAAATTTGAATTTGATTGAGGACCTGAGCAGAGCAAAGCTTTTGAAGAAGCCAAGGGTGCTATACAATTGGCCCTAGATTTATGGCCTATGCAAAATAGCCTGGTGATTATGCAAACTGAAGTTTATGGCAAAAACAGCAAAGTGGAAATGTACCTTTGGGATTTTGATCTAGGAAACTTCCTTCATCTGGAGTACAATATACACCTTTTGAAAAGTGGTTATTAGCTTTGGACTTTGATAGAGACTGAACAACTGACTCTGGGTCATGAAGTGACCTGGAATCACAATTATGACCTGGGTAATGAGTACTCCAGTTTCTCACACAATTGGACAAGCACAAGAGGTCAGCATAATTAAATGGAAATAGTATATTCAAAATTGAGCTAAAGCAGGCAAAAGTGGAGTTTCTGCTCTACATGAATCCATACCCTGAACCAAAGCAATAGTTTGTACAGTCCTCAATATGACAGATTAACCGAAGAAGAAAAGAAACACGCATGGTTTACTGATGGGACAACAAAATATTAGGGACATAAAAGACATTGCAAAAAAGTAACCTAAAATCCATGTACTAAGCAGACTTTGGAAAGTACTGGGGTAGGTGGAAGTAGTCAATATGCTGATCTTATGGCAGTACATCAAGCTATCAAAACAGAACAAGAAGGACAGTGTCATATATTTACTGATCCATGGGTGATAGATAGCTAATGAGTTAGTTACATGGATGCCCATGTGGAAAAATCAAAATTGAGAAATTCATGGTAAACAAGTGTGGGGCAAAGAATTATGGAAAGATATATGGGACATGTATATATGGCTACTAATTTGTCAGTTTTTCATGCAGATGTCCATGTGGCCCTCACCAAGTCAGAATGTGAGTACAATGCACATGCTGATTGACTAGCAAAGATTGCTATTCAACATATTGTCTGTCCCTACCCTTGACACCAACTGATGATCTGGAACTAGCAAAAAATGGCGCTAGCACCATCAAACAGCCGGTCATTTAGAGGTCTGGGCCACACACCCATGGGCACAAGATTGAGGTATTGGTATCTCTCATTCACTGTTAAAATATATAGAATAGGAATGTCATATATGTCAACTGGAAAAGGAATGAACTCTTCTTTGGGTAGTAACTGGAAAGATAGCAAAGGGAAAAGTTCCAGCCCAAATTTGGAAAATATTGGTCCTCTATCACAAGATAAAGGATGCAAATTTATATGTATTTGTGTTGACCCCTGTTCAGGTGTACTGGTAGCTTGTCCTTATGAAAATGCAAACCAGAAAAACACCTGTAAAACTCTAGATATCATAAGTTGATATTATGGAACACCAATGCAGATTCAGAGTGACAATGGGTCATATTTCAAAGGTAATGAAATGAAGAAATATTATATATTAAACAATATAGAAAGGATATATAATATTCCATATTATCCAGAAGCATCTGGGTTAATTGAAAGAATGAGTGGATTATTGAAAGAACAGTTAAGGAAGTTAAGTTCTAAAAATTTGTGTCAACATCGGTGTAATGGTAATGTAATTTGACCCCTTTCTATTGGTAAGTAAGCAGGTACTTAGCACTTAGTAATTGATCAAACCTCTGTTGGGGAAACAGGAGGTATAAACTCCTGTCTCCTGTTGCTGGGGTAACAGGAAGGGGTTGGCTGAAACAGGAAGCTAATGCTGTGTGTCTATAAGAAAAGGCCCAGAGAGGTAGTCAGAATTTCTTGGGACCAGATCTGGAGACAGCAGCTACAGAAGAGAGAATTGAGAATTGGGCCAGAATTTTCCTGAGAACTTGTGGTGGTGGAGCTTCTTCTGAACAGGAGGCCAGGAGCCAGGAGCCTGGAGCCCAGGAGCCTGGAGCACAGGAGGCCAGGAGGCCAGGAGCCTGGAGCCCAGGAGCCCTCTCCCCACAGGCTGGATAAAGTGATTCTGATTTTTTGAATGAGCTGCAGAAGACTGAGGAAGCATCACAGGGATTCAGGGACTTTGTATATTTGTGGCTTGGTTGAGCCTTGAATTCCTGGAAGCAGAAATTGTGAAGGATTTACAGAGTAAATCTGTAAACTTCAGTGTGGAGCAGGACCTACCTAGAAAACTAGACAAGGAACTGGGAGCTGTCTGCCACTGAACCCAGGTGACAGTCTGGTGAATCCAGGTAGAATCTGGTACGATGAAAGGGGATCCAGGGAATCTGAGAACCAGCCCCAAGTCAAGATGAAAAGATCTCTCTGTGGGTACTGAGTAATAATGAAATTGTAGTTTACTAGTGACCTAGGGGTGAAGGGTTTGTGTATTTTCTAATGATTGTACTTAGTGATTAATGATACTTAGTAATTGATTGCTGAATAAGTGACTGATTGAGTTAATTTAGCATGCCCCATGAGTGGAAGACTTTGACTATTGTACTTTGAGATGATTGTTCTTTTTTCTAAATATTGTGACCACTTTGGAGAAAACTATGTGGCCATTTTAATGATAAGCTGTTGTGAATACTATATTGTGATTTTCTGTGATAAGTTGTAATATTGTGAATGCTATACCTTGATTTTCTGTGAATGTTTTGCTTTAATTTGTTATGGAATAAGTAGAGTGTTAACTATACTGTGTAATCAGAACCTTAAAAGCTGTTCACAGTAGCATTCTTCTGGAAAGCTGTGATAGTAATAGCATTTAAAGATTCCCCTGTATTGGCTTGGTTTTCAAATTGATTGTGTTAAAACCCAGAGTTTGTTAATCCCACCCGTGGGATGGACTTGTTGATATGAAAAGAAAGTTCTGAACTGGGAGGAGCTGGTGACATAGATTTGGAGAGACAAGAGAGAGGCAGAAGAACTTTTTGGAAGCAGCACCTCGTGGAGGCAGAGAGAGACTGAGAGAATTGCTGGGGGCCACTTTGAATTGCCCTGGACTTTTGAGACCTGCCCCCTGAGCTGCCAAGGACTGAGGAGACATGGCTGTTTTGCTGGTACTTTGTCTGTCTGTTTTGATGTTGTTTTGCCAGATTTGTCCACTGGTGAAAGACAGTCCTTTTGTTGAAGAAATCCTGGAACCTGGCTGTTGGCTAAGAGCTCCTGAGACTGTCCCGTAGACAGAGAGTGAATACTGTCCACTGGTGAAGGACAGTGCTGTTGTTGCAGGGGTCTGGGAACCTTTCTGTTGGTTCAGAGCTACTGAGACTGTCCTGCAGACAGAATGAATACTGTCCACTGGTGAAGGACAGTGCTGTTGTTGCAGAGGTTCTGGAACCCTGCTGTTGGTTCAGAAGCCCTGAAGAAGGATTTTCTTGTTGTATGTTTACAGAAATCCTGGGAGAGGGTTTTGCTAATGTTTTCAGGGGTTCTAGGACTGTTCTGCAGACAGAGGATGAATTAATGAAGAGACTGGCAATGTATCTTGTGGCCTTGCTAAGCCTTGTCTCCCCAGGAACTAAGATTTCTGAGAACTTGCCTCCTGTCAAGATGAAGAAAAGACCTCCATTTGGGTATTAAGTGCTGTGCTTAAACTTGATGTAACTCTGGGGTAGATTCAATTGTGATCCAGGGGTGGGGAACTTTTGACCTTTTTGTGTTCTATGGTTGAACAAATGAATGTACTTTACTTATGTTTGGAAACTAATCTCCATTTGAGAAGAGGGGCTTTGTGGTGGACTAAATGAAGGTACAGCCTAGGGGTGGAGTAGTATTTAGAACAGGGACTTTGTAATTGATTGAATGAATGGAAGGTCCTGGGGTGGGATAGTACTTGGAGATTATTTAATCACCCTTAGTAAATGCTGTATTTTGAATGATGTCATGTTTTGACCTTCTCTGTTCTTGGTTTGTCACTGAATAAAATGGAGAGCACCTATGCTGGTATTCTGAACCTTGGGAAGTTGCCTTTCCTTGGCATTACATTACAAAAGCTGCTCATGCATAGCATTACAATTGGAAAGATTAATATGTTCACTGCTTTATGTGATTTTAATAATAGACCATTGGGAGGAAGTACACCTCTAGTCAGAATGATGACCCTAAATCTGCAAATCAGAAAACAGCAGACATATAAGATCCCAAATACTGAGTCCTGGACTGTGAGGCAAGATGACCTATTACTGTATCCAGGAACATGTGGTTCAGCAGGATATGACTTACATTGTTTAGAGGACTTTTGGTTGGATAGAAAATAAATAAGAAACATCTTTACTGGAATATGTATGAGAATCCCTAAAAATCATTTTGTCAAATTATACCCTTAACTCTTGTATGGCTATGATAGTAAGTCCAGAAGCATGACTGACCATATATTTGTCTTTTTTTTTTTTTTGGCTTTTTGTCTATTAAACTTGTTTGCAAGATTTGTTTCCTGCAGGCTTAGTACAAGCCACCTGCAGATGCCTGATTACTTAAGTTGGATGCCACCCCCTGTACATGACTATGATGTACCACCCCTGGACCTGGCGTCAACCAAGCTCCAGATGCCAGCTAAAGACTGACCTCTTGAATTGGACCTCTTGGGGGCAGGGACAGCTCTATCTCCAATTTCATCTGGAAGTAGCTATGGAGAAGAGATCTTGGTCCCTTACCCCAAGATTTTGAGCCCCATTCATTTGAGAGGGGGAAGAAAGGGTGCTTGTGGCCAAGCCCCCACCCTAAGATATTGTTTTATGTGCTTATTTTCTATTATCCCTGTTATACTGTTGCAAAGTTCTGTTGACACCAGTTATCCCACCAATTACCCCTAAACTCTCATTAATCTATGTAATGAAATATTCTTTAATTGTATTTTTGCTATGTAAGGAACATGAAAGGTCTTGGGGCCAACTGCGTTGCCAATGATAATTTGAAGATCTTCCCTGCCCCTTAATAAGCCTAAGGGAATCTGAAGACTTTTCCTGCTTTGAAAATATACTGTTCCTCCTAATAGGCTGAATGTAATCACATGGAGCCTGTAGTAGGAGGAGTTTGTTGAAGGGAGGAGAAGAGCCCACAGGAAGCTGGGAGTCAGAGTAGGGTGTACTAGGAGAGCGTGCATCTGAGAGAGACAGGTTTGTGAGTAAATGCTGGTTTGTGGGAAGGCTAAATGACAGCATGGCTCTCTGTGCCGTTGTGGTTTATTAACTTCTTTGCTACTATGATAGAATCAGCTTACTCGTTTTTGGATCTGGTTTTCGAATAAATGTTTTGCTTCTGTCTTCTATATGGAGAGTCTGTTATATTTTGTGATTGAGCACTATGCAGGTATATTTATGGTTACCATTCGCTCTGTGAATATTGCCTTGGTGCTACACCTTGTCTCCATGTTTTCTGGCTATCCTCCATGCCTGGAATGCTCTTCTTCCTTTACCTGTACCTCTTAGTTTCCATGGCACCTTTAAGACTCAGCTCTTGGAATGGGGTCTTTTGTGCATGTAGAGAGGTTTGCCGTGGCAAGGAGAAAGCCCACCACTCCATGTGAGACATAGGTGAAAGAAGAGATAGCAGCAGAAGGCATCTGAGTGATGTGAAATGAAAAGAAGGGGACAAGAGGGAGCTCTTAGTGAGTATACTCAATTTTTTCAGTAATTTATAAGGCAAGGTTCTCTGTTGAGAGTGTGAGAGGGGGGGAGCAATGGGATATTTGAGGAGCAATGAAAATATTTAGAAAAGCCACTGTAGTGAGTAGGAGAGCAAGTCAATTTGGGGCATAAAAGGATTGCTTCACAACAGTGAGGGCCCAGTTGAGATTATGTGGTATATCCAGGTGGCACAGTTTCATGATTTCCTCCAACTTATTTAAACAACTCATAAATTAGAGTGAAGGCAGTGAATAATGAGAGTAATCCAAGGCTAAGATTTGGTAGAACACTGACAACAGGATGAAAGTGCAAGAGTCTTGAGAGAAAAGAACATTGTAGAACTGAAGTGATTCACCAAAGGGCCAAGACAGAGAAAAGGAAGAATGTAGCCAGTATAGAGGTGATGGACTGGGAAAGAACTGAAGGGATGGAGGTCACAGTGAGGATAAAGATCAGGGCTTGGGATTGCAAGGCAGAGAAGAAGTGGAAGGACAACAGATTGTGATCAGGTAAGAAAATCTTGGAGTTCATGATTTGCTGAATGAATCAATGAATTGTGGAATTATACCCTAAAAATACTGTTAAAAGAAAAGGGCCTATCTGTGCAAAAATATTAATAGCTATTTTGCCTATAATAGCCCAAACCTATATATAACATATATCTAATGAATATAATGGTATATTAATAGGATACGGTATTGTTATGCCATAAAATGACAGAAACGACAAAAACAAAGATCTACATAAAGTGCATGACCTTGGACATGTCCCTTGATTTCTCTGAATATCAATTTCCTCAACTGTAAAATGAGAGGCTTTGAGTAGTGGACCTTTAAGTTACAACTAGGCCCAAATCTATTATCCTTTTCTCTTTGATGACAAAAAGCAATGTCAGCAAAATAACCACAAACACATTGGCTATAACATTATTTAAAAACAAGAAGAAAGGAAATAGATCTTTGGAAGGGGATACAGAACAAATATACTGTTCATTTTTTTCTGTTAAAACATATAGAATAATTTTAATCAAATTGCTAATAATGTATGTTAGAGTTTTATTTAAAGATGTATTCCATATTTAAGTTTGTCAGTATTTATTTTTATTTGCTGAAATTATTATATTTATAATCAAATATTTTAAAACAAAATATTTTAAAATATTTAAATACCATTAATCTATCACTATTAAAATTTCTCTTATACAACTTAAGTTAAAAAGATCAAGATTTTTCATAATTACACATTAAGACTTTGTGGTTGAAAGGATTCTGGGAAGATGGCGGAGCAGATCAGAAAATTTCAAGCTCTCAAGATTTTCCCTCACAAGAGTTAAAATAGCACCTTAGGGTGAACAAAGTGTGAGTGAAAAGAAGGGGAGAAGAGGGAGCTTTTAATGAGTGGACTCAATTTTTTCATTAATTCATAAGGCAAAGTTCTCTGCTGAGAGTGTGAGAGGAGGGGGGCAATGGGATATTTGAAAAGCAATGAAAATATTTAGAAAAGCCACTGTAGTGAGTAGAAGAGCAAATAAGAATAAGAGCACAACCCAGGTCTTCCTGGGACAATTTGAGGAGATCTGAAGAAAAATCCCATAATTAGATTTGGTCCCTGTGAAGAGTAAACACATCCCGGCTACGTTCCATTTTAACAACAAGAAGGTAGCCACTTAAATAACAAGAGGCAAGGCTTGGGGTTAGTTGGTTTGAGACCTCAGCCACAGTCACAGAAACTTTTACCTGAGGATAGTGAGGGGAGTTGGGTGTTTGAGCCTGGGAGGATTGAGGGAACCTCTGCTGATAAGGAATGCCAGACCAGCTATGCTGTGAAGAGCAGCTAGGGGGAGGAAGAACCAGCACACACCTGCTGAGTGCAGAAGCAGTGGGGCAGAAAGCCCTTGGCTATGGGCACTTACAGGAGGCTGGAGGTTCGGCTTTGGCACCAGCCTAGAGGAGAAAACTGAAGGTCTGGGACAAGAGGCACCATCTCCCTTACCCCGGGACTAGCGGTGATTACAAAAATTAAGCTATCACCCCCAAAAATACACAGACAAAGGAGAAAGAATCCAACCATAGAAAGTTATTATGGGAATAGAGATGACTGGGGATCATCTTCAGAGGAGGATATTGAAGTAAAGAAATCCCCAAAGAGTAATGTCAAATGGTCACCTGCCCAAAAAGAATCCATAGAAGATCTTAAAAAAGACTTTAAAAATCAAATGACAAGAGAAGGAGGAAAAAATAAAAAAAAAAAAAAAAGAATCCAAGAAAAACAGGAAGGTTATGAAAGGAAAGTCAACCAATTAGAAAAGGAGATCCAGAACCTTAAGGAAGAAAATGACTCCCTGAAAATTAGAATTGGGCAAAGTGAAGTCAGTGAAATTATAAGAAATAATTAATCTCAAAATATGAATACTGAAAAAATAGAAGAGAAAGTAAAACATCTTATAAAGAAAAACAACAGATTTGGAGAATAAATCAAGAAGAAACACAAAAATAATCAGACTAACTGAAAGTTATAGTCAAAAAAAGAATCTTGATACAGTAATACAAAAAAAAAATCAAAGAAAATTTGTCCTGAAGCATTAGAATAAGGGGGGAAAGTAGAAATAGAAAAAATCCATTAGTCAAATCCTGAAACCCCCAGCTCAAGGATAAAATAGTAAAAGCATCAAGATTAAAACAAATTTAAATATGGTGGTGCCACAATTAGGCTCACACAAGACCTAGCAGCAGAGGCATTAAAGGACCGAAGGTCTTGGAACATAATATATTGAAGAGCAAAAGAATTGGGGCTCTGGCCAAAAATATCATATCCTGCAAAGTTAAGTATTACCATCAATAAAAAAATGGACATATGATAAACTCTCAGACTTTCAAGACTTTGTTAAAAAAAATCCTGAACTTAACAGAAAGTTTGACATGCAAGAACGAAGAGAAATATAAGCTATATACAAAAGACTGATTATAAGCAAGATTGGAGTAAACCTGAATATGACATTAATTTAAAAAGTAAAACCATTTAGGAACAGCTAAAAAGAGTAATTATTTTATACAAATGAGGTGTAAGAGGAAGAATGGATACAGAAGAATTAGATGGGGGAGGAGGGCTGGTAATTCTGGTAACCTACTTTTATCAGGAATGGGTTTAAGAGGGAACAATACATATATATTTAGAAGAATATAAAAGTTTTCTAAATTCAGAAGAAATAAAATGGTAAGGGCATAGGGAGGGGGAGAGGACAAGGGAAGGACACTTTAGAGTGGAGAATGAGGGAGTAGGTAAAAGGGAGGATACAGAAGGATGTTTAGATTTATGGGAATGGGAGGAGAGGGGAGGGATCCTTGGAGGGGGTAGGCGAGTAATAGGAGGGCAAGGCAGTAGGTAGAAGTAAAGTAAAAGAGGCAGGAGGGATAGGAAACAAGAGATATGCACGAAAAAACAAAGATCAGCTGTAGAATGTTTGGGAAATTCTATGTCTATACATGTATATGTGTATGTATGTATTTATAGCTATAGAGAAACACACCCAAACTTTATTGTGGCCTTCTGGAGGAGGGGGGGAGGGGAAAAAACGTTAAAAGTGCACAGAAGAGGGCAAAAGAAAACTCACAAGGAAGTAAAGATGATCAATTCTCAACACAGTGTGTATTATTTATCATACAGGCTTTCTTAAAATGAAAATTTATTGTTACATATTTTGAATCCTTTCATGTTCTGCACACAAGCTTTTTTTTCTTTCTAACTTTGTATTTAAGTTCCAATATTTAAGTGTATGATATATTTTTGTTTTCTCTATTCTTTATTTGTGTTATGGCATTACAGTATAAAATAAAATTTATAAAATAAAAAATATAAAGAACAACAAAAAAAAGTTTTTATGGTTGTCTTAATTGTTGAAGGTCCCCAAGACCCATAGAGTAAATTGCCTGGAGTAGCTTTTGGGGGGAAATGGTTAATGTACCTTCCAAAAATACGCAGTATACTCCATTTCCATCACAGAATTTCCTCTTGTCTAGTTTATTTCTCCCAAATAAAAGGAAATGTTTACTTAAACATACCTTGAGAGAACATATTTGGTTACCAGACAGGTTTAATCTTTCTATTCTTTCATTGAAGTCCAAGCATTGCCCTTTATCAGAAAAAAAAAAAAAATTGTAAAACAGGAATTGTCATTTTACCCACTTGTCAGAATTTTATGCAACACACAGAAACATAACATGTGTACCACTGTGCAATTAAAAACTGATCGATCTGCAATCTTTTACCATCATAGTAGAGGGATAAGAAAAAGATTGATGATCTCACTAGTGTTAAGAACACCCTGGTAAGGACATTCTCTTTACTAGTGTAGCTTGGTACCTTCTCTGCAACATTAGAGTCTGAGAGAGTTGTCTGGGGCACTAAGAGGTTAAATGACTTGACCAGAGTCACACAGGGAGGATGGGTCAAATATCAGACTTGAATCCAGGTCTTCTTGGTGCCATTAGGCCATCTTGCCTCTTTAAAATAACTTAGTTATCTCAGATGAAAAAGTAAACATTACCTACCAATGCTATTTATAAAATTTCCAGCAAGATTGAGGTCTTTCAAATTCTTCAAATTTTGCAA
This sequence comes from Petaurus breviceps papuanus, assembly GCF_028583685.1. Classification (NCBI taxonomy): domain Eukaryota; kingdom Metazoa; phylum Chordata; class Mammalia; order Diprotodontia; family Petauridae; genus Petaurus; species Petaurus breviceps. The sequence goes on from NW_027185809.1 coordinate 24,048,728, forward strand.
ACCCTATAAAATTTAGGAAAATTGTAATTTAGATGAAATTTAAAAATCTACATTTATAAAACTGTAGATCATCAGCAACTTTCCCATTTCTTCTCTGAGTTCTGAGAAGATTCCTTCTCAACAGCTCCTTTAGGGAGCTCTTGTAGAAAGGCAGGGTAGAACCAAAATCTTATTACATTATACTCTTTCCCCAGAATTTTTTTACTTTCTTGAGTAAATATATTTACATATTTATAAAATTATAAGTATTATTATTAATATTGATCTAAATTATGTTAAATTTTTATATTTTGGGCTAATCTATGGTATAGGGCATTTCTTGAGTATAAATAACAAAGCTTAAATTTAATCTCTATAGAAGTTGGAGTAGTTTACAAAAAAAACAAATAAACCCAAACCAAACCACCTCACAACACTCATCCTTACCTCAATAGCTCTGATTCCATTGTGGTTCAACCAAATGACCTCCAGCTTTGTTAGTAGCTCCAAATTTTCTATTTTGGTAATCTTATTATAATATAAAAACAGTTTTTCCAAATTTTTACATTCTTGTAGACCTTCAATTTTCTGTAGCAAAGGAAATAGGTGATTAGTTTTAGAATTCATTTCAAATTCAAATTTTCTCTTAAGATAAAAAGCTATAAAGTCTAGTCTTTATGGGAAAAAACTGGGCTCATGGTATGAAGTCACTACTGACTAAAAATTAGGGGGATTTACACTAAAATAACCTATAAGTATTGCTGGAAAGGCTTTAAAAAACACCATCCCCTTCTCAACTCCCTGGAAATTTCAGGTATAACTAACAGCACAGAAAAGTTTAAATTATCCTTATTTGCAGATGGTATGCTTAGAAAACCCCAGAGAATCAACAAAGAAGTTAATTGAGACAAAGCTTCAGTGAAGTAGCAGGATACAATATAATCCACAAAAATCATCATTCCTATGCAAAACTTGCAGAAATATGAAATGATGGTAAAATAAACTTTGTTTAAAAACTACAAAATGTGTAAACTATTTAGATATTAAGATATAAGATATAGAATATATAAATAATTGGAGAACTAGATATTGCTAATCATTAGACCATCAATATTATGAAAACAAGCATTCATTACAGATTTGGTGTTATGTCAATCAAATAACCAAGGAGCACACTTCCTAGAACTAGCCAAAACTATGACAAAATTCATTCATAGGAGTTAAAAGGTACAAACTTTCTCAAGGGAAATTAAAAAATAAAACATAACACCAAAGCAAGAATCAAGGACAGACAGCACTGTCGGATCTCAAAGCACAGTATAAAACAAGAATCATCAAAACTATTTGGCATTGATTAAAAATCAGAAAAGTAAATCAGTGGAACAGATTTAATAAGAAAGAAATAGAAGCAATTGAAAAAGGAGAAGTTTTCCAATAGTTTTCAATGTATTATAAATAAGAAAATCAATTACTGGAGGAAGAACTATCTATTTGAAAAGAACTTCTGAAAAAACTGTAAAGCATTTCAAGAAATTTTTCATGTAGAGCAACATCTTATACTAGCTAGCAAAATAAGCTCAAAATTGTCACATTATTTAAAAATTTGATACCAAGTAAAAGAGGTATCTTTCACAATCATATTATTCTCAACCAAAAGGTTGGGAATGATAAAGATAAAATAGACAATTGTGGCTGCATTAAAAAAAAACACACAACAGGTTTTGTAGAAGGAAAATAAACAAAAACGGAGAATGAAAAAATGAAACTATTGTGTGTAAAAACATTTTCATCAAATATCACTGTAAAAGTCTGACAGACAAGAAATATTATCAATTAAGCAGTTCAGCCATACAGTCTCCTCTACAGTCACATTCCTTTTTTGCCCTCTTATGCTACTGCTATTCCTGCCTTGCCAAACCTCTATCCTGGATCACCCTCATCACGTCTATTTTCTCTTTCATAAAGTAATATGATCTGAACTCAACTGACCCCTCATTATAACAAGACAATCTTTTTCCTCTTCTGTATTTGAAAATCACACTGTCCACAGAAGGTATGCTAAAGCTTTTTTTTCTTTTCTCAAGCCTGCATGCCACTTCTTCCTCCAGCATAGGTTCTCACCTCTGATATGAAGTATTACTGTTCTACAAAGTATGTCTTTATATTTTATTTTGTTCAATAAGACATCATTGAGGAAGTAGATGTCGTTCAAAATGAGTTCCCACTTCCTTACTATTTAATGATTCAAATCATCTGGTATCATCTTCCATCTTTTCCTCTAGTTTCTGATGAAGAGATGGTCCCTCTACTTGTGCTCTTTATCCCATACCCTCCAGGCTGCTCTAGCAGGTCACCAAGCCTTATACTTTTTCTCTCAATCTTAATCTCCTGGCTCCTTCCTTGCTACCTAAAGACATACCTACCTTTCTTATCTTTAAAAACACTTTCACTTTACCTCGCCTTCTCCCCAAACTATTGTTTCTATCTCCCTTACACATCATAGCCAAACTCCTAGAAAATTCTATGTACTTAAGACTAACTCCGCTTTCTCTCCTCTCACACTGCAGCCTTATGCTTTCAAGGATTCTGACCTCATCACTCAACTGAAACTTCTCTTTCCAAGGTTACCAAATTTTTAAATTACCAAATAGGGCAGCTAGGTGGCGCAGTGGACACAGAATGTTGGACCTGAAGTCAGGAAAATCTGAGTTCACACCTTGTCTTAGACATTTACTAGTTGTGTGAGTTTGGGCAAGTAACTTCACCTTCATTTGCTTCCTATTTCTTCATCTGTAAAGTGGGGATAATAACAGCACCTATCTCCCAGAGTTGTGGTAAGGATCAAATGAGATAATAGCACTTAACACAGTGCCTAGAACATAACAGGCATAATATAAATGCTATCCTTATTATTACTATTAAATATAGTGTCCTCTTTTGTCATTCATCCTTCTTAATTTCTCTGCAGCACTTGACAGTGATCATTTATCTTTCTGTGTTCCTCCAGTTCGGCTGCTCCTTTTGTTTTCTTTGCTAGATCATCCTTCATATCCGATTCTCCCATGTATGGGCATATCATAGAGCTTGTCATCAACCCTCTTCTTTCTCTCTCATTTCTCTTGCTGTTCTCATTAGCTGCCCTAAGTTCAACTATTATCTCTGTACAGAGGACTACCAGATCTATGGACCCAGTCTTTCTGAACTCCAGTCTCATATCATCAACTACAAAGCAGAAGTAGCAGAAGTCCATAAACATCTTAAATTCAATGTGTTCAAAATATAACTCATTGTCTCTTCCCCAAAACTCTCACCTTCCCCCAACTTTCCTATTTTTTTCTGGGAGCACCACCTTCCTTCTAGTCACCACAGTTTTCAATTTTAGAGTCATTCTCAACTCTTCACTTTCCTTCAACATAATCATTTGTCATTTTTTTCAATTCTACCTCCACAACTGTCTCATCCATACCCTTCTCTCCATACACATTACAACCCAACCTTGTTCAGGACCTTATCATTTTTCACTTGGACTTACTGCACTAACTTCCTAACAAATCTCACTATATCCAGTCTCTCCCTACCTCTATCCATCCTCCACAAATAGAATATTGAGATTCCCAAAGTGCAAGTTTGACTATATTACTCTCTTACTCAATAAGTGCAAATAAGTGTCTATGATTCAATATAAACTACTCTGCTTGGTATTAAAAATCAGGCTCACTGAACATTACTCTCCCTCTGGTCTACTCGCTACTTTCCAAACATGCCATTTGTGATCCTGCCTCAGTGCCTTTATCATCAGTAATTCATTAGCTCCTCTTTTTCACCTTGTGGAATTCCTAGCTTCCTTTGAGGCCAAAGAGGCAGTTAGGGAGGGTAGTACATAAAGTGCTGGATCTGGAGTCAAGACTTGGCCTCACATCTATACAAGCCATGTGACTGGTTAAGTAATTTGAACTTAAGCACAGTCTGCCTTATCTGTAAAAGTAGATAATAACAGCACCTCCCTCCTAGGTTGGTGTTAGGATAAGTGAGAAAATACTTGTAAAGTGCTTTTGCAAACCTTAAAGTGCTGCAGAAATTCGAGCTATTATCTCAAAAACGATGTTCTAGGAGTCCTATGCTGATCCCACAGAAGCTAGTGCCCTCCCCATAAAAATTAGTTTCTATCAATCAACAATCCGATCAATATGCATTATTAATCCCTGGGATTGTGTTAAATGCTGAGGATAAAAACACAAAAATGAAATAGTTTTTGACCTTAAGGAATTTACATTCTATCAGGAAGACAACTTGCATGTGTGTGTGTTTGTGTGCGTATATAATGTATGTATATGCATATAATAACATATAAGCATATTAATAGTATAAATATATATCTATATACATATAAATATATTTATGTGTACATTTATATTTTTATATATAATATATAACATTTTATATCTATATGTTTATACATAAATTATATATCCCAATATTATATAATATATGTATATCTGTACTTGTGTATTATGAATATGTATGTGTATTTGTGTATTATGAATATGTATTTATATCTACAAACATATATACAAACATGAGTATATGTGTGTCTATATATGTGCATATCTATATATTTTTTTCCATGAAGTAGCAGTATCTAAGCTGAATCCTGAAGGAAGTTAGCTTCCTTCCAAGAAAAGATTCCAAGAGAATCCATTCCAGGCATGGGACATAGCCAACATAAAGGCACACAGACAGGCGATAGAGTGGTGTATAAAGAACAGCAAGAAAATCAATTTGGCTAGACTACATAGGATGGATGTGAAGCATATATGTAATATATGTAATAAGTCTGGAAAGGTAGTTTGGGGCCAGGTTTTCATGGGCTTTAAATGCCCAGAAAAGATTATATTTGAGACTAGAGGTAACAGGGAACCATTAGAGTTTATCTAGTAGAGGAGTGACCTGCAGCAATCAGCCCTGTGCTTTTGAAAAATCACTTTAGCAGGTGTATGGAAGATGGATTGGAATAGGCAAACGGATCAACTAGAAGGCTATTGTAATAGCCCAGGCAAGAGGTTCCTCACCTGAGAATCCTCAGCATGGATTCTATGTGAGAAAACAGGATATGAATACAGGAGACTATTTCCTTTCTTACAAATGACCTCCAAATATACAAATCTAACAGACTCTATTTTCAATCCCTTGGCTTTGAACTCCAAACAGGGTTTTATATTTGATCCTGGAGATAACAGAAAGCCACTAGAGTTTACTGAATGGGGAGGAAGGGAAGTAACAGGATCAGACCTGCACTTTAGGAAGATCAACTTGACAGGAGTGGATGATGATGGATTGTAGTAAGGAGAGATTTTAAGGAAAGAAATCTTTCAAAAGACTGTTATAATAGTGCACTCTTCCATCAAAAAGAAACTTTAACTTTATAAATAGATGAGAAAGTTAAACTTTAACACGATAGTAGCTTCCAGAACCTCTTCTTATAAATTAAACCCTGTAGCAAAAGGTAGAGAACGCATTTGTAAGAGTGGGAAATTAGTACTATATTCAGTACTCTTCAAAGAACGGATCAGGAAACCAGAAAGAGAATTGCTCAGAATAGGTAAGAAATCAAATAATGTTGTCCAAATGGGATTGTATTTTGGAGTCCATCCCATTTCTTTTGCAAAGAATAACATTTAAAAAAATAAAAAAATTCAATGGAGTCAAACTATTTAAGCAAAAGCTTCTTCAAGGGATGGCTAGGTGGTGCAGTAAGTAAAGCGCCAGCCCCGGAGTCAGGAGGACCTGAGTTCGGTTCCAGCCTCAGACACTTAATACCCACACAAAAAAAACTAGCCGTGTAACCTTGGGCAAGTTACTTAACCTCAACTGCCCTCCAAAAAGGCAAAAAAATTAAAAAATTAAAAAAAAGCTCATTCAAGCAAAAGAAACAGAGGAGAAGGTAGTAAAGTTGGATTAAAATCGGTAAATTCAAATTTCTATATGAAGAGAAAATAAGGAGATTATTATGCTAAATTTAGGGGAAACTACAGCCCCTGTATTTATACTCCATATTTCCTGCCTGCCATCTCTACCTCCAACAAATTCTAAGGAAAGGAATAGTACTTTTGTTTTTCTGTCCTCATACACACTGAACATAGGTTCAGATATAATGTGACCTCTAAAGATACCTTTTGGAAGGCACAAAAAAGTAACAAATCCATAAACTGGGTGCATTTTCCACCCTAGGGAAAAACATTCTTGTAAACTGTAATACTACCATGAAAATTTTGTATTTTTCCATAATCTTGAGGGTTTAAAAATTCATTACTACTTATATAGATTTTATAAAAGGTTCAATATATTTTTTCAAGTGATTTTTTTCTCAAAACAAAAAAGAAATACATGTAAGAACATTTACACTTACCGTTAAGTGGCATTCAGCGATCCAAAGTTCTTTAAGTAATAAACACGACTCCAGTCCTGAGATTTTAGAAATATTTTGAGCAACTACCGTGAGACTTGTTAGATTAGGAAAAGATGCTAACCCTACAATACATGGGTACCCTGAAAAAAACATCTCCAATTTGAATGTTTCTGGTCCTTCTTGATCAATTGATTCAAAACACAAACCATTGCATGTGCACTGTTATAGAAGAAAAGATTCAGTTATTATATTATATTATACTTATATTACTTGACAATTCTTCTACCATTAGAAATTATAACTTCATACTTTATAAATAGTTTTTTTCTCTTAACAGACAAAACTGCAATCATACTACTTATACATTTTATTTCTTAGCTCATAGGCCAGGCCCATGGTTAAGTATTCTGGTTTATACCTCTGTCTCCAGAAAATAAAAAAATCCATTTGAATATCTATCATTCAGCCCCCTTCTCCTTTCTGCTTTCATCCAACCCCTAGACTCTTCTATGAATGTTATATGATGAAATTTGGATTGGACTTACCAGTTCTTTAATTATTTCTTCCTGGTTCAGTTTTTCACTTTCAATCATCTTCCATTAAAAATAACAGATAGAATAAAGTATCTAGGAAAATGAAAATCTATGCTAGACACAAAATGGTTTCTAAAATTTAACTGTTTCTTTATTCTTTTTTTAGTTTTCACTTTTCAGCATTTATTCCCAAATATATACCATTTGATAATTATAGAGCATAGCTTTTTAAAATGAGAAGACATAATTAGTCAATGAACAAGTTTATATGAGTGTCCTCTCTGTATCCACTACCATGCTGTGCAGAAAGAAAAACAAAACAAGAAACTGGAAATTTTTTGTTGTTTTCCTCAGGGCACTTTAAAATTTTTTGCAGATACTTCTTATAAACTCTATAGGTATTTTTTGCACCATCAGACAATATCTTGGGGCAGCTAGGTGGTGCAGTGAATAGAGCACCAGCCCTGGAGTCAGAAGGACCTGAGTTCAAATTTGACCTCAGACACTTACCACTTACTAGCTGTGTGACCTTAACCCCAATTGCCCTGCCTTCCCCCCTCCAAAAAGCAAAAAAAAAAATCTTCATAAATTTCCAATTGCTTCCATGGTCCATGGGAAGTATGGGAGAATGATATATATAACTGAAGGAGTTGATTATAAAATAATAGTACAGTGATTTGCACATAATAAATGCTTAATAAATGCTCTTTAATTCATTCATATTGATTATCTCAATTATCTCACATAAACAGTGTTCCATTCTGGACTAATACTCCCCAAAATCTGTTCAATGAGATTTTTTGCAATATGGGGGTATATTTTGTAGAAACCAAGGTCTAACCTGCAAAAATGGAGGCTTTAATTGTTGGAGCTACAATTTCTCTTCATCCTTTGCCATAAAGTGGAAATAGTATGATGAATGACTGCAAACCCATCTTTACTAATGCTCAAATTGCTTATAATACGTGCCTTACTGATATACTACTACCTTTCTTCTACCAAGAACAGCAGAATTAGAACACTTACTTATCTCAACCCAATGCTGAGAATATAGCAAAGGAACGAACTCTTACTCAGCTTGGGGGTACAGCGGAAAAAGTGTTAGATAGAACCCCCAGAGGACTGGAGTGCGAATCTTTCCTTGGACACTATATTCATGATTCTAGTCATGTCACTTAGCATCAATAAGTCTCAGTTTCTTCATCTCTAAAAATGTGGCTAACAAGGGCCCTGACCTCAGAGTAGTGAGGATCATATAAGATATGGTAAGTAAAGTTCTCTGGCCCAGAGAACACGTGGATTAAACACAGAGGTGGGACTCAGTGGTAATAATAGAAGCAGTAATAACAGAAGCTTCGGAAGCTCTCAAGTTGGACATTGTAATGGGGACTGACAACAGGTCAGAAAGAGATTACAGGGGGACTGTATTAGCACAGTATGCAGGACAATACGTTGTTTGGCAATTCCATTTCTTATATCCACTTCTGGATCATAGCTCAAAGGCATAAAGGAGCATTGGGGGTACACTACTGGTCTAGAGAGAATGGAAGCCCTGAGAGGCAACTGTTTGGCATCTCCATTGCCTACACCTGGTTCTTGGCAGTATCATTTCTAGCCCCAAGGGATCAGAGGATGCTGGAGAGCAGTATCAATAGTAATCCCAAAGGATCAAGGGTCCTTCCTGGGTAAGGACCAGGGTATAGAGAAAGAGAGCAATGACCATACCTCTCCCCCAGATTTTATCACCTAAGAAGCATTGAAAACTTCTAAAACCCCAGAAATAGCTCTGAAAACAGTTGTGTAAAAAAGCCTGAAGCTAGAAACAGTGGTCTTCTCTCCACCCACGTCAGGGACAAAGGCCAACATTAACTTAAAAGTTTCAAATCAAGAAACTGGGTGGGAAAATGAGAGGAGGAGGAAGAGAAGAAGAAGGAGAAGGAGAAGGAGGAGATCATAAAAAGCTATTATGGTGATAGGGAAGATCAAGAGACAAACTCAGAAACAGACAACGAAGTCAAAACAACTACAAGCAAAGCCTCAAAGAAAAATGTGAATTGGACACAAGCCCAACAAAAATTCCTGAAAGAGCTACAAAATTATTTTCAAAATCAAATAAGAGTGGTAGAAGATAAATTAAGTAAAGATATTAAAGCAAAAGCAGAAAATTATGAGAAGACAATTAATAGCTTGGTAAAAGAGGCACGAAACTACTAAAGAAAACAACACTTAAAAAACAAAATTAGCCAAATGGAAAGAGATATAAAAGTTCACTGAAGAAAATAATTCTTTAAAAAGTAGAATTGGGCAAGTGGAGACTACCAAGGAATTATTTTATAAAACTAGAAAAAAATAGTAACAAAATTCATCTGGAAGGTCAAGAATATCAAGGGAATCAATTTAAAAAAATGTTAAGGAAGGTGGCCCAGTAGTTCCAAATTTCAAATTATATAACAAAGCAGCAATCATCAAAACAATTTCATACCACCTAAGAAACAGAGTGGTAGATCAGTGGAATAGACTAAATACACAATACACAGTAGTAAATTACCATAGTAGTCCAGTGTTTGATAAACCCCAAAACCCAAGTTTGGGGTGTGAGGGGGCCTCAGATAAACACCTAACAAAAATTTCTGAAAAAGCCAGAAAGCCCAGTTTGTCAGAAACTAGGCAAGGATCAACATATCACACCATATACTAAGATAAGGTCAAAATGGATAAATGATTTAGATGTAAAGAGTGATATAAGAAAATTAGGAGAGCATGAAAATTCTACCTATCAGCTCTATGGATAAGGGGAAAAATCTATCGCCAAACAGAGACAGAAGAGATTACAGGAAGTAAAATAGATCATTTTGATTACATGACATTGAAAAGGTTTTGCACACACAAAACTATTGTAGCCAAAATTAGAAGGAAAATAGGGGGAAAAAATTCTGAGTTTCTCTGATAAAATTCTAGTTTCTCAAATATAAAGAGATTGGATGACAAATTTATATAAAAAAAATAAAAATAAGAGCCATTTCCCAGTTGATAAATGGCCAAAGGACATAAATGCACAGTTTTCAGAAGAAATCAAAGTTATTAATGATCACAGAAAAAATGTTCTAAATTACCTTATTAGAGAAACTCAAATTAAAACAACTGAGATACTACCTCATACTTATCAGGCTGGCTAACATGACAGAAAAGGAAAATGACAAATGCTGGAGGGGATGTGGAAAAAAGTGAGACACAAATGGACTGTTGGTAGACCTGAGAATTAGTGGAGACCAATTTGGAACTATACCCACAGGGTTATGAAACTACATATTCTTTTTTGACACAGCAATGCCAATACTAGGTCTATACCCAAAAGAAATGAAAGAAAAGGGGAAAGGACCTATTTGTACAAAAATATTTATAGCAGTTCTTTTTGTGGTGGCAAAGAATTGGAAATCAAGGGGATGCCCATCAACTGAGAAATGGCTAAATAGATTGTTGCATATGATTGTGATGAAATATTATTGTGCTATAAGAAATGATGAGCACAATGGTTTAAGAGAAACCTTGGAAAACTTATATGCAAAGTGAAGTGAGCAGAACCAGAAGAACATTGTACCCAGAAACAGCAATATTTTTAATATTTATTTATATTTTGCCTTTATTTTTGGAGGGCAATTGGGATTAAGTGACTTGCCCAAGGTCACACGGCTAATTTTTTTGTGTTAAGTGTCTAAGGTCAGATTTGAACTCAGGTCCTCCTGACTCCAGGGCCGGTGCTCTATTCACCGCGCCACCTAGCAGCCCAACAGCAATATTTTAAGAATGATCAACTGTGAAAGACTTTGTTACCCTGATCAAGACAATGATCCAAGACAATTCCAAAAGACTCCCTGATGAAAAATGCTATCTACCTCCAGGGAGAAAACTGATGAACTGTGAATGCAGACTGATGAAATTTTTTTATTCTTTATTTTTATTGTTTTATTTTGTTTGTATTTTCTTTTGCAATGTGGCTAATATGGAAATATGTTTTGCAGGACCTCACATGTATAGTCGACATGAAAATGCTTGCCTTCTCAAGGCGGGAGAAGCAGGAGGGAGGGAAGGAGAGAATTTGGAACTTAAAATTTTTAAAATTATTGTTAACAACTTTGTTACATGCGATTGGGTAATAAATACTTAACGAAATTAAAAAAGAAACAAATAAGCTTCTTCCTCTGCCTCTTCTCATTCTAAAGATGACCTAGGTCCCACAGAAGGCGCTATGTAAATGCTTATTTTCCTCCCACTCTGAAGTGGACCAGAGTCAGGTACTATACAAATGCTTGCTCCCTTCCCTCCCTCCAACCCATCCGCTCACTCTAAAGATGATCTGGTGTCCCCCTTCACCTCCCCAAGAACTGACACTGCCTCAATGACCCAGGCTTCCAGAAAGGAAAGTCTCATTAGCTTCACTATAGAATGCAGAGAGGGCTGGACAGGGTCTCCCCCATCCCCGGCGGCCTTCCGCGGGGCTTCAAGCCGCTTTTCGGGGGGTGGCGAAGTGTCCTGGTGTAGACGGCCGAGGGGACACTCACCTCGTTCCAACGGGGAAGGGAGCTTCCAGAGGAATCCCAGACCAAACCTGATGCCTCTCCCCTTCCCCTAAACCTTCCTCACTCTAACACTCGGGTCCGCCGCGTGTGTACCAAGCGCCCTCGCCAGTTGCCGAGGAAACCTGGAAGCGTCTCTGGAGTCTAAGCCTGGGTCCTCGCTCCTCCGAGGGGCGGGAGAAAGTGAACTAGCAGCCAACCCCAAAGCACGGCTGTCACGTGATGAAGCGTGTCGGCCAATCAATTAGGGAACGGACCAGCGATCTCCTGCCAGTGGAGGAGGGGACGGGGGCGAGGACGGGGGCGGGGGCGGGGCGGATCTAGGTAGGAAAAAGTTGTCTTACGGCTCCGTTCTCTCCGGACCTGGCTCTTTCTTAGGCTGTATGAACGTTTCAGGGCAGAGACGAGGATGCGCCCTAGTTGTGGCCACAGGAGCAACGAAGTCTTCAGAGTTTCTCAGGCACCCTCGGGGTCTTCAACTCGTGCCCCACTGATAGAAAAAAATTTCATCTACGGTGGCCCGGAAGGACACGCCCACGAAAGAATGGTGCTATGAGATCACAAGGCAGCTCCGAAGGCTGAGCATCCTCTGGGAGAGGGGGAGGGAGGGAGGGGTTCGTAGCAATCTAAGGCGCGTTCTTGGAAGGCACATTGGAATCACCATCCCAAAGTCAGCATTTTACACAAAAGGAAACCGAGATCCAGAGAGATGAAACTATTTAACCAGGGTCACTCAGAAGGAACAGAACCAAGGCTCAAACAACTAGGTTTGTTTTGTTTGTTTTAAAATTCCAGATCGAGGACTGTGGGACACCACATTCCTTATTCCAGAGCAGGGTTTTGTGTCGTGGATCACTCTGGCAGTCTCGTGAAGTCTATGAACTCCGGGTCAGAATAATGTTTTATGTATTATGCATGAGAACTCAAATACATAAGATTGCGAAGGAAACCGATTATATTGAAAAAGTCAACCAAAAAAAAAAAAAAAAAAAACAAACCCCCAAAAGTTCGTATCTTAGGTTTCTTAACCCCTGCTCTAAGTGGTTCTGCAATGTAAAGAAATTAATAGAACTGATATTGATCCCACCCCCCAAGGATTTTTAAGGCGGATGTTGTGTTGTGCAGTCATCCCTGACTTAAGACGATAAGGAAAACATGTTCAGGAACAAAAAGGGGCTGGGGAAATAGATTTTAAAGGTTTATATCTGTAAGGGTGAGACAAAAAGAAGCACTAAGGCAATTTCACAGATTTTATAATGTGTGTTGTGGCTGTGGTGTCGATATAGACACTTTTGGGATATTCCATTTGCTGAGAAACAGTTAACACTGTTGGAAGTACCCTATTAGGTCGCCAGGTGTACTACTTATTCTAGTTAACAATAGTATTACATACAAGGATACTCTACTGCTGCTTCCTAGTAGATATGAACCCATGATTTGAAATGTTTCAGTTTACAACTGTAAATTTAAAAATAATAAACATAATACAAATTATAAATGTGTATGTATGCATATATATACATACACACATATCCCATTGTCATTATTGATGGGTACTTATGGTACATGTTATTCTCTTGTTAAACAAAATTCAAAGTGTAGAGATGAAACAAGTCAGCCCAGGTTATTGAGGTGAGTTTCGAAATTTATTTTCAGTATTTGAACAAAAAGAAGCAATTTTCAAATGAAAAATAGTGTTTTTTTTTTTCACATAATTGCTGTGACTGGATTGATATTTGGGGAGGTTGTCTAGCAAATGTAAGGAATAAATTCTGGAAGTTCCCTATTACATCTAGGCTTAATATAGGTTATATATTTAGAGGTAGAAGAAAATCTAGACTCCATTTAGTCTAATCCCTTCATTTTACAAATGTGGAACTGAGACCCAGAAAAGTTAAATGATTTGCCTGAGAACTGACACAGGGAGTAATTAGTAAAATTAGAAATAGTCTCTGACCTCAAGGAGCTTTCCTTGTATCTGGGTGAGACAATAAGTGCATATATAAGTATATTCAATATAGACAAAGGGTGATTTGGAGGCAGGGACTATTAACAGTTAGTGGAACTGGGAAATGCTTGATAGCCAGGAATTATATAATGCCTTAGTGTTTGAAAAATGCTATATTATATTATATTATTATCTCTTCAGAGTCTTAACCCTGTGAGATGGGTGCTATTGTTAACTTGCCCAGTGACACCTGGGAAGTCAAATTCTTTGGCATGTAGTTTGCACTCTGTTCTCTTCCCTTTTTTGGAAATCTGAACATTTGTTCTCTAATCCTATGGTACTTCTCCTGTTTTTGTTTCTCAATCAAATTTTATTTTTAAAAAATCAGTGAAAATCTACCTTTCTCCTCTCTTAAGAAATAAAGAAATGAAACCACTGTTAAAACTCATATAGTGAAACAAACAAATTCTTACCTTGACCATGTTTTTACCCAAGGCTTTGTCCCTTGTCCTCTTTTATACTTGGTGATTTTAACAGCTCTCGTGGATTTAGTTATCTCCAAGTAGATAATGGCCAGGTATGTTTAATTGTCATCTCTCTTCTGAAGTTCTCCCATCCATCACCAATTACTTTATGGGCATCTCAAACTCAACATGTCCAAAACTGAACTCATTATCATTCCCCCTTCTCTACTCTGCCCCTTGTCTGAACTGCTTTATTACAGCTGAGGGCACCACTTACAGTCACCCAGGCACACAACCACTGTCATTCTCAACTCCTCTCTCTCCTACCCCACATATAAAATCTGCCATATCTTTTCATTCTTTCCTCTATTAATATCTATCATATGCATCCCTTTCTCTTTATTTACACAGTCACCACCCTAGTTTAGGCCCTTGCTGCCTCTTACCTGAGCTATTGCAATAGTCTTTTAACTGGTCTCACTTCAATCCATCCTCCATTCTGCTGCCAAGGGAATTTTTCTAACCTTAAGCTCAGGTAGTATCTTTCACTCCTCCTTGAATCCCTCCTCCTCCCTTTTAGAATACTTGGGTAGTATTTACTGTCATACTGAACAACAATAAATGGAGAATAAATTCTATGTCAAGGAATCAAAATTAGCAACAATAATAAACAAACAAAAACCATCAGGGCACAGTGAAAGTTCCTTAAACAATAGTAGGAAACTCTAGGGGAAAAAAAAATCTCCATCAGTAGAGAAAGAAGTGAGAGAAGATTCTATCAACCTCTTGGCTGCTCAGCCAGTGGAGAAAAAGGTCACTCCTATCATCTACAATGCACCTCTGATCAATCAGTTTCTTCTCTCTTTGCTTTCAGTTTCCCATCACTTCTTGTGATTGCTGGATCT
>NW_027185809.1:24063546-24190234 GCF_028583685.1 Petaurus breviceps papuanus
CCTTAAGAGCTTGTAGAGTTCAAAACCCTTATTTTGCAAATGAGGAAATTGATGCATAGAAAGCTTAAAGGACTTGCCCAGGTCACACAGAACATTGGTCTTTAACTTTCCATTGATCTTTAGTCAGCCATAACTGATGGATGGTTGCTAGATTCTGAATGTATTGATGCTTTTATCATAGGGATTAAATTGAATATTTCTTACACTTCTTTTTCCTACCACATCAAAGGCAATGTAAACATTTTGAGTTTTAGCCTAAAGCTTTATTGCAAATCTGGGAGTACATGGTGGACTATGCATAATATTGTGTTCTACAGTAGTGGTATCAAATAGAAATGGGGACCACTACACTGTATATAAGGAACCCTAAAGCTGTATATTGACTTAGAAAATCATACATTAATATTATTCAATTTCTATTGTATTTTTATTTATTTTGTTAAATAGTTCCTAATTACATTTTAACCTGGTTTTAGTCAAACTTGAGAGTGTTGTTGCTGGAAAGGCACCTTGAGTTTGACACCTTTGTTCTATAGGACTTCAAAAACTATAATATTGCCAGTGATAGAAAGACATTTGACTCCATGATGTCCGCTCTCACACCTTTGCTCTTGATGATGATGATAAATGGTAACATTTTGCTTTTTTGTTGTTTCATTTTTATTTTTAAATTTTTTATTCTAAAGTTAAAAAAATCTTGTTATGCATAGCAGAACTTAAAATGATTGTATATGAAATTGTGAATTTCACTAAATACTACTTGCTTTTTTTTTTTAAAAAAAAAGCTGTATAATAAATTCTGTACTTGACTTTGAAAACTGTCATTGTCAATGTTTTCTTCCTGTTCTGTTCATTTAAAAAAATGTTTCAATGAATTTCTTCTTTTGGTCATTTCAGTTGCTAATTCATCTCTCCATTCACATCCCTAATTATAAAACAAGAAAAAGACAAAAGAAACAAAAAAAAATGCCTTTGTAACAAATAGGCATAGTCAAGCAAGATAAATCACACAATGGTCTTGTCCAAAAAAGTATGTCTCTATTCATATTAAATGGATCACTTCTCCCTCAAGAGGTGCAGTATATATAAGTCATCTAAAACATAGTAGGTCAGACTTGATCGGGTTTTTAAAATATTTTAATGGTGACATTTCCTCAATGATGCAAATATTAGGCCAATGTTTTAGTGCTAACTAAGGCACTGTTCCCTTTTCTATTTAAAGATCTCAGTATGCACAGTTAGACAAGGATGGCTTGTCCTATCTATCATTCTCTAAGTTTCAGCTGAAATTCCTTGTTCTGACATGGCTGCTATGATTTCATGATGTCCACAAGGCCTCTCTCACGCAAAATTGTGAATTAGGAAAAGTTTATATTTGTCCTTTTTCATCCTTCCCTTCCATACCTTTACCTTGTTCTTAGTAACCCAAATCACATCCTCCCCACATGCTCACAAACCTGTCTGTCCTTCTGTCATGTTATCTTTCATTTAGTCTGAAAACTCTTGCCAGGAGTATTTATATTTATATTTTTCATAAGGGTTTTCTTGAAAAGCCATCAAGGCTCAAAGGAACAAATATTTAATTTCAAGCACCATGATAGGTGATAGAGGAATATTATCGTTCAGGACAGTATTACTCAGTACTCATCATACCACTTAGCTGACAAGACAGTATATTTAGAAGACTAGTCTTTTTGTACAAGTTTATTTTTTATTTTGTGATCTCACACTGAGTCATCTAGATAAAAGTGTCAAATAGAAGGTCCTAGGGCTGTATTATGGTCTGCAAAACTCCCAATTGGAATCAGATTAAAGTATAATTGGAAAACTTTTAACAAAATAAATAAAAGTACAATAAGTATATAGATGTTAATATGGAGTTTTCTAAGTCAATATGTGACCCACAGGGATCCTTATGTATAATTTAGTGGCCCCCATTTGTATTTCAGTTTAATACCACTGATCTAGCTAGTTTGAATATTACTGTTGAGTTTCTTGACAAATGAGAGAAGAGAGCAGAAGCAGCAAATTTATGTCATCTTTTACTAGAAAGTCTGATTTCACTCAAGGTAATAACGTAAATTCCACACTTGAACAACTCCCACAATTAGTACCATTCATTTTTTTTGATGACTATTAGCATCTTGTACCATAGGGCCAGTCCTAGGAAAAGCTAAGGTAGATGAGGTTTTTCTTGGTTGTTTCCCCACCTCCTTATTGTGTCCTTCTTCCCCTTCTTTGTAGCCTTCTTCCTTAGGCCATCTTGCTCTCATATTACCTCCTTGCTTCCAAGTCCTGTCCCTTAGACTGAATTTCTCAATATCTTGTATTTTGGACCCATCCCTCTACTAAAATTTGCTCTCAACCAGCTCTCACCCACCTTACAAGAAAGTTAGCTGATAAAATCATTAAGAAGTATAAATGTAATTAAGAACATATCTATCCACCAAGTTATCTCATAATCAAATGTAACCCAAGCCCCGAAGCACATTAGTATGGGATTCTCTCCTTATTGCTTGAGAACAACGCTCGGAGCCTGCATGAGGGGCACAGTGGGGTTAGCTAGAGCAAGAGAGGAGGGAGATCTGAGGGTCTTCTAGATTCCAGCTTCAAGAGAAAATTGTTACTCCAAACTCTCCTCAGATAACTAAAGGAAGAGAAAACCTTTGGGAAGAAGGTGACATAAGAGGAGCTGGAAGATTCTGTCATGTCCTTAGCCTCAGCTTGCTATACCAAAGACTTCAGGGGATTTTCCCCTTTGGTGGCATCTCATTCTTTACTGAACTGAGAGATCTTGTTCCCAATGGGAGAGTTTCTGCAATCTGTATTGTCCGACTTACATACTTTTTTTTATTTCTGTTTTGCTATTAACTTGAATAGATTTGTTATTTTTAAAAAAAGTGTGAATGATGCCTTACTGTAGTACTATTATAAGGTGAGAGACACACATGCATTTTTAAGAAGGAATGAGGATTTAACTAAGGGAAAAAACCTGAAGTTATAAGAATTCAGATATCAGTATGAACTGGAGGAGTTTTCTTCAGGTAGGGATCTCTTTTCCAAGTCTCTTAAATCATATCATGTGGATGTGAGGTTCCACTCTTCCTCTGGATAAGACTACTACCGTGTTTCCCCGATAATAAGACACTGTCTTATTAATTTTTTGGAAAGAAAAACACCAGAGGGCTTATTTTCAGGGGAGGGCTTATGTTGTCCTGCCTCAGCTCTCCTCCTTGGCACTGCTCTCAAAGGCGGGGGGATGGTGCATACAGAGGGTACTGTAATGTAGCATGTAGTGCAGGGGATCACCTTCACTACAGTAGCAATCTCAATAGGGCTTATTTTCGGGGGAGGGCTTATTTTAGAGGAATCTTACACAGTAAGGGGAGGGTTTATTTTCGGGATAGGTCTTATTATCGGGGAAACACAGTATTTGGGAGTATCATGACACACCATCCACACTGATTGTTAGCTAAATGTAAGGTAGAATTCCAGTTGTTTTAAATTCACAAAAGTAATGTTCACTCAACCTAGTAACTGCCTAGCCCTACTTAGTGTGAGAGAGGTAACATCCAGGATCTTCCCCCCCCCCAACTATTTTCCCCTGTGAAATGAATACAGCTATTCTAAAGAGTTACATAGACAGAAAGTGCTTCAGTACTGTTTCTTTTGGTGATCAAGCTACCAATTTCATAAGCTGTCTACTGACACAGAAGTTTGATATAAAACATTTGGCTAATAGAAATTTTATTTTTTCTACTAGTGATGGACTTATCTCGTCTGTAACAAGGTATATAGCTTATGGCTGTACACCATTTTTCTTTGTGTATCCTCCTCACACAACAGACCTGCAGCAAACAGTGGGTATGTTCCCAATGTCCATTTAAAAATATAGTGATAAAGAATTCACTTCCTTCTCAGATAGCCCATAATTATTAGGAAGTTTTCCCTTACTTAGAGTAAAATATCTTCCTATAATTTCTACCCTTTGATTCTAGTTCTAACCTTCAGAACTAAGCAGAGGAAGTAAAAACCCCCACCCCACTTTCAAATGACAACCTTTAAACTCAAAAACTATGGACCACACCTATATTTACTGAAGAATTATGCATATGATCACAGAACTGAAGATTTTGTAAATGAACTCATCATAAACCAAAATGAGATTTCTCACAGAAAGGATCCAGCCCGGAACCAGGAAGAGTTATTGGTCAAAGGAAAAAAAAACCAAATAGACCAGATGGAAGAGAGGCTGCAGGTTAAATTATAGATGTAATCCAAGGTCCAAAACTTGTTGGTATGGAACTCTCTCCTCAATGGTGGAGGTTAGTGCCCTACACCTGGAGGAAGAGAGGGGTTTGGAGAGGGTGAGAAAGAGAGATCTAGTCTCTTTTGTCTCTTCTGGTTCTTCTGACTTCCCACTTTGAGAGAGAAAGATCTTTGATGTTAATCTGTCTTCAGGTTGCTGAAGGGAGAGAAAGATTCACTCTGGGAAGAAGCTAACATGAGAGGATCTATCATTCTTCATAATGTCCCTATTCACAGCTTGCTACACTAGCGACTTTGGGGAATTATCCTGTTGGGTGAAATCAGGAACTCTCTTGATTGAGCTGAGATGTCTTGCTCCTGAATGGAGAGTTCTTTCAATCTGTATTGTCTGGTATATATTTTTATATGTATACTTTCTCTAAATTATATTTGTTTGTTAACATAGGTAAGTGACTTTTTGTTATGTGTGTTCTTCATGGAATTGACATTTGGTGGGAAGTGAGCCAAACCTGGGATATATAGTTCAGAGTCCTCCTGCCCCATTAAAAAATTCATAATCAGGAGTTTAGTTCACACCTGAAAGTTTCAAGCAAAATTCCCCCTAGATTAAAAATAATTAGGGGAGCAAATAGTTCTAACCTGGTACTCTATTTTTCTGAGGAGAGTAGTGTGGCTAACTTCTTATCCCAATCTCCTGTTTCCTCTCCTGGCAGGAATTAAATTTTCCCTTGGAAAAGAATCAGTGTTGGGGGGGGAGGGGAGAGAAGATGCTAGAGATATGTAGTCTTACCTCCCTGTGAATCACATCAAACCAGTCTACATTGCCTAAGCAGTACACATTTGTACAATAATCACAAAAAAGTTCTGAGTTTCAGGGTTTTCGGGTTATTAACTCTAAAGTTCTCCAGTTAGCAATATGGAAATGAACATCTCAGAAACAAGTCACTGAGACAGACTTTGCCCTGGGTAAGTGCATTGTTTCAGTGTAGCTTCCTTATTGTTTATTTTTTTTTATAATTGAAGTATTAAATTTGTCCTTGTCTCTGTCCCCTTCAGTCAACAAAAATTACCAAAATCGAAAAAGAGCACAGTATTATATATAATGTGACCTCAGAGGGGAAGGCACAAGAAGTTAGAAAAGGAGTAAAGAAGGCTTCCTGCAGAAGTTTATGACTGAAGTGAATCTTTAAATCAGGGAAGGGCAGAAAGAAGATGAGAGTGTTAGGAAGCAATGCAATGAAGTCTTCTCTACAAATTCTTCTTAACAGATCCAAAAATGCACCAGAATGAATCCTGATGGGTAAATCTAATAAAAATCACAGTGAGTCCATATGAACCAGCTTGTCATAGGGAGAAAGACAAGGGAAGTCATCAGACACTGGAGACAGATCAGGCCAAGAGTATTCTGGGCAGAGCACTCCATATGAGAGTGTGTGCACCAAAGAAAAAAGTTTCAAACTCATACTGGGGCTCTCCCAGAGCTATACTGGGGTACTGTTAACAGGTGCCAGCTACTGTAATGGGAATGGGAATTTGAAGATCTTTGCTGCCTCTTAATAGACCTAGGGGGGAGTTTGAAGACCTCCCCTGCTTTGAAAGTAAACTCTGCCCCCTAATAGGCTGAATGTAATCACATGGAGCCTGTGATAGAGGGAATTTGCTGAAGGGTGCAGCAGAGCCCACAGAAAGCTTCCCTGTTGTAAAAATAAACTCTATCCCATAATAGGTTATATATATATATATATAGTCACACGCAGCCTGTGGTGGGAGGAGTTTGCTGAAGGGAAGCAGAGCCCACAGGAAACTGGTCAGAGCTAGCCAGACAGTAGGGGGGAGAGAGGACACTCAGGCAAAGAGAGAGGTTTGTGAGCAAATATTGATCTTGTATTGGTTTGTGGGAAGGCTGAAGGATGCTGTGGCTCTCAGTGTTATTATGGCTTCTGAATATCTTTGGTACTGTGATGGAATTGGCTTACTGGTTTTGGGATTCAGTTTTCTGGTGTTTGAATAAATGCTTCAGTTCTATACTCTATCTGGAGAGTTTGCTATATTTTGTGATTGAATGCCATGCAATGCTTATAATCACAATCTTTATTGTGATTGTGAGCACTGTAAATATTTCAATGGCCCTACATTTGGTGACAAGGATGTGATTGTGAAATATCAGACCTCTAGTTGGGGACAGAAGGGATTTAGAAGAAGAAATGGCTATCCCAGGATGGGAGGATTTGCTTTATGCCTCCCTAGCAAGGGAGTGGTCTAAAAGTACAGGGCTCTGTGAAAACTGGGAAAAGAGGCTACAGCAGGGAGAACCTAGAGATTTAGAAACATGTGTGCAAAGAATACCAACAAAACCTGAACAGAGCTAGAGGCTTAGTGAGTAGAAGAGGCTGGGTTTTGCTAACAGGCTACCGTATTGTGTGTAAAAGCAGAGACAAGCTGTTACAAGAGTTGACTAAGTGCCACAATTCTACACCTCCTTTAGAAGAGCAAGCTGGGGGACAGCTAGGTGGTACAGTGAATAGAGTACAGGCCCTGGAGTCAGGAGCACCTGAGTTCAAAGTCGGCCTCAAAGACACTTGACACAAAAACTAGCTGTGTGTCCTTGGGCAAATCACCTAACCCCAACTGCCCTCCAAAAAGCAAGCTGAGTCTCAGGTAGAAGGAGAGAGCATTGGGGAGCCTCTGGAAGCAGAGAGGGCTATTGTAAATTTGGCTCAGAAAAAGAAGCAAAAAAGTAACAGAAGGAAAGTTCATATAACTTTGGTAGAGTCTGAGGCTAGTTGCTATGACAGCAATTCCCAAGAGAGTACATTGGGAGCAAGTGATACAATACAGAATACAACACATACATTGTTTCATGGTGAAGCTTTTATAAGGGCAGAAGCTCTCCCCATCCTGGGAAGGAGGCAGGAGAGTCAAGCAGTGTTTAAGGAGATTTAGGGATTTAGGGAGATTTAAGGATTTCACTCAACAGGAGATTACTGATATTTTGAGCAGATTCACCCAACGGATGGGAGAATCCTTAGTGTCTTGGATGGTAAGAATCAGTGATGAAGGAGCTGCTGGGTTCGTGATAGAGTGGACTACTTGAAATTTATAAGTATTTGCCAGAATCCTTTCGTCCAACAAGCTTTTAGAGACTTTCACTTGGCAGGAGGGAACAATATGACCAATCTGTTAGCTTTAGCTGCTGATAGATGCAATAGAATGTATCCCACTGATTCTATGTGGCCTACTGGAGACAGACCCTGGTACTCAGAGACTGCATGAGAAAGTTGAAAGAAGTAATGAAAACTTCTATCATGGTTGGAGATGAAGATACATATTATGAAATCCCCTTTCTAGTTCCTTATAGAAATATCAAGGTGCTTATAAGCACCTAGTTCTGACTCTACTAATTGGTGAAATAGAACACCCTCTGTCAGAGGTGCTGGATAAGATTTCACAGCTAAGTGACTTAGGAGTATGGGAAAAAGATAAATTTCCATGTGAGAGAAATGTAAATGGCCAGTGGATTCGAAGTCAGAATAGATTTCCAAGAAAGGAATTGTTTACTGCTCTATTAAGAATAGGGGTTGATTTTAGAAAAAATGATGGTATTCCAACTAATGAGCTATATAAAATGTAGAGCCAATGCAATATTTACAGTGCCCATAATCACAATAAAGACTGTGACTGTAAGTATTGCATGGCATTTGATAACAAAATACACCAACCTCTCCAGAGGATAGAACTGAAGCATTTATTCAGACACCAGAAAACGGAATCCCAAAACCAGTGAGCTAATTCCATCATAGTACCAAAGGTCTCTTCTCCAAAGCTACTTCAAATTGAAATTGGACTTAGAGTTGTCCCTGCCCCAAGAGGTCCCATTCAAGAGTTCAGTTCTTTTGCTGTCATCTGGAGCTTGGTCAACACCAGGTCCAAGAGGTCCCATTTGAAAGGTCAGTTCTTTAGCTGTCATCTGGAAGTTGGTTGATGCCAGGTCCAGAAGTGGCATATCACAGTCATGGACAGAGGATGACATCAGGCTTAAGCAATCAGGCATCTGCAGGTGGAGGTTACCAAGCCTGCAGAAAACAAATCTTGCAAACAAGTTTAACAGACAAAAAGCTAAAAAGAGACAGATATAGGGTCAGCCATGCTTCTGGAGTCCAAGGACTCACTATCATAACCTCATTCATGGTAGAATACATGAGTTAAGGATACAATTTGACAGTCATCTTTTCCTGAATAAACAACAGCTACAGTATTGTATTTCCCATGTGCTATAATCTCTGCAGCCTTTGGAACATCATCTGGTTTCTGTTTTACCCATACTTTAGCTCCCAATTTTATTCTATTAGTAGAACCAAATACTTTAGTTCCTCTGAGAATTATTTCAGAAGGAGGGTCAGTTTTTACAAGTGGTATTGTTTCACAAGGAAAAGTAATCACTTGAACTATTCTTTTTACAAAACTGTATGGGTTCTTCACCCAAATTTTGAAATGTTAGAATAATTTCTCCCTGATGATTGGAATCTATTACTCCAGCCAATACATGTATGCCTTGAGCTGCTAAACCTGATTTAGGTAATATCCATCCAAAATAATTTTAGGGATTTTAATACATATTCCTGAAGAGATGTTTCTTATTTCTTTTCTATCCACCCAAAAGTCTTCTAAACAATGTGAATCATATCCTACCAAACTAGGTGTTCCTGGATATAGTGCTGAGCCATCTTGCTTCACAGTCCAGTACTCAATATTTGGGATCTTATGTATCTACTGTTTTCTAATTTGCAGATTTGGGGTCATCATTCTGGCTAGAGGTGTACTTTCTCTCAATGGTCTATTATTCAAACTATGTAAAGAAGTGAACAAATTATCTTTCCAATGTTGATACGAATTATTAGAACTTAACTTCCTTAACTGTTCTTTCAGTAATCCATTTGTTCTTTCAATTAACCCAGATGCTTGTGGATAATATGGAATATGATATATTCCTTCTTTATTGTTCAATTGCAATATCTCTTCATCTCATTACCTTTGAAATGTGATCCATTATTGGTGTAAATATTGCATTGGTGCTACATCTACCCAATCCCAAAATGAAGATCCAAAGTAGAGTGCGAAGGGAACCTGAGGTCATTCCAGGTAGAGAAAGGAACAAACTAGAAGCCAGCAGCAGTGGCATTAGTAGCAGCAATGCGGCTCATACATTAGGCACAAAACAGGATCTTACTTCCAATGTCCAGACCAACCTTCAGAAGAATACCGAGGGCAAGACCTGACCAAAGAGGAGCCTATAATTCTGCCGCTCTGAGTCAACAGAACTTTCCATTTGGCTGATAGGGGTGGAATCTAGCAGAAGTCTATTATTACTCAGACCCAGACTCAAGTCAGGAACTTGCAAAACTCAGACCAGGGGGGTAATAATCGATTCTGCCTTGGATCAGATCACTTTAGACCAGAATAAGAACCACTGAAAGCTTACAGGTCCCCATTCTCAGTTATTCCTGAGATCTTGGAATAACACAACACTCAATAAACCTCCCCCAAAAGCAATAGGCTCAGCCCAAACCTTCCCTCAAGTCCAAAGTCAGGAAGTTAATTGGAAAAATAGGCAAAAAAAGAACCCCACTATAATGAACTATTATGATGATAGGGATGCTCAAGGCACAAATGAAAAATATATTGAATGTATATCATGTGATAAATATATATATTTGTATATTGTTGCGGGCGTTTGCCCTCACAACAGATCTAGACGACTAGCCCCACGGCCCTCTCACTTACCCATCCCGGGTGTTCGGTCGTCACCGGCCCCTCTCGGGGAAAAAACACCAGACAGAAGGCGGAGGAGTGAAGCGGGGTGGTTTATTCTTCAGCAGTTACATGGCGGAGAGAGAGAGAGCTCTCTCACACGAGAAAATATATAGCGAATCCGAGCCAATCATATCGCAGTCTTACATTTATGGCCTTATATGGTGATCACCCCATCACGCTTATGGCCTTATATGGCGATCACCCCATCAAGCTTATACATATTCATTCAAAGCAACCATGGCACCGCCCATAAACCCCTCCCCCTCCCCCATCAGTATATATAACTTTGTATCTATGAAAATAATGTGCAGATTAATCACTATCTTCCTCTCAGTCATCTAGCATATTTTTTTGTCTACTATGAACCAAGCACTGTGCTAAGTGCTAGAGATACAGTGAAGGGCAAAAAGCAAACTCCTCACTCAAAGAACTCACTGACAGATGGGGAAGACAACAAATAATCGGCTAGGTACAAAAAAAATATGAAAAGGAGAAATTCAGGATAATTTCAGAGAAAAGGGACTAAGATTAAGGAGGACTGGGAAAACGTTTCTTATAGAAAGTAGGATTTCAGCTGAGACTTGAAGAAGATCAGGGGAACCAGAAGGCTAGAAGAAGCTAGAAGCTAAGAAGGAAGAACATTCTAAGCATGGAGACAGCCAGTAAAAATGCGTTGAATTGGGAGATGAAGTGTCCTCTGCTAAGACTAGCAAGGAAACCAATATCACTGGATCACAGATTACATGGTAGTTGGGGGGAGCAAAGTGTAAGAACACTAGAAAGATAGGAAGATGTCAGGTTACAAAGGGCTTTGTAAGACAAGCATAGGATTCTGTTATTCTTTCCTATTTAGTGTTTTGTGGATGTTTGTACAGGTGCATAAAATGGTTGCCTTTAATTGAATACAAATGTCAGCTCATCTTTAATAGCCTCACTGAAAACATCTTTGTAACAACTCATGACATGTGCATTAGTCTGTTCCTATGTGGTTTTAATTTCTTCTAAGTATCTATATTTTGGGGGATTTTCATTACATGTAGTTTGGAGTATTTAGTATGAAGACATAAATTTGAAATGTTCTTAGATATTTATAGATCAGTGTTGTTTAGTCAGTTGTGGGCTTCTTTGTGTAATGGATTCCATGTATAATGATATTCCAATATCTGCCACCACTGGGGGTATCCTTTTCCTCTTGCCTTTTCCCTTAACCACTAAGCCACTCTAGGTTGGATGCCACAGAAACCATCCAGGCTGCAGGAAGACCTGCCACCACTAGAAGTACCCTAGACCTTTGCTTCCCCTTTTGTCCCCTCCCCTATTCTGAGGCTAACCACAACTCAACTGAATTCCTTGTCCTGAAGTTCTTCAACTTTTCCCTCTCAGGTTTTAATAGCTGATCAATTTAATCTATTTAATTTACTTTAGGATTATGAATGAAGATTTGTGTGTGTGTGTGTGTGTGTGTGTGTGTGTGTGTGTGATTGTCTGGCACTGATCTTTTTCAATGAGGTACAACTTGAAATGGTCCTTATCCCGCTATTATTCTCTTACACAGGTGGATAAAATAACTTTTGTTGTTGAATAAAGTATTAAGATATAATTGTATATTTTGTAGGCTCACTGAAAGTATGCTCTGTACAACTCCAGTAGGAGACAGGACAACAGGGATGGCTTGCACCTTATTCTGTTGTCTCATGATGTTACTCTCTTCTGCTAGTTCTCCATAGTACGAAAGCTTTTTATTTCATGTGGCTTTAAGATTTTGGTATAGTGGCACTTATTTAAAATGTCCTGAAGTTTTTATAGATCGATGTTATGTCTGGGTAATTGTGGGCAACAGTTTGGTCTATGATAAAGGTGACTACTCCATTATCATAAATAAGTCCACATGACTCAGTCATTTTTAATTTGTCTTCATTTTTTTGGCTGAGTTCATGAAGATATCTTCAATGGAAGGCTTTTTCATCTTGATCTTAGATCATAGACTTTCTCTGAAGATAAATCATTGTTCTTCATGCTCAAATAATCTAATAGCACGGCCTATTACCAACCATCACTATTGCTCAGTGATGTGATATCTGTTCTAAATAGATTTCAGTAGGTCTTTGATCTGTTTACCGCATGCTCTGATTCCATGATTGTCTATCAATCCTTCTTCCTTTTTGACAAGGAGGGGTGCATCTTTCCATTGTTGCATTTGGATGATAGGTCTTGTGTTTCATTAATACTGTAATGGCTTTTGGTATAATACTTTCTAAAACAGTTATGGTTCATTTTATAGTTCAAAAGTGTGCATTAAAATTGCTTTGGTGTAGTTGTTAATTGTTTTAAGTGTCCTCCTTCGACTTTGATTTCAGGATGCCAGTAAGTCTCTTAATTTGTTCATTCACATCCTTCCCTTTGATATCTTTATATTCAAGGTGTCTTATCTGGAAGAGATCAAATTATTCCTAGTCTTCTTTATCTGGTTCAGTTTGATTTTTGGATTCAAGTTCAAAGCCTGTAGGCAGCTCACTACATTTCCTTATTGTATGTAAAGAATTTTACGCTCATTGATTTTAAATAATATTTCAGTATCATTTAAGAAACATTCCATAAGATGCGAGGACTTTTAGTTGGTGGAACCAACTAAATTGGATGGAACCAATATAACTTGATGTCATTTCTCTCTCTCTCTCTCTCTCTCTCTCTCTCTCTCTCTCTCTCTCTCTCTCTCTCTCTCACCTATCTGTCTGTCTATTCTATCTTTCTAATTTATGAGATAACTTGGTTCCTTACCTTTTAGTTTGGAAATCATACTGAATTCTGTTTAGAAGAGATGATCATGGATTTAAAGCTAGGTAACCATGGGTTTAAAAAAAAGCACCATGCTTTATATCAATTATTCTCGACATTT
Organism: Petaurus breviceps papuanus; assembly: GCF_028583685.1. NCBI lineage: Eukaryota > Metazoa > Chordata > Mammalia > Diprotodontia > Petauridae > Petaurus > Petaurus breviceps. The sequence continues at coordinate 24,076,523 of NW_027185809.1, forward strand.
TTGTATTGTTGATATGTCTTAAATAAAGAAAATCTTCCAAGTTGTTATCAAATGTTTTCTTGCATTTTCACTACACCTGAATCTATATTATGTATTTCCAGTTCATGAACAAATGCAGAATTCTTACATAATAACAATAATGATGAGAATAATTCTCCCCAAGAGAATATAAATTCTTTTAAGAAAGGGGCTATGGGACTGACTATTCCTTTGTTGTTTTAATACTCACAGTGCCTAGCACAAAGTCTAGAAGCAGTTAATAAATACTTGTTGAAGGTTTTAGAGTAAGAATATGGAACTAACCTTCTTTAATTCACCTGACTGCTTCACTTGGTCAGATCTGAATTGTAAACAGTAGAGCACATCCATAAAATAATCCTGCAATATTCTGGTTCCTCTGTCTTCAATTTGAAAACTAATTATACCCAGTATTCCACTTTTACCCTTTCTTTAAGGTTTTTAAGCAATTGATACCGGCCAGCCTCAGGTCTGTGGCCTTGGCATCTCCATTTCTCACTTTTGTACTTTTTGGTCCCAAGATATCACTCGAGGTTCAGATTTTAGTTAAGAGGTCAGTAGTCTGAAGGTACTTCAGGGGTGGTGTGAGGCTCTTGGGATTTTGTTCGTCATAGTCACATTTCATCCTTTCCCCAAATGAAAAAGATTTTAGACCAGTAAGGCTTTCCCTAATCTGGCCTGCTTGAGCTGAAGGCTGACGCGAGCTTTGAGCACTCTAAGGAAGCAAGTCATTTTCACCTGCGTAATAATAGGTTCTGTAGTAGCGAGTCAGCAACCGCGGCAGGAGGAGGAGCAGTAGCGGTAACAGCCGCAGGACTAGGAGGAAAAAGAGAAGGGGGAGGAGTGGGAGGAGGAGGAGCAGCGTGGCAGCAGCAGCAGAAGAAGCTGTGTGATACTGCAGCTTCCCAAAGTCCCTTATACAAGCGGCATCAGAGAATAATCCAGCCCGCCACTGCCTCTTAGCCAGCGTAGCCTCTTCAACCTATAAGAGACAAGTGAGTCACTGAGTCCAGCAGAGCCATGTCTGTGCCGCCGGATGAAAAAGACGAACTGCTGCTCCTGTCTGGCCCTGGGTCACAGTGGTTTGGGAATGGGAGGGAGGAGGAGGAGGAGACGGTGACGATGAAAGGGTTTCACCGGCCACCGTCGCTGCCTCAACAGCAATCCCCGGCAGGGAAGACTTGCCGGAGCGGGGGAGAAAGCGTCGGAGAAGGAGCGCAGCAGGAATCGGGCTCAGGCAAAGCTCGCCAAGAGGAGAAACACCCTCCCGTTGCCATGGAGACTGCTTCCGCAGGTAAAGGCGAGGTGCCTAGATGCTCTACCAATCTGCGTAGATTCTTATTGCTAGCTCTCCAACCCCACTATCCCACCTCTGCCTTCCTCCACCACAAACTCCTTTTTCTCCACTTCTATTGAGACGAGCATTTGGAAATATGAATAGACTAAAAAGAAAAATGATTGTATAAATGTAAATAAGAAATAAAAACAAAATATTTTGATTCTCTCTAGAAGAAAAAAATGTGTATATAATTGGCCTAGGCTCAGTGCCTCAGAAACAGCTTTAGCTTGCACCTCCGGCTCAAGTTTCTTCTCTCCTTAGGGGTAGGGGGCTTCTAGTTTAGCTCGCTGAGATAATTTTTTTAGGGCGTGTTTCCACGCAGTGTGGGCGCTAGCAACAAGGGACTAGAACAATAAAGCAGCGCAGACGGAGGCCCTCAGCCCCTTCACAGATGTTCTTGGTGTGTTATGGTGTGTTAATTCAGGAGAGAGAGGCGATCATTATTCTTCACCACTTGCGGTTTCTTCTTCCTACTCCCCTCTTACGACCCCATCTAATTCCTAACGCTTTTTTCCCCCCTGATCTATTAGAAAGGCAGGGTTTCCAAAGGTCTTGGGAGCTAGGAGTACCCGCCCTGAACTTATTTTCTTTCCCTGCGGGGCACTGTGCCTTCATTCTGCCGAGATGTTTATTAAAACTTCAGATGCACAAGTGGAGTGCACACCTTGGTAAGGGATTTTTGTTGTTTGAGTAAGAAATAAGTGAAGCTTGGCTCCAGAGCAGCCCGGACCAGACCCAGAATATTTGACTCACTACCTTGAGACAGGTTCCTCATTGCTCTGGTACCTAAGCGTCAGAAAACTGCCCAGAGCATTGATCTTTTTGCTCAGTCGGACCTGTGAATCAGGTGCTGTCTCTTGGCTGGACCTGAGGTGTCGTAGGGAGCAGCAGGGTTATGAGCCAGAGCTGCGTTTCTAGAGCCTGGGGTAAGTGGTGCTGTGAGTTGTGTGCCCAATGTGGATGTTATACTGATGCAGACCATTACGATACGAATTCAGTAGTATCGTGGGGTGGGACGGAGAGTTGCACAGTTTTTGGAAATGTAGCTTTTTAATACAAGGGAACCTGATAGTGGTGGGAGGATTGAATTGGGAAAAGATGATAGTGTACTGTTTATTGGTTGGTCTCTTGAGCAGGTGGTGAAACATGACCTGTCCACTGGGAAGGGGAGTAAGGAAAGAATGAGGAAAGGAGAGGAAGGAAGCCAGGAAAGCAAGGAGAGGGCTCTGTTACACCTGCCAGGTCCACCTCCTCACCCCACCTCTCTAAACAAGTAACAAATAAGGTAGTTGGTTAAGGTGAGGACTCCTTTAGTATGATGATCTAGTTCTTGAAGGATGGAATTTCTTAGGCATCTTTTACTCAAAAGATGTGCATAGAAAAAAAAAGTTGGGAAATTGGACATGGTTGAAGAGAGGGATATAATCTGTGTTTTATTCCTGGAGTAAGGACAAAAAAGTAGAATGATACAACTCAGTAAGGACAAAGGCTACAAAAACAGAATAAACGTAGAACAAGAAAGAATCTTCAGAGACCATTTAGGCTCCCTCCTTCAGTTTACAGTTGAGGAAACCGAGGCCCAGGAAGTGACTTGCCCAGGGTCACACAACAGAAAGCTTCAGAAGTGGGGTCTACAAGACCAATGGTTTTTCTGCTGTATCAAGCAGCCTCCCAATGACTGTGTTTTAAAGTGGAAGGGGGTTAATCATAATAAAGACAATCCATCAGACTCCTTTTCTTGTATGCATTTGAAGAATCCCACACCTCTACAACTGATTTTTAAAAAGTAGAAAAATATAGTAATTGAATGTAGAATAGCAGAATTAGGGATTACAATTTTTTTGTCATACAAGGGAAAATAACTTTTGTTACTAGTGATTATTGGTTGTAGCTGGAACAGAACTAAAAATCTTTAGTGTAATTGTAAGATCATTTTTAAAGGAAAATTACTATATTTTGAACAAATAAGTGTTCTAAAGGTTAAATGTCCAGGGAAAGGAAGTTTGTAATCGTGTATTTATATTATTCTGATATCCCTTCCCCATTTACTTCAATTGATGTTGGGGGTATCAAAAGCACTAAGGAGGCTAAAAAATATTGGAGGTGAATGAAACAACGTAAAGGGAGTATAGTTTTCACATGTTTTGCTCCTACTTTGAATTATTTTCATCTGCTGTAGATATTTCTTTCGTGGGATCTGAATATTTTTTATTCTTTTATATGTATATTTTTTATGAAATAGACATGCACTACCACAAAATACCCAGATACCAGTAATAACATAGAAAGTTTATAACTAGGCTTTACAGTTTCCAAACAAAATTTGGACCATATTCAACATGTCTCCCTCCCTCTCTAGCCAAAAGCAAGGAGAGGAAAATGTCGTTCACCTCATTTGTTAGGAACAGTGCCCTTTGGGACTCAATCAAAATTAAAAATTGATTTAGGCTTTGGAGAACAGTATTGTAAACAGATTGCCATCTCCCCCCTCCATAAGGATTAACTTGTGAGGCAGATTTTAGAGTTTAAGAATTCTGTTTTCTGAAGAAGAGGCCATGCCACCTGGACAAAAATTCTGTTATTTATTTTTATACATTGGTGGTAATTAAAGTTTCCTAAGAAACATTTCCAAAAATATTGTTCAGAATGATGTCATTTATCTGCTAAAATGAATGTATGTTTTAATATCATTAATGTAACCTCACACAAAAAGCCCAAGACTGTTTTTAGATATTTTAGCCCAAATCTTTCTTTCTGATTAAACTGAAATATTCCCAATGAAATGTGAAAGCTTTCACATTAACTAATTGGTCAATCAACAAACATCTTGTAAGTGCCTGCTACTTGCTGGGCACTATGCTAGGCACTGGAGATACAAAGACAGAAGCTTAACAAACTACTCTATCAAGGAACTTGTATGCTATTGAGGGAGATACCATGTACATATATAAGGATATGAAGAGTAAATACATGCAGAATAAAAACAAAATACAATGTAATTAAATAAAAGGAAATAAGAGGAGGTCACTAGTAGTTGGGGGTGGGAAGATCAGGAAAGATTTTGAGTAGAGAGTGGTGTAGGTAAACTAAGTTGTGAAGGAAGGAAGGAACCAAAAGGCAGAGATGGGGAGGCAGTGCATTCGGGTGTAAAGAGGACTATCCCATGGAACATATTCAGAATTCCCTTCCTCATTATTCTCTGCTATGTGGGTCCTGCTTCTGGCCACGTGTTAAAAGGAGTGCTAAAGGGAGTCGACTTTTTTTATGATATAGCAAACCCTAAGTGTTAACCTGGTTCTCCCCAACCCTGAGACGGTATCAGTGACAATGAACAGTGTCAATTAAAAGAAGAGATAGCTTCAACTTTTTCCCTGTGGCAAGTAGTGCGCTCTGTCTCTAGAAGTCCTATGAGAGATATGTCCTAGGCCAGGGGAGGGCTCTTTCCCATCATCTCATCACTGCTCATGCATGGAGCCTGGACTCATTTAGGAAAACTCATGCCTGAACCACCGGCAGCCTTTTATTCTTTGTGTTTCCTTTCCTGAGCAATGATTCAGCATTAACCTTGAGGTAAATGTGTCCAGGCTCATATGGTCAAGAGGTTCAGATGTCTTGGGCACAATGAATGGATCCTGACTAGTGGTAGGGGAAGCTTCTACATAGAAGACGGGCCATTGGTAAGAGGACTTGACCAAGCTTGGTCATTTTATCAGCAGATCTATACTGGGAGTTGTTTGTACAATGCAGTCTAAATGAAATGTAAAATGCCTGATCAGCAGTCCCACAAACTACTTTATGTTTTGATGAGATTTGAGTGAACCTTCCAGCAGATTAACAGCAGTTATAAGTTGTTACTGAATTCTGTTTTACATCTTTTCTTTTTCAAGAGTAGGTTTGTGTGTTCTGTTTATTATTCCTTTTGTGAGTAGAAAATACATACCTATTCCATGCCTGCTAATTATTCCCCCCTTTTGGGAGGAAAGCGCTAGGCAGTGAACCTAAACTAAACTTTAAATAATTTATCCTCAGCTGATGGTTGGAGGTTTAACAAGTCAAATAATGAGAGAAAAGGGAACCATAAAGGCTAAGATCCCAAGGATTGACCCCAATCCATACCTCTTGCTGGTGACCAGAGTAGATAGGCCCCTTTTGGAGAGGGAGTGAGCATTGTACACCAACTACTGTGGATTTGGTAATAACAGTGTTAGACAAGCTAGTTGGGCAGCCTGTGCAAAGGCACTGAAACAGAAGAGAGAGAGGATTGTGTCTGGGGGACAGAGACAAGTACACTCACAACAAAGTGTGGGAATAGGAGTGAGTAATGTATAGTGATATTAGAAAGATAAACTGGGGCAAGGTTGTGGAGGGCTTTAAAAACAAGAAGTTATATTTTATGCAGAAGAAAAAGGAACCAGTACTGTTTATTAAGTAAGAGAGTGAACAGGTTAGATCTGTGCTTAAGGAAAATCGCCTTGACAGCTGTATTGGAAAAAGGATTGGAATGGGGAGAGGCTTGAAGTAGGGAAATCAATTAGGAGGCCATTGCAGTAATACAGTTGAGGGGTGATGAGGTCCTGAACTAGTGTTATGGCTAAAGAGAGGAACATATACAAGAGCTATTGTAGAGACAGAAACAGAACAATATGACAAAAATAAAACCTGTTTGTTATTTCTGAGATTTCTTAATCAGCATGTAAAAAAGTTCTGCTGAGGCAGCTTTGATGGTACAATGAATAGAGCACTGGGCTTGGAGTCAAGAAGACTCATCTGCCTGAGTCAAATTTGACCCCAGATGTGGAGGTCACTGTGTGACCCTGGGCAAGTCACTCCTGTTTGCCTCAGTTTCCTCATATGTAAAATGAGCTGGAGGAGATAGTAAACCACTCCTGTATCTTCGCCAAAAAAACAAAACAAAACAATCAAACCAAACCCAAAAAGGGATCACAAAAAGTCAGATATGACTAACAACTGAACAACAACAAAATGTTCTCCTGCCAAAGGAATATATAATAAACTATATGCAAGCTCTAATACATTAGATATGTTAACAAAAAATTTGTAAACAAAAATATATATCATAATATTCCACAAAAATTGTAAGAGTAACAATTTTGCCTTCTTGTAATTCTTTACCTTATGCTTAAGGAACATATAACAGGGATGCCAAAGGAAGAATAAGGTTATATCTAGATGGTTAAAGAGAAAAGTGGATCATTTATCAATGCCAGGAATTTGATACTTGTTATGAAACCAAACTTGTGATCTCATCAAGGTAAGGAGCTCAAAGCAGAGCAGTGCTTTCTCTGCAATTTATAATCTTCTTAATGAGTTGCTTGAGGCCAGAATAGGTAAAGTGACTCCTTTAGGGTCACACTGCCATGTACTACTAGTGAATTTTTCAATTGTTTTGGTCTGACCTTTTTAACTAGTTTATAAAGGGTCAGGATGCTTCTCGTATAGACTTTGCAATCATTTAAAAATACTTATATACTCTATTTCTAAGCAGTTGTTTTTGAATAGCAACTAAATTATAAGCCCTTTGAGAATTAGAACTATATGTTATTACTTCACAGAATCCAATGGTGTCATAGAATCATAGAGTTGGAAAGGCCACCATAGGTTATTGAGTTCGACACCATTATTTAACAGATAAGGAAACTGAAGCCCTGGGATGTTAAGTGACTTACCCAAGGTTACATAAATAGTAAGTATCATTTTTAGTTGTTTTTAGTCAAGTCCAACTCTTCTTGACCCCTCTGGAGTTTTCTTGGCCAAGATATTGGAGTGGTTTGCTATTTCCTTCTCAAGCTCAATTTACAGATGAGAAATCTGAGGTAAACAGGGTTAAGTGACTTGCCCAGGGTCACACAGCTAGCATCTGAGGCAATATTTGAACTCAAGAAGAGGAGTCTTACAGACTCTGGGCCTAGCACTCTATCCACCGAGCCACCTAACTGCCCAGTATTAGAGGGAAGATTTGAACCTAGATCCTCTGACAATTAATGTTTTTTACATCTTATCCAGCCCAACCCATTCATAAATAAGTTTACCTTCTACAAGTGCTATATAACTTCCACTTGGAAGACTTTCAGTAAAGGGATCAAAGCATGTTGTTTGTATTTGGATTGTTGTATTAGACTTTCTTTGTTTTATTTATTTTTAATTTTTTATTGTTAAAAATATTTTATTACGTGTAATTGGGAAATATTTAACAAAATTAATAAAAATATATTTAAAAAGAAAATAAAAACAATAAAAAATAAGATGATATCATAAAGACTAGCTGAGAAACCTGTCTGCTTCCCATCTAATACCAAACTTAACATAAAGTAAAGCTCTCTATATGTGAAACAAATGTACAAATGACTGTCTTAAATCTCACATGATTATCCAAGCTTTAGCTAGAGGGTTGTCTGTTCATTCCCAGTCAAACAAGATGTCAAATTCCTCCATCAAACAGGACTTTACCCTGCCCCCTTACTTCCTCATCTTTCCTATTCTGTCCCTCTGATCTTTATCACTTGTCGTTCTTTAAATATTTTTTTTCATTCAGCAAACTAAGCAGGCTAATGTGTTGATTTAAATTACAGTTAAAGCCTCTTCCTCAAGCTGTATATATGTACTGCTTTAAATTTCCTCCTCACCAACTTTTCCCTCTTTGTTCTTTAATTTAGAGGCTGTAAAATCATCCTTAGATAACACCCCAATTTCAGAAGGAAACTTTTAAGCTTCTTGTGTCTCACTAACAGCATACAATGTTCTGGCATCCAACTATTTTGACATCATGATTATCCAAAAGATTGTAAAACCAGTATGTTGCCTTCTCCAATCCAGACCCAGGTTTTGACTCCTTATATACAGCATTTTTTCAGAATTTTGAAGCTTTTATTTCCTTTTTTTTCTTTTTTCAAATACTTTATTAACTTCTGATTTATATCATTCATTTCTGCCAGATGTTGAGTTACAAATTTTGTCCCTGTTTTTCCCCTACCCACTGCCCCAAAATAGCAGTCCCACAGGATATCCCCACCTCCAATCTGCTCTCTCCCATATTTTCTCCCATACCCCCTTCGACTTTTCCAGTGGATCTCTATGCCCCAGTGCCTGTATATCTTATTTCCCAATTACATGTAAGACAGTATTAATAATAGTATATATATACACATATATATTTGAATATTTGATTTTAAAACTTTGAATTCCAGATTCATTCCCTTCCTCCCTTGACAGCCACCCTTACTGGGAAGAGAAGCAGTTCAGTATAGGTTGTACATGTGTGTCTAATGCAAAGCAATAACATAGTAGATATATTGTAAAAGACTGACTATATTTCCCTCCCTCCTATCCCACTTCCCACTTGTTCAATTTTCTACTTTGATCCTGTCCCTTTTCAAAAGTGGGTGCTTCAAACTTCCCTCCTCCCCAGCCTGTCCTCCCTTCCATCATCCCCCCTCTCATCCCCTTCCCCCCCTACTCTCCTGGAGGGTGAGATACCCTATTTAATGTGTATTTCATTCCCTCCTCAAGCCAAATTCAATGGGAATAAGGTTGACACATTCCTTTTTGCCTTCCTATTCTTCCCCTCCATTGTAACCATTTTCCCTTGCCTCTTCTATATGAGATAGTTTACCCCATTCTGTCTCTCCCCATCTCCTCTCATTATATTCCTTTCTCACCTCTTAATTTCACCTTTTAAGTATCATCCTTTCCTATTAAATTGGTCCTGTGCTCTCTCTCTCTCTCTCTCTCTCTCTCTCTCTCTCTCTCTCTCTCTCTCTCTGTCTGTCTGTCTATCTACTATCTATCTATATCTGTAAACATATATACACACATTCACATATATATTCATCTGCCCATATACCCTCATATAGAGACATATATATTTTTATTCCCTTCAACTATTGAGAAAAGTTTCATAAATTACAATTATTGTTTTTCCATGTAGGAATGTTAGTAGTTCAACTTTGATAAGTTCCGTATGATTTCTTTTCCCTGTTTACCTTCTCATGCTTCTCTTGCTTCTTGTATCTGAATGTCAAATTTTCTATTCAACTCTGTTTTTTTCATCAAGAATGCTTGAAAGTCCTCTATTCCACTGAATGACCATATTTTCCCCTGAAACATGACACTCAGTTTTGCTGGGTAGGTGACTCTTTGTTTTAATCCCAGCTCTGTTGACCTCTGGAATATCATATTCCAAGCCCTTAGATCCCTCAGTGTAGAAGCTGCCAGATCCTGTGTTATCCTGATTGTGTTTCCACAATATTCAAATTGTTTCTTCCTGGCTGCTTGTAATATTCTCTCCTTAATCTGGGAATTCTGGAACCTGGGTATAATATTCCTAGGAGTTTTCTTTTTGGGATCTTTTTCAGGAGGTGATTAGTGGATTCTTTCAACCCCTCTTTTGCCCTCTGGTTCTAAAACATCAGGGCAGTTTTCTTTGGAACTTCCTGGAGGATGATTTCTAGCTTCTTACTTTGATCATGGCTTTCAGGTAGTCCAATAATTTTAAAATTATCTCTCCTGGATCTATTTTCTAGGTCAGTGGTTTTTTCCATGAGATATTTCACATTGCCTTCTATTCTTTCATTTCTTTGGATCTGTTTAAGAGCATCTTGATTTCTCATAAAGTCATTAGCTTCCATTTGCTCCAATCTAATTCTGAAGCAATGATTCTCCTCATTGAGCTTTTGAGATTCTTTTTCCAACTGGCAAATTCGACTTTTTAAAGCCTTCTTCTCCTCATTGCCTTTTTGAGCCTCTTTTGCCTTTTGAGTTAGTCTGTTTTTCAATATGTGATTTTCCTAAGTCAGGCTGTTGACTCTTATTTCATAATTTTCTTGCATCGTTCTCATTTCTCTTCCCAATTTTTCCTCCACTTCTCTTATCTGCTTCTTAAGGTCCTCTATGGCCTGTAACCAGCTCGTATTTTCCTTTGAAGCTTTTGGTGCAGGACTTCTGACTTCACTGTCTTCCTCCTGTTCCATGCTTTGCTCCTTTTGGTCCCCAAAACAGGAGTCTAATGTTGGAATCTTCTGTCTGCTTTGTTTCCTTTGCCTGGTCATGTCGTCCCTCAGTCGCTTGACCCCTGGGCTTTTTGCCACTGTAGGACTCTTCCACCAGACAGGGAACTTTCATCCCAAACACTGGGGTTTTCTCAGCCGCTGGAGGTATTAGATGGGTGCCCTCTCTGAGGTTTCCACATGCTCTGGCAAGCTGGACACACACCCCTGGACCTCCACCCTAGACTGCAATCCAGATCCAAGAAGGTTAAAGCAAAAACGATTACCCTTCAGACTGGTGCTTGGTTCCCCTAGCCAGGAGCTGAAGCTGCCATATGGCGCTGGCTGGCTGTGCCAGGGTCTCAGTGGCTTTTCACCCCAGGGGGCAAAAGCCATGCACTCCCATTTATGGGGTCCCAAAATCCAGACTGCACTGACCTCTCACTTTGTGCTTTGCATCTATGTGTTGATAAATCTGGAAATGGCCACACCTGTTGCTGATCTGGAGTCCCTCTGGCCGGAGCCTGGTCAGGCCTGCCCTGGGGCTAAAGGCTTGGTGTGGGGCTGGGTTTGGCTCCTGGAGCACAGCAATGGCCAATTGCTGCCGGCCTGCCAGGCTGTCCTCAGTGGGAGGTTAGCTTCTCTGTGTCATTTTGTGGGTTCTGCAGCTCCAAAGTTTATTTAGAGTCCCCTTTTTACATGGATTGGGGAAGGTGGAAGCCAGAGCTGCTTGGAGGTAGTGTTTCTACTCTGCCATCTTGACTCCACCCTCCAGAGCTTTGTAGCTTACCAAGTGCATTATGTTTTGTTAAGTCATTTGATCCTTCTCTTTTTATTTTTTTAACTGGATCGTTTAAGATTTGTGGAGAATTACATGAATTTCATAAAAAATAAATGGGGAAATGTATACTAAATTTCAAAAAGGAAAAAAAAGGTAGATTCTGAAACTGCAAAATGGTAAGTTTGATGTTGATAATTGGCAAAATCCTAGACTTTTATTTAACAGATGGGGAGTGGGCACTTTGAAAAGAATGAGGTAATCACTACTAGTAATCATGTCTTCACTAGGAAATATTCACACCAAACTTACTCTGATTTTTAAAAATTGGATCTCTAAGTTAACTAGTCAGGAGAATTCCATTTATATAATGTTTCTTAACTCTAGCAAGGCATTTAAAAAAACAGCAAAGTTTTTCCTCATGTCTTTTTTTAGGTTGGAAATTGAGAAATATCTGGATAATAGCCCTCCTAGATAGATTTGTGCTGGTTGAACAAGTATAGCTAGAATTTTGGTTAATGATTTGATGTTAACTTGAAGAAAGGAGGCTTCTTGTTGCATGTTGCTGAGCTCTGTGACTCTATCCTGTCTTTATTGAAGACTTCCTTAGGCTGGAAGACTGCTTTCATTTTCCTCATAGTCTCTAATGGGAATGCTCTCTTCTCTTCAGAATACACCCAAAGTGATTTTGTGATACTGGACTCTCAGGATTGAGTTTATTGGTTCATAATCACAATCATCATCATCATCATCATGGTATTATTAATAATTGACTTTTATATAACATTTAAAGTTTTTACATTACTTTTTACATATTACCTCTCAATAACCCTATGAAATGTTATCCTCATTTGACAGTCATGCAAGAAAACTGAGGAAAGAGAGCAAGTGACTTGTCCAGGTCACAGAGTTAGTTTTTGAGACAGGATTTTAACTCAGACCTTTTTTACTCCAAATTCAAAATATCCATTATGCCACCTAGCTTCCAAATGCAGCCTTGTTTTCAGTCATGAAATTTTATTATATGCTAAGTTTATGGCGCTCCATCCATGTTACTTCAATGCTTAGATAACTATTTTCTTCACAAACATTTGTTTGTTGCAAACAAAAAAAAAATAAACAGCTAAATAAGACAGATTTTCTCCTAACTTATAAACCAGAATAATTTGAATTGACATGCAGGTCACCAACCTTCAACCCCAAAGTTCATAACAGGCACTTCTTTAATCTACAGTATCATATTTTAGAAAGACATTAACAACATAGAAGATGAGGGAAAGGATACAACTTGAACAATGAGATATCTGAAGGATTATTTGAAGAAATGGAAGATGTTAATCTAAAGAATAAAAGACTAAGGGCAACATGATAGATATCTTTAAATACTCCAAGAGCTCTTATGCTGATATACAATAGAGTTTTAGCTACTTGAGGGTCAAGGGTTGTTTTTTTTTTGTCTCAGTATCTCTAACACCTAGCACAGTGACTTGTACATAGTGGGCATTTACTATATGCTTGTTGAACTGTGGCTTGTACATGGCATGTATTTAACATATACTTGCTTGTTGAACTGTTGATTTGAAATTAAATTATGTGAAAGAGGGTGTAAAACTTGATTCTTAAGAGCAGAGGATATAATACAAAATCCCTCTTCTTGGTAGACAAGTAGGTATTTGTGATATCATTTTGCCAGAGTTGATTATTAATATTGATATTTACTGATATAATTTGTTGATTGCTTTGCTAGATGTTGCTACTACAATGTTTTTGTTTTTTACTTGTTTGTTACAGGGATTCAGTAATGGATGTGTATAGAGAACTGACTATGATTAAAAAACAAAAACATCCAACACAAGTCAGTAAAAGAGAGAGAAAAAGAAAGAATGTAGACCTATTTTATTTTGCTCTTAAGTGGAAGACCTTGGACTAAGAGGTGGAAACCAGTAGGTGGCAAGTCTTTCTGACAGCTAAAGCTGTCCAACAATGTAACAGGTTGCTTCCTGAAGTAAGATTCTCTATCCTGGAAATATTCAAGCAAAGGCTGAAAGGTCATCTCTTAGAGATGTTGTAGAAAGAATCCCTGCACTGAGTGAGATGTTGCAACTGTTGACTCAGAAGATTCTTCATAACTTTAAAATTGCATTAATTAAAAAAAAAGATTTGTTTTCTGACTCAAAATGAGAGCTAGTATACACTAAATGACTTGACAACTAGGTAGTATAGTGGATAGAGTATGGGGCCTGGAGTCAGAAAGGTGAATCTTCTCAAGTTCAAATCTGGCCTCGGACACTTACTAGCTCTATAAGCCTGGGCAAGTCACTTAACCCCGTTTTCCTCAGTTTTGTCATCTGTAAAATGAGATAGAGAATAAAATGGCAAACTCCTCCAGTACCTTTGCCAAGAAAACCCCAAAAGGGACCACAAAGTTGGGCACAACTGAAAGTGACTGAACAATAACAAAAATCCACTAAATGACACATTCTGAGATGATATTAGAATTTACAGCTCCAAGAGATCTTAGAGGTCACCTTGTCCAAATCCCCCTTATTGTATAAATGAGGAACTTGAGGTATAGAAATATTAAGCAAGTTGACCAAGGTTACACAGATGGTAAGTAGAAGATTAAGTAGGTAAGAGTCTTATATATGTGTGTGTGTGTGTATACATACACACATATATATTTATTTTATTTATATATATTTATCATATAACATATATATACATATACATATATATATAGTACATCCCCATGTTAATTTGCAACTGAGTCTGAGAAAATACAAGCATAAGCACCGTCTAATTTGAATTCATCTCTTCTGACTCCAAATTCAGTGCTCTGTTCACCACATTGTGGTAAAATGCTGTTACCATTTTAACTAGGGATACATAGAAAGAAAGATATTTTTTTTCCATATGGAGGTCACAATGATTCCAACTTTAGATGGCAGCATCATTTAGGTATGTGTCTCAAAAAAGAAAAGTAATAAGCAAATAAGATCAGGGACAGTACCCAGAAAACTACAACTAACTTCCAAATGAGAAGTCTCAAATGTGACAATTTCCTTAATATATTTATTTGAAATTATAGCCAACTACCTATTTGTACATGATCATGAGTATGCTAGTAGTCTAGTCTATGCAGTACTATTAATCCTAATGATTCTGTTCAGCCTTAGTCAGGTAACTCGAATCTGGCAGGCACTGACCACATGCCATGTAACTCAGTTTTCTATCTTTCTCTTTGTCCATCTTCTTCATCTCTAGATCTTTATCCCTATGTCTAATCTCACACATTTTTATCCTCCCCATTTTTATTTTTTTTTTCACTCTTAGGGGAGCTGAAGAATGGTCTCCAAAATAGCCAGATGCAGTGACATATCCTAGATTGTCCTAATAACTTATTAACTCTTAAATGTTTTTTTAAAAGCCACAACTTTTACTGTCTCCTATTCACCTTTTTCCCTCTCACTCTGGTGTATTGTTCATCATAAAATCATGTTTAGTGGATTGCCTCATGAACTATTTTTTAGTATGAACCTTTTAATTTAATAGTTTCAGTCTTTGATGATATTATACTACTTATACCAAGTTAGAACTCCTAGAGGATAGAGAGTGTGTCTTATATTTTTCTTGTATCCTCCACAGTACCTAGCACAGTAAGTTCTCAGTATATACTGTTCAGTTTAATCGAAGATTCTAGCATATGTTGCAATACATTTTTATAAAGAAAAATGATGTGTATTAGAGTGACAGGTAAGCCTTGGCGGTAATGGGATAAGAGTCAAAATAAATATGTTATTTCTGCCTCCCCTGTTAATTTCTAACTAAGCCTAGTTACAAACCAAGCATCTCCATTGTACAAATCATTGTACAATATACAATTCTGGGAGAAACAGATAATTTCTTAAGTTGTTTGAAATTTATCAAACAACGACTGGGATCAATAAGGTTTTGATTTCCCCCTAGATCTGGAAGTTGGCAAAGTAATAGGAATGTTTTTTTGTTGATTTTTAAGACTGAGTCCCCCCCATCTCACCTAACCTGGAAGTGCCAGTATCACTTATAGGCCTGGTCACACTCGTTAGCATGGAAGCTTTAATTTGTTCTGTTTTTGAGCTGGGCCAGCTTATTTCTCCATAAGCAACCCAATTGTTTCCCTGCTCCCAGACACTCCTCATATGGATAACAAACTTAGTTCAGACACTGCATTGGTATAGCTAGTTGCAGCTCTGAACTTCCAAGCTCAATAGACCCCCACCAGCTTCAGCCTCCCTAGTACCTGGGATTATAATATTAATATTATAATGTTACGTTCCATAATGTCTGGATAAGAAGATGTTTACAATAGCAATGGGAGGAAGAAAAGAATTTAGAGCTAACGCACTTCAATTCCACAAATACTTATTAGTTTACTAGGTACAGTGCTAGGCCCTGGATATAGACACAAAGATGGAAGAAAATGACACATCTTATCCTCAAGGGGTTGTATATGATGAAACCAAATGCTTAAGGCACATTTGGCCAAAGACTGGGCAAGATGAATGTCTGGGGAACTTAGGAATTGAGTAGGTTAAGTTGTTCAGGATATGAAGGGGTGTTTATTGATGGAAACTATTCCTGTTAAGAGAAATAAACATAAATAGTATAAAAAATCAGTCAGCTAGTGTTTATTAAATACCTACTGTGTGCCAGAGCAAATCACTTAACCCTCTCTGTTTCACCCAACTCCCTAAGACCATCAGTCTCAGGTAAGGTGCCAATTTGCATAGATAGAGGGAATTTCCTCATCTGACATTCCCTATATCAATGGATTCAGAATTCCAGTCCTTATTCCTAATCCTATGTGTAAGGCCTAAATTCTGTATACAACAGATGAAAAAGTAGTCTTTCCTTAGAGGAGCATACGTTATTCTTTCTTGGATATGATATAGGTGGACCAAATATCTTTTGGAAGTCATAAGAATAGCTGAATGGATAGGAACTTGTAGAAGTTGCTTTTGTCTTTCCCTTCTTGAGAGCCTAGGAGAGTCTATCAGGAAGAGAGAAGGTTTAAATGGGAACTTCTTTTCAGTCTATTATGCTTTAGAAAGCAATATGCTTCTGTGTTAAGTCTTAGTAAGAATAATGATGGCTCACATTTATTCATTAGATGATAAATTTAGAGCTGGAAGAGAGATCATCCAGTTTATCTTCCTCATTTTATAGTTAAGGAAACCTAGGTCTAGAGAGTTACTCAGGGCTTCCGGCTCAATTCCAGAGTTCCTTCAACTCCCCAGGCTGCCTCTTCTATGTAGTTTTTAAAATCTAGGAAGCACTTCCTTTACAACAACCTTGTAAATTAAGTAGTAGAAATATCATGCCTGATTTACAGATGAAGAAACAGGCTTTTTAGAGGTTAAGTGACTTGTACAAGGTTCTATAACTTCAAGTTAAAATCTTTTTGTTCTAAGTCCAGTTAATTCTCTTTTTATCACACTCTACTGACACTCATAACAGCAGATTTTTTTAAAAGTGTCTTATACTTCTCTCTCTGAAAATAAGAATAATAAAGGGTTGAGAACTATTATCAATGGGAAAATGGGTGTCATGGAGGAAAAAGCTGTTTTTACCTTGAGGCAGAAAGCCACAAAAGGAAAGGTCTACTTTCCCTCTCCCTTTTTTTCCTTGAGGGAAAAGTATAGGAAGATTCAAGGACTTTCCTCCTAAATGTTTGGTTGACGGACCCTGTTGATTTTAGTAAGCTTAGAATGTATGCTCCATAAGGGTAGAGACTATTTGGTTTTTTTTTTTGTTTTTTTTTTACCTTTTGGAGGGCAATTGGGTTTAAGTAACTTGCCCAAGTTTAAATGGCTAGTATTTTTTTTTGTGTGTGTGGGTGTTAAGTGTCTGAGGCTGGAACCAAACTTGCGTCCTCCTGACCCCAGGCTGCACTTTACTCTCTGTGCCACCTAGCTGCCCCCATAGAGACTATTTTTGATTCTTTGTATCCATTGGTCTTAGCACAATGCCTCTTCCATAAGAAATCTTAATAAATAAAGAAATGTTTATTGATTGGTGAACCTGTCATTTTTAGTTTAATTTTTTTCATCTGTCAAGTGCAAATAATAAAATCCTTTCCCACCAAAGCAAAAGAGTATTTTGAGAAACTGGGAAACAGTGTGATAGAGTGAAAAGAGTAAGACAACTGCTCTAGAGTCAGACAACTCAGGTGTCAGTTGCAGAGAAGGTGCAAGTCTTTATTGGGGTAGTTTCCTCATCTGGAAATTCCCAATATTGGTGATAGAGGTCCTAGACCTAGAGAATGTCCAAGCAACCACAATAGAATGGTGTCATGTATATTCCCTGTAGGTAACAATAATAACATATATTATTAACATTTGGTAATCAATATTAATAATTAATAATCACTAATATTAACAAATGATTACTATTATGAATTTAATGAATATTAGTCATTAATTACATTGTTAGGTATTGTAGGGGTAGGGGTCAGAATGATATATGAAACCATCTGACAATGAAATCAGATTCTTTCTTGGTGATGGAAAAGTGAGACTAAAGAAAACTTCAAGTCAATTTTTTTTTTTTTTTCTTTTTGGAGGGGAGAGGGCAGGGCAATTGGGGTTAAGTGACTTGCCCAAGGTCACATGGCTAGTAAGTATGTGTCAAGTGTCTGAGGCTGGATTTGAACTCAGGTCCTCCTGACTCCAGGGCTGGTGCTTTATTCACTGCACCACCCAGCTGCCCCAAGTCTATTAATTTTTTAAAAAAAGTTTTATTAATGTTTTGTAAAACTTGAACTTCACAATACCCTTCTTCCATAGAAACCTGCCTTCTATCAAAGAAGCAAAACTGTCATACTATCCATGTCTGATGGTATATGTTATGTTTCTCATGCATAATCTACCAACTCTCTATTAGGAAGAGAAAAATACATTTAGTCTTTTGGAATTAAGATTGGTAACTACAGTAAGCTGAAATCTAATGTCACTTAGTCATATTTGCTTTTGCATTGTTGCGGCCATTGTGCATATCATTCTTTCTTCACTTTGCATCAGTTAATACAATTCTTCCCAACTTTTTCTGAAACCCTCATAATAATTTTTTTATCTTGTAATAATATTCCATTGTGTTTAAATACCAGGATTTGTTCCTCTATTAATTGAAGGACTTTTAATAATGAAGTCTGTGGCATATAAAAGAAGTGACATGGGGGAAAGGAAGTTCATGATGTTTTAAGTTATCACCCTTTCTTAGTCTTTTTCTGCCAGAAGGCCAGGCATATTGGGTTTTATGTCTAATAAGGTGCTGCTTTCTGAAGCCAAAATAGGTAGTTCAAGGCACACACAGCTTAACTGTGAAGATCCTTGATAGAAATGTGTTGCCAGCCTTTCAGATATTTTGCCTACATTTGTTTTTCCTGGCATTTGGATATATGGAAGACCTTTGTTCATACAATCCCCAGACTCTCTTCTCAGTACCTTTCTGATATCCTTAAAATAAGCCATCTTTTCTAGATTTGAAACATTTTAGTGCAAAAAAGTCTCTTATCACTTATACACAATAAGTGCCCAACAAATGTTTGCCAACTGATTGGGTGAACAGTTGAGGTGAGGGAGTGATCTTCTCCCTTTCTTTCATTATGAACTGGGTGAGTTCCTCATTTTCTATTAAGAGTCCTCACAACTCTCAGACCTATATTGTTTCTCCTTAGTTGACTAATCCCTTGCAAAATCAGATTCTTGGGAATAAGGTTTATCTGTATAGAGTTAGCATTAATTTGAGAAAAAAGAACAATAAATGAGAGAACTAAGTGCTAAAATGTACAAATGTAGGCTATAAATGTGGTAGGAGTTGTGAGAAGGTGGAGATCAGTCATTGAAAGCTGGAGCAGTTGAAAAATCTGTTGAATAATGAAGTATTTTCTAACTATGTTTTATTTTCCCTGTAGGAGGGAGGAGTTGAGTTGGATCTTGGTAAAGTTTTTAGTGATGGCAGACTGGATTTGTGATTTAATAGTTCATTCCCCCAGTCTCTAACAAGGCTATGCTTAAACTGTCTCAGGCAAATATCTGATAACATGTTCCATTTTTAGATAGCTCAATTCAGGGAAATTCTACAAACTTGCTTGTAAATACATCTGGAAATTTAAGAAACATAATTGTCAGAATTTTTTGTGATTAAGTTGGAACCACTGTGTTATAATTTAGATATATTTTATTTTGATTTAGATTTGGAGACTCCCTACACATAAAGGGATGCAAAACACCATTTCTTCTCATAGTGAGGAAGCTAGATGTTAGATACTTGCTCTTAGGAGCATGTAGCTGATTCTGTTAAGAATTAATATCTTGTAAATGAGCAGATATTTAGGTAAACCCTACTTGTACAAAAGTTAATCCGAATGTAGCAATGAGTTAAGGAGAATCAATGGTGATTACTTCACAGTGTTATTCCTTGAGAATTTCCATGCACTACATCAGAAGTTTTGATAATAGAAAAAAGGCAATCAACTGGGTTTCATATTGTATTGTTTTTTTAAAAAGGTCACTAATTTGATTTTAAAATTTTGTCTTCCTGATAGAAATGACTTGAACCAACTTGGGACCTTGGGTTGTTTACTCCTTTCCTGAAATGTTTTGCTAGATATTGACTTCAGTGGATGCAATGAAAACAATGCATATCAATGAAAAAAATTCATATCAATCTAACTTGTGTTCATATATATTAGAGCCTCAAGGAGGGAATTTTTAATAATTTTCTATTCCAAGTAGAAGGAACATTACTTACAGCTACAAAAGTCGAAGATTTCTGCATTTTCCTTCAGTGTCTTCCTATTACATTCAAACATGAGGCAACACTTAGCAGAACTGTTCTAAATATCTTACTCATTTTTTGTTATTTGAAATTGAATTTTCATTTCTTTTATTGCTTTTTGAATTTTGTTAATATTATATAGAAATGCTGTTGATTTTTGAGGGATTGTTTTGTAGATTGTAACTTTGCTAAAGCTATTAGTTGTTTTGTTTTGTATCTTTGCTGATTATCTAAAGAAATTTAAAGTAAATTATGCTATTTGCAAATAGGGATGGTTTATTTTCTCTTAAATTATGTTTACTCCTTTAATTTCTTTCTCTTGTCTTACTGTTATTGCTAGTATTTCCATAATGATGTCAAACAATAGTGGAGAGAGTGGACCTTCTTGCCTTACTCCTGTATTTATTGGGAGCAGAAAACTCATTTTAAAAATTATATACTTAAGATTATGCCATTTTCCTATAATGGGAGAAAAACCCCAATTTCCATTTTTGTTATATATCCTAATATTTTGTGGATATATACTAGTAAAACATTTTACTGTGGTATCAAGAATAATGTTTAAACTTTCATAAAATCAAAGGGTCATACAGTTGGAAAAGAATGTATTAGAGGTAATCTGGTATGAATTCCCTCATTCTGCAAATAAGGAAACAGGTATTATAGGTTTTCTGTGAAATGTTATGTCTGACTCCTTGTCACCCCATTTCTTTTTGTTTGCAAAGATACTGGAGTGGTTTGTCATTTCCTTCTTCAGGTCATTTTACAGATGAGGAAACTGAGGCAAACAGGGTTAAGTGACTTGCCCAGGGTTACACAACTAGTATCTGAGGCTGGATTTGAATTCAGATCTTCCTGACTCCAAGACAGGTACTCTATCCACTGTGCCACCTGGCCGGCCCTTTCTGTAAGATACATAACTTTATACTTGGAATAAATGATTAGACCAAAGATAAAATCTCACAAATTAATTCATTCATCCAGCAAATATTTATTAAAAGTCTCCTTTATGTATAGCAACTATTTATTGAAAATCACTCTATGTATAGCATTGTATGTTATAAGGAAGACAAAGAAGTGTCAATATAGGTTTCTGTCCTTAAGGAGCTTAAAATCTACTCTGAGACATAGAATTCAGAACTTTTTGTGTTCTTATCATTGTTGCATTTTTCTTTCACCAGGGGGGAGGATCATAGCCCATCCATACCCTGTCATCTTGTGAGATTATTGCATATGTCTTTTCATATATAGAGGATCCCCTTCACATATAAGATTTGCTTGTAAGAAATTCAATAACAACATGATACAAAAAAGTAAAACTAACAAAACTAAAGGGAAGGACAGTATGAATTAGTGACAAGTCTGAACTACAGAAGTTTTAAAAATAGTAATGCCCCTTAATTTCCATGAAGTTTATATAGTAACCTGAATTTATGATTAGAAATTACCAAATAGATCCTGCCAGATATGCTTAAGTGATAAGCATGATTTATATAATATGTCATTTTTTTCTATGTTACCTGAATTGGGCATGCCCAAACCAGCTTAGGTTATACATGTATATGAATAAAGTTCTTTAAAACATCTTTTAATGGACAGAATATTCTTCCTTCCCCATTTTGTTATAATATTAGTTTGTTTAGCAATACTTTTCCTATGGATAATACAAAGAAAGATCTCATACCATATTTTCTTTTGATCATAATTATGAATTAATAATAATAATAAATTAAATAAACAATAAAATGTTGGGAAGTTACAGGCATCTGATACTATTTTTCAAAAAAAGAGCTACTACAGTATTTATGTCAAGCATTTTGTTCATCATTATTATGTTTGCAGAAGTAGAATAAGAAGACTACAAACAAATTTATATAGTTCCAGGAGAAAAACCTGGAGAAAAACTCATCTGTATTTCTTTGGCTCTTTTCAAATATAAGGCAAGGTATCTTTAAAAGCAACTTACACTAGGACTTCAGGAAGAGAACTATTAGCAACATCAAAACCACTTTAGAAATGAGTGCGTTGTAAATATTACCTCTAAAAAGCAAAGCTAAGTCACTCTTCTCCCTACCACATAGCTAGGTGTGAGAACAACTCCCAGAAATATGGATTTTTAATATGTCATTCTGCAGATTGCAAAACCTCTCTGCTAGGTGGATAGTCATACAAGTACATTTTTAACTATGGCGTTCAATATAAATGCCTTGATCTGACCACATCTGAGGTATTATGTTGAATTTCAGGCGCCACATTTTATGAAGGATATTGATTAGTTGCATAGAATATCTGAAGGAGGGCAGCTACTATAGTGAAGGGCCTTGAGATTTTTCATGGAAGGATTGTTTGAAAGAATTGAATATGTTTAGCCTGGAGAAGAGAAAACTGAGAAGGAATTATATAGGCCTTGATATATTTGAAGCGTTGTCAATGTGGAAGAGAGCTTAGACACGTTTTGCTCCCTTGCCTGCTCAGTGTTATGAAAACTTTTTTACCCAAAATGTAATGGGCTTACTTTGGAGGTAATGGACTTCCCCTTACTAAAGGTCTTTTTCCAAAGCTGGATGACCACACGTTAGGTATGGATGAAAGAGAATTCTAGTTCTAGGTTGGTTTGAAGTTAAATGGCCTCAGACTTCTATAGTGCGTGTTATGGAGTACCCTCCACAATTCTACTTATAGGAATAGGTTGGGTCCCCAAGGGGTGGCTGCTACTTCTCCCCTTATATTTCTAGGGAACCTTCAGGAGTTGGAGAGATGTCTTTCTAATGGTATAGCACAAGCCCTCACAGTATGCTTTCCTCCATAATTATCAGACTGAGATTAGTCAGCAAGAGTCAAGGCTTTTAGAAAGGGGGTATTTACTAAGGTCAAATAATAAGAAGAATTTGTACAAAACATACCCTCTTCAAGAAAAAAAAAATTGGTGACACACTTTCCCACTGATGCACATGGAGTGCAGGGGAAAGTGGGTACAAGCTTAGAGAACGTGTGACAAAGGGGTAATTTGCAGTTTCTGGTTTCTAGAAATCTTTTTTCTTCTTTCATGAAGTTCCATTTAGACATAGTGTTGCTTTCTGCTGGGCTCATGTCTTTCCTCAGTATATCTAGTTTATCTTTGATTCTTATTGCAGATAGGTTCATCAACTATTGCTGGTCTGGAGATGCTGCTAGATGAAAAGTGCAAATTTCCTAACTTTCTAAAGTTGATAAGGTTGTCCTTTGGTCAAGTTGCACACCACAAATAATTTCCCCTCAGAGACTTGGCTGGACTGTTCTTTCTTCTATGTTACCACATGCTGGAATCCTCAGTTCCAAAATGATGTACTCTTTTATAGAATATCAGCAGGTCATAACTGAATCAAGTACCAACACAACTTCTTTGAAACTTTACTTCATTTTATCCAGTGGTTTTCAAGTACTTCTCAAACCTGGTCTAATATAGTCAAATACCCTTGTTTGACTATTCAATAGCAGTAGTCTCACCTGGTTAGGGTAGTTACTAATAGTGGAGGTGATTTATTGGTTGTTTTAATTGACCCTCATTTTTATACTTATTATATTTTTTGTTAATGGAATTTTGTGAGCATTCTTTTTTATTTGATTATATAGGTACCCTTGATATGGTATCCAGTTATTCCAAGATCTTATATAATAAAATGCAGTAGTTTTCTCTAAATAGTTTGACATGGTTGCCATAAACAACTGTCATAAGATCTTAGATTCTGAGCTGTGAGAGGCAAATGATTTAAAGAACAGTGCATATGGTGATATGCCTTTGAAACACAAATTGCCCACTTACTAACCATGTGTTCATGGGTAAATCATTTAATTTCTCTGAATCTGTTTTTAACCTGTAAAGTGGGAATATGAACATTTGCACTATCAATTTCGCCATGTTTTGAAAATCAAAATAAGGTAAAATATATAGACCATATAAACTGTAAAGAGCTATACAAATATTACGTATTAATATCGTACTATAAAAGCAGAAATTTGCCCTTAAATTGTATGAGATCCTTTGAAAATATGCAAGCATATGTATGGTTTTATGTGTATACATATATGTGTATGTATGTGATATATGTGAAAGGAATCTATATATAGTCATATAGTACTTGTATTATAAATTTTATTTTTAGTGGAAGGATATACATATGTCCATAACATGATTGGTTTAGGGTGTCTAGCCTAAATTATTTATTTTAAACAAATTCTTGGCTAGTGTAGTACGCATAGATGGTTTTAAATCATAGTTTCCCTTTTTTGTTCTTAAAATAGTAGTAGATCCTAACTCTTTTCTTTTGTCTCCAGCATTAAAAAAAAACAGAACACTTCTTATGGAGAGAAGGCTTTTTATTGACATCTCTCTCCAAATTTCCAGATTTGTGCCTGGGTCATGAATAAATAACTTTCCTCAGGAGACAATGTTAGGAAGCTATTCAGCTCAGGGATTACGCTGCACACCTTAGGGAAACACCCAGGAATCTCTACTGACAGACCTACTTTATGGACTTAGCTCAGAAAGCAGGTAAGATGATGGGCAATGCAGCACACCCACATAATGTCATTGTATATGTGTACCAGACATGGGCAGGCAAAGGGCTTCATTTACTGGATTTACATAAGACTATGACTTCTGACTCCTGAGATGGATAATTGGTTTTCAGGCCTTCTATTTTTGGAAAGACAAGATTAAATTTCTATGTCAAACCTTACACATAACTTTGTTTTGTACCTGCCCAGTACAATTATATTTTGTTTTATAGCTGTCTCTTGATGTCTCATATCCGACCTAAACCATCAGCTACAAGACCCTTATATTACCTAAACTTCTCCATGTCTAATACAGATTTTTGTACACGGTAGATACTTAACAAATATTTGTTTAATTGAGATCTCAGAAGACAGGGGCACCTTGAAAAAATTGTATTGCCAAGCACTCTGATAGCACTGAATAAAATGCTTTTTGAATGGAATTGAACTGAATATGGGGAGAGAAAGGGAAAAATGACTGTAATGATAATTTCAGCTACTTCACCCCAATACCTTCTTTGTTCTGTAGCTCAGGACATTAACTTCCATACAGAGGCAGCTTGGATCTTTGAAAAGACCATCGATAGTGATGCTTTGGGGTCAGTAAATCTACTACTTATTATTAACACTCTCATTTTATGTAGTATTTTACTTTGTATATAGTGTATATATTTGTATATAGTATAATAAAGCACTTTGTACACCTTATTTGATTATATACAACCTAGTGAAGTAGAGATTATGAATATTAGCTAACCAATTTACAGCTGAGTATTAGAGAGACAAGGCTTAAAGTTTTAAGTAGTTTGCCCAAGGCCACATAATTAATTACTGGAAGTGGCTGGACTCATATCTAAGTCTCAAAGGATAGTGCTTTCGCTACCATGTCAATAAGTCTAATATTATTGTCTTAGGGAGATCACTCCCTGGACTAGCAATGTCAGTTTTTTTCACTGATGTAGCTACATGACACAGTGGATAGAGTGCTGGGCCTGGAGTCAGAAAGATCTGAGTTCAGATCCAGCCTCAGACTAGATATGTCACCCTGGTAAAGTTACTTAACCTTTACTTAAAGTTACTTAACCTTTCTCTGCTTCTGTTTCCTCAACTGTAAAATGGGGATGATAATAGCACCCACTTCTCAGGGTTGTTGTGAGGATTAAATGAGAATATATTTGCAAAGCCCCTGGCATAGAGAAGGTGCTTAATAAATGTTTTATTCCTTTCCCCATTTTTTCAACTATAAAATTGTTTAATACCAATACATTACTGCCTCATCACTTCTCTCACAACTTATAATTTATTTTGGGCAAAGACTGTGTCTGATCATTTCTTTTTATTCCTTTCAGTACTTAGCACAGTGCTGAGTACATAGAAGGAAATGTATTTTGATTAATTTTCAGAATTCCATCACATTTAGATAATACATTTTTAGTATTTAATATTAGTGTTTAATATAGTAAATGTTTATTAAAATAAAATCTTAATAAATTTCGATAAATTCAATAAATTTTTAGATAAATTATTTTTATTGATTGTTTTCAACTTAGAATTTCCATTTAGATAGGTAAGTAGGTGAATATATAGATTTATAGGTAGATAGAGGGATGAATAGGTAGATAGGTAGAAAATCAAATACCATGGAAATTCTTATTTAAAAATAGATACATTACATAAAGATCTAGCAGGAGAGAATTAGTTATCTCCTTTAGTTTGTTTTTTTCCTCCCATAACTGAAGACCTGGAGACCAATAAAGAAAACCCACAGTAAATTCAAGGAATGACTTTTCCTCTGGGTGCTGTTCCAAGTTGATTTCACTTAATAGCTTCAAATGCACCTGCCACAAATTTGGTCCCCAGATGTTACACCATTTGACAGGAGGTGGGAGATATT
The DNA here is from genome assembly GCF_028583685.1 of Petaurus breviceps papuanus. Classification (NCBI taxonomy): domain Eukaryota; kingdom Metazoa; phylum Chordata; class Mammalia; order Diprotodontia; family Petauridae; genus Petaurus; species Petaurus breviceps. The sequence goes on from NW_027185809.1 coordinate 24,102,907, forward strand.
CTGGATAAATCAAAGTATGAACCCATATAATTATTTAACAGATCTTGCCTTACCTGTGGAAGATTCGTATTTGTGCACTGAGATTTATTCTATTTTAAATGGCTTCCAGTAGTTCTTAATGAATGGCTCACTTATAGCAATCATATCATTTGATTCCCTTGTAAAGTTCAATTAGCAATGCCTTCAATTGATACAAATAGCTGTGGGTTTTGGCACTAGAGAGAGTTTTACATTAGTGTTTTTCCATGAGCCCTTCAGCTACTGCCAAATGCAAATTAGGAATCAATGAGGAAAACAGCAATCTCCTTCTCAGATGAGCTATTATTGAAGGCAACTTCACAGCTCAACATGAGCTGAACAAAGGGTATAATGGAACAGTGACTACTATACTGTTGTACTCAGAAATATTTACAACTAGAATATTTATTATGGTGGACTTGTGTGAAGTTTTTGACTTTCAACTTAATAAAGTTCCTTAATTTATCCACAGGGTTGAAGTAAGAAGACATGGATGATAAGAAAAATTGAAGTGTGAGATGTCATGATAGTCTTAGAGTGATTCCCACCCATAGTTTTGTGATATTGAAAAGGAGTCTAAAGATGACCACTGACTTAGTCAAAATTGTTCATATCAGTTCTTTTTTTTTTTCTAGACCTAATATCCTTTTTGTCTAGATGCTGGATTTTTTACCTCTTTAATTAGAAGTTATTACACTGTTTTCAGCAAAAGAAATTGCTGAGACTGGAAAGAAAAGGTCTTTTCTGCCTAGATGTAGGCTTCTTGTTGTGCAAAAGCTAAAAGATCCTTATGGAATTATCCTTATTTGTACTATGTGACACTGTGTCATGGGACAAATAGAATGTTTAGGGAAGAAAGTTATGTCATTCATGGGCTTACAGTCCTTATGCAGGTACTGAGAAGAACCGGATTGTGCAAGAACATGGTGGTCATATCAGACCATCACACAGTTTATGTCTTGCCATCTTAGCAGGAAGAAACAACTGAGGAAAAGCATACAGAAGTTACCAGAATCAGTAAAGTCCAGAACATGCATAACCTTAAAAATCTGAGAATTCAATTAAAATGATTCTGTGTTACACCAGGCATCCCACTCCCCCTTTTCCTTTTCAAATAAGCAATATAACGAATTCACATCTTCTATAGTAATGTGAATTGGAAGGAAGAATGAGAATCTTGATTTTTGTTTTCAATCTATGTTTATAAGACAACTCGGAAAGCCCGCAAAGATGCATTATTAATTCTACAGATTGTGAGGATTTCTTGTGTTCTCTTCGTCCAGGCACTATAGGAATCCACCATTGCTAGGGTAACCTGTATTCTTGGAACAAGGCAGGCAAAGGCAGTCCTGAGAGGATTTAGGACTCTCAAAGCAGCCTTTTAGTGGAGCAAATTGAGGCCAGACACAAAATACTTTGGGATTTTGACCTAAATCTTAACCCATTTATTTGCTTAATATAAATCTAAATCTTCCTCCCCCATAGCCCCTCATCTTTAAAATATTGTTTGCAAAACCTACCATGTAGTATTTATTATGTTTTAAATTAAAGATGGTGAAAAAGAATGAATGAATGGTGGTAATAAAATCATTCCAATGACTAAACTTATTGGACAGATTCTAAGCTTACTTAATTATTGGTGCAGAATGTTTTTTTTTTTTCAAAAGACATGATTTTTCAAGGGGAATATCTCTTCAGTATAAGTTTAAAGTAATCTTTCACCTTTTCTGTGTGTCTCTTCTATTTCTGTGTTTTAACTGAAAAACTGAACTCCCTCTGTTACATACCACTTCCTTAGAGACCCTCTGCAGTGGAGATTACTCCTTTTACTCTTTTCCCCTTCCTCCGGAGATGAAGAAGAACAGTTGATATTTCCTTCCTCCTTTCTGTGTCTTTCAGACTAGTTTCCCCCACTGTTACTCAGCAGTCTCTTATTCTCTGTACTCCATGCCATCTGTTCGTTTCACTTTCTTCCTGTCCTTATTTCTGCCTTTTACTGACCTCTAAAGCACATTTCCACCTTCTTCAGTATATTCAAAACTTGTATCACAGTTATTTTTTTATCTTGTCATCTGCTATCACCCTTGGCACCTTCAGCATCCATATTGATGATCCAATACTATGGTCTCACATTTTCTCACCATCATTTACTCTAATGACGTTCATTTTTAAGTTCATGTCTAGGTCTTGAGGAACTGAAATGCAGGCTTGTGCTTCTTAAACCTTACTGAAGATTTTATTAGTATGACATAAAACCCTGATGATAACATACACCGTCCCCCCTCCCCCCCTGCAAAGCTATAAGGATACATGTACTAATCAGCTTTGGCTACTCATTTCTAAGCTGACTAGTGTGGTCTCTGAAGGGAAAAACAAAAACACAAATATGTAAATAAGTTTCAGTAAAACCAGCTCTGTGTAGAATTATTAGCTTGGTCCAAAGGGTAACAGTGGTAGGAATAGCACTATGTCATCTTCAAGAGGGCAAAGCAAACCAGACACCTTTTAACCTATGTTAATTAAAGATGGCTAGGTGGTCCAGTGGCTAGAATATGGGGACTAGAGTCAGAAAGACCAGAGTTCAAATCCAGCCTCAGATACTAACCAGTTGTGTGACAGGCAAGTCACTTGATCCTGCCTGCCTCAGTTTCCTCATCTACAAAATGATCTAGAGGAAGAAATGGCAAGCCATTCCTGTACCTTTGCCAAGAAAACCCCAAACAGGGTTGGATAGAGTCAGACATGATTGAAACGACTCAACAATAAAATTCAAAGTATCTTTGGATAAATACATGAATCATGAATTAGCTAGATAAAAATACACACAAGAGCTCCTTTGAGGTGAAGGGCTGCAATTATAGATTCATCAGTAATAGAAATATTAGCATTTGTATAGTGCTTTAAGATTTGCAAAGCACCTTACAAATCCTCTCCTTCAAATCCCACCTCTGATCTTTACTACCTGGGTGACCTTGGGCATTTAATCTTCTTGAGCTTCAATTTTTCCATCTGTAACTTATGGGTGTTAATCTAAATAACTTCATTTTGAATCTAGCTTTATGATTCTTGTCTTTTCATATCTTGGGCATATCAATCCCCTTAGCTTTCCTCTTCAACTTTGAAGTGAATGTATAAGGTAGAAAATGCATCCCAGAGATATAAAAGTCAAAAGGAAGTGGAAAAAATGGAGTGAGGTGCAACCAATATTGATTTATTCTCATTTAAGACTCTGATAAACATACCTCTTAGGAATATAAACTTAAAATTATTGAAAAATGTTTTACTTTTATTTTACAGTTTGGTTCCTTTACAAAATGATATTTAGAGAAAGGACCCATTTTCAAGGTACTCTTAGTTCCTGAACAAATGAAAGTTTGTCGTTTCTACTTAGAAAATATTTGCTAATGTTTCAGATTGTGTGGTTACCCAGGTTCCTTATTTATTTCTGATAACTTTTGATTGGTCTTCTCAAAGATATGATGTTTCCTATTGGCAATTTCCTCTACTGTTCTCTTTAGATAATAATCCTGACAAACCTCCTTCCCCCTCCCCACATACACTTTGAGTGGAGCAAGAAAGAGATGGAGAGTGGACTCTTGCATTTTCACAAAAGGAAACCCTGAACATCTCTTCTTAGTTTTATGTAGGAGTCAGACTGTGGAGGGGAAATGTCTCCCTTATGCAAAAGAACTCAGACTGCAAGTTGGGTAGTCTATGTGTAGTAATGTTTGGTATATTGCCTCCAAATAGGGTTAGACTACCGTCACAAAGCATGCTGAATACATTTCCATGTTTCTAGGTCCCCATAGGAAACTTAAGAAGGTGGTAAGCTCTTTCTCTATGCTCTGGGAAAGTCTAAAAGCTTTGTGTTCTACCTCTAGCCCATAGGGAAAAAAAATTCATATTTGCCTATAAAGTAGTTATGTCTTTTACAGGGTTGTTAGGGAAGAAGAAGACAGATTACTCCTTGGAGCATTATCTCAGTTGTGCTCACTGACTCCATTGTATTGTATGACAAGACTGGGGAGAATTACAAACAACTAAAACGAGTGTAGTTGGCATAGCCTTTTTCTAGAGGAGTCAGGTTGTAGTAGAACAATGGTTCTCAAAACCTTGGGTCTTTTACCCTGTTAAAAATCCCAAGAAACTTTTGTTTATGTAGGTTATATCTATCACAACTACCATATTAGGTATTTAAAGGTATTAATATTATTGTAAAAATAGTTGTATTGCAGACCCCCAGATAACGCTTTGAGAACTGCAATAGTAGAGAGTGTACCGAAGATGTTGAAGGTGGCTCTTTTCTCTCACATTTCAGAGGGAATATCATAACCTCCTGGATACAAAAGGGATAATGTGTGCGCCCCAGCACCTCAAATTATGGGTGTTTTTGTTCAGCATGAACTAATTTTTTGATGAAACAGCCTATTAGCTGCCATATTAACAAAAATAACCTATCCAGACCTATAAGGATAGACTAAATTGTAATTTGTTGTTGTTGAGTTGTTTTTCAGTCATGTCCAATCTTCATGACCCCATTTAGGGTTTTCTTAGCAAAAATGCTAGAGTGGTTTGCCAATTCCTTTTCCAGCTCATTTTTACATATGAGAAAACTGAGACAAACAGGGTTAAGTGAATTGCCCAAGTTCACGTAGCTGGTGTTTGAGGCTAAATTTGAACTCAGATGATGATTCTTCCTGATTCCCAGCCCAGTGTTTCCAACTAGGTGGCTATGACATAACAATTCCTCTTCTTACCTTCTAGAAATACATAAGAGACTTTGTAGAATAAATCTGTGAAAAACATCAGTGATACTATAGCCTCTGTTATAGCCTATATGATTTAGATTAACCACATGAATCTCATGGGGCTAGAAATGGTTGCCATTTGCCTGAGACCAAGCCTTAGATCTGAAGGACCCCCTAAGGCTATAGTTATGGTTAGACCATCTTCCTGTGCAACAAGAATCAGCAAATACTGATTCTATAGAATCAGAAAGAAAGGAGAGTGGAAAAAGGAAAAGGGACAAGTGTCCCAATATCATCATTCCATCTAAGCCTCCTTTGCTGAAATCATTCTCTCTTGTTGTTACACTCCTGTTGGTGGAGCAACATTTAATTCCTGTAGGCTGGGCTAGTTTCTATTTAAAGTATTAGGAAAACTGCCCTTTGGGGGAGTCTCTTGAGTCCTTGATGTCCTAGTTGCCTGAGGAACAAAAGACCCATCCTGTAAGGAATTGGCTTTAAAAACATTGTACAAGTCAACATATCTAAGCCAAACATTTAACAAATTACTTCATTTGATCCTCACAACAAGGTAGGTGTTACTGTTATCCTTATTTTTCAGATGAGGAAATTGAGGCAAAAAAGAGTTTGAATGACTTGCCCTGGGGAAAGATTTGAACTTGGGTCTTTCTGACTCCAGGCTCAACAGTCTATGCACTGCTTCCCCTAACTACCTCTAAATAGAGGCAGGAGGGATTTGCTGACCAATTAAATTAGTGTTGTATCTTTATTGAAACATTTTATTGTTAAGTATTTTTAAATTTTAGGTGTATTGAAGGTTCTGCGAGTGTTTTACTCTGTCAGATCTCAAATCTGAACCAGTGGATTGGCCTGAGTTCAATCTGGCCTAGAGTACCTTTTTTTTTTTTTAATTTTTTTTAAGCAATCGGGGTTAAGTAACTTGCTCAAGGTTACACGGCCAGTTATTTCTGGGTGTGGTGCTAAGTGTCTGAGCCCAGGATTCGATCTCCAGGTCTTCTCAACACTGGAGACAGTGCTCTTACTCGCTGTGCTACCTGGCCGTCCCCTAGAGTACCTTCTAATTGTGTTTTTTCCCCAAGATTCTATTTTGTTCTTTCTATATTCTCTCCTCTAGTGACTTCATGTGCTCACATTGGTTTAATTATCATCTCCATTCTAACAATTCAGATCTTTATTCTGCCTTGAGTGTTAGTCTTATATCAGCAATTGCCTATTGGTCAGTGCAAACTGGATATTCTGTAGGAATCTCAAACTCAATGTGTTCCCAAAAGGATTTATTGTGCTTCCACTCAAAGTCACCCTTCTTCTGAGTTTCCCGACTTCTGTCAATGATCCATCATCCTTCTTGTTACCAATGTTCCATGTATGTTCAACTACTCACTCTCCCTCCATCCCAATATATCCAATTAGTTGCGAATTTTTATTTCTGCCGACACAAAATTATTCATATTTACCCTATTCAGTAACTTCTCAACCATTTGCAATCTGGTTTCCAGTATCACTCAGCTGAGAGCACTCTCTTCCAAGTAACCAATTATCTTTTTTTATTGCCAAATCAGATGACCTTTCCCCCCAGTTTTCATCCTTCACTTCTCTGCAGAATGTGACACCATTTTCTCCTCCTACATACTCTCTCCTCCATGTTTTTCCGTCTTCTTATTTTTCCCCCAGTGGAAGTTTTCCTTTATCAGTTGTAGTAATTATTAGGGTTTGACTTATTGGTAATGAACTACCTTTAAAATAGAAAACCATAATTGAGCTGGCATTTCATTTTCACTAACTGCTTTAATGCTTTTGCATTATAGAAGATGCCTGAATTAAAGACTTAAGTACCAATTATTATTTGGCCTCAAATTTTCTTTCTTCGATTCTTTACCAAAGTGGTTTTCAGAATGTCTAAAATCCTCCAGTTGTGAGTGTGGATCCTGAAACCACAAAATCAAAGGGCTTTCCTTTTTATCTCCAACCCCAACTTTTAGTTTTCATAATAGCTGACATTTATATAGTACCTACTATGCTCTATACTATGTTAAACATCACAATTCTTGTCTCATTTGATCCTCATAACAACCCTGGGAGGTAGGTGCTGTTTTTACCCCCATTTTATAGTTGAAGAAACTGAGGCAGGCAGAAATTAAATGATTTGCTCAGAGACATACAGCTAGGTCAAATTGAAATTGACTTCCTGACTTCATACTAGGGGGTTGCTTTTTCTGTTACTGGAACACTTCCCTTTATTGTTAAACATTTTGAATTTTTTTTCTGGATTTAAAATGGATTCTAATGGATTCATTCAGAAGTAATGTCAGCTTCCCCCCTCCCACCTTAGGAAAAAAAGCCACAACACACCATTGAAATTTATATAAGTGAATAAAATACTACATTTCAAAGGAGTGTCCTTGGAAGAATGTTTTTTTTTTTTAATTTTTCCCCTTCTTTCTGATGGAAGCTGTGATTTCATTGTCACAGGGAACTCCTGAGAAGTTGACTCCCTCTACCAGTGCAGACACGGTAGTATTAGAGTAGTTCTAGATCAGTGGTTCCCAGTGTTTTTGTTCCTCATACTCCTTCCAACAATAACAACAAAAGATGTTGTAAACTCTCGAAGTAATTTAATATACCACTCATAATAATCTTTTACATATTTTGAATAGGTGCTTATAACAACTACAATAATAACTTTTGTCTCCTAAAGCTCCAAATTGAAATATACCTTCTGTGATTATAATTATAAAATATAAAATTTTGTTCTGCCTATAATTGTTCAAACTCTAAATATAAAATCATGAAACCTTAACTGTAAAATAGTTAATAAATATTTTATGTGGGACATTCTATAAGGATTAAAAGAATCCTGAAAAACCTCATATGTTTACTATCTGCAAAATTTCATAGTAAATGTCTTAATTTTACCTATTTGAATACATTTTTAATGAAAAAATTACAAATTGGAACATGTTTAAAATAATATGATAATCATATATAAATTTAATTTCAGCATTGGACTTTGAAATTTGAATAAAAGTTTGCAATATTTCGTTCAACACCAAACACAGTCTTAAATCTGATTACACTTCAAATTTATTTCTGTACTTTGATTTAAAATATGATTAAAGCAAAAATGCTTACTCACACAAATATGTGATTGAAAAATAGTGGAAAATTTCACAGAGTTCTCTTTCTGAGAGACAGAAATTGATTTATAAAAAATTTTAACCATCTAACCCATTAATAAAAATGTATACCTAGTTATGATATAGAATATTTACTTTTCTCTTGGCTAACAACAAATGCTGTATTAAATGATAAAAACACTTGAAACTCCATTGTACACATCACTGTTTCTAAAAGTATTTCTTTGGTAACCTTTGTAAGGAAAGAAATCTCAGATGTGACTTCTCTTCTACCACTGGCACACTGGCTACATTCTTACAGAAATGCAACTGAATGACTAACCAGTGCTGCCAACCAATTTATTTGAAAATCCTCCAAATAAAAGCATAGTAACATAAATGGAGAATAAGTTTGTCAGAAAACAGCCTTAAAACTGTAATAGGAAGTAATATAAGATTTATTCCTGCAGAATGTTTGTGATGGTCCATGATGGTTTCAAGATGACTTGTAATAAACATACCCAGAGGTCATGGTGTACAAACAGGCCTAATAAAATACCTATCTGTGATATGATCAGGAGAGTTATTTTAATGTACTTTTTTCAGATGATAAAGTCAAGGCTTTATAAAGCTGAATAAATTGTTCAAGGTCATACAGCTAACATAAATCAGGACTCAAACACATCTTTTAACTCTTCTCTGGCACCTTTTCCATTGTGCTAGGCTGTTGTTGACTTAAAAACCTACCCTTTACCTCCCAGATAAATGGATAAGGAAGGTAAGTGAGGAAAGTTGATTTTCAGTTTCCAACAATGATTTTACTCAGACAAAAATTTGGAGCATCAATCTGTCTCCTTAAAATTATAGTAGCAGTCTATGAAAAGAATGTAAGGCTTTTTATATTTGAGCAGACTTGGAGCTTTTCAGAAACTTATAACTTATTTTCCACAGGCTCCATCAGTATGCTGACCTGGGCAGTATTTCTTGCAAGAGAACGCTCTTAAAAGAACGATTGTTCCCCATTAGAGACTCTCAGTTGTAGAGCTGGACACTCACGGCTATTCAAGAAAAGGAGTACACTTTATCCTACCATAGTAACTTGGTGAATTTAGATTCACCTGTTAAGTCCTGTGACTACAGTTAATATGAAAATAATCAATGACTCAAGGCTACCCATTCCCATTAGACAGTATAAATTTTGAAAGAACCTTAAAACATCTTCACTAGACTCTTTAAACTAGTGACAGAAATATATGCATACATGTATGATATATATGCATATATAACACTTATATATGTATATATAATGCGGAGAAACTATAAAGTGGTATAATATAAGGTAAGATGAATTTTCTTCATGAAGCCTTGGATTTCTTATCTGAAAAATAGGCATATATAATGCCTCCCTTCCTTATATCACAAACTGGTTGTTTCTATACTGTGAACTATAAAATACTATATGTATATATATACATATATATATTGTCCTTTTCCCAGACAAATTCCTAGAAAAAGGAAATCTTTCCTCTTGCTTATTTGTCAACTCTGAAATCTAGCTTCCAGCCTCATCACTCAACTGAAAGTATTCTGTCCAAAGTTACTAATAGTCTCTGAATCATTTAATGTGACACCATTTTCTCAAGCCTTATTCTTCTTGACATCTTGGCAACATTTGACACTATTGATCATCCTCTCCTCTTGGATACTCTCTCTTCCCTGTGTCTTCATTTGGTTTTCCTCCCTCCTGTTTGACTCTTTAGCCTTCTTTACTATATTATCATCCACATCACATCCTCTAATTGTGGGTATACTTAAAGGCTTTGTCCAAAGCTGCCTTTTCTTTGCTCTCTATACTATCAATGGTGATCTTTTTAATTGATTAGCATCCTTATAATAATGACTTTCAGATCAGTATTATCCAGTTCCAGTTTCTTTCCTGAACTCCTGTCATGCATTATAAACCACTGGACATTTTGAATTGCACATTCTGTAGTCATCTCAAACTCAACATGTCCAAAACACAACTGGTTGTATCTTCCTTCTTAAACCCTCCCCTCTTTCTTTAAAAAAATATTCTGAACTTAAGAAATAGAACAGCATTTCCATAACATAGTAGAATAGAAAATATCTCAAATACATGAAGAACTTTGCCAAATCTGTAAGAATAGAAGTTATTCCCCAATTGATAAATGGTTAAAATATCGGTCAGTTTTCTGATGAAGAGATCAAAACAATTTATAATCATATTAAAAAAATGTCCTTCTCTCTTCTAAACTTCTCTTTTGCTGTTGTTATCACCACCATCTTTCTGGTCTCCCAGGTCTGCAACCTCAAAATTATCCTTGACTGTTCACTCTCCTTCACCTAGAATATTCAATGTGTTGCTAGATCTTTTTGTTTTCTACTTCCAAACCAGTTTCATATTCATCTTCTTTCTCCTCACACATCCACCATTCTAGTCCAGGTCCTCATCACCTCTTGCCTAGACTACTGCAATAATTTCTTAATTGATTTCCATGATTCACATTTCTTCCCAATCCAAATCACATTCCACAGCTGCCAAAGTGATTTTTCTAAAGATCAGACCTTGAGACTCCCCTACTCAAGAACTTCAGTGGCTCCCTCTTTGCTCCTGGATCAGATATTAAGTCCTCTGTTGGCTCTTAAGGTCTTCCACAACTTGGCCCCTCTCTACATGTCTAGCCGCCTTGCACATTATTTTCCTCCATACACATTAGTAAATTTCTGATTCCAGCCTTGAACTCTGTTCTTCCTGACTCTATATCTAATCCTTTTTGCACTGTACCACCTAGCTGCCTCTATAAGTAGTTGAGTGGATAGTAGTAGTAGTATTGGATATTCCTTGAAAGTAGTAAATAGTAGTTGATAGTAGTTAGTAGCAATAGTTAGGAATACCAGTAAAAGTGAGTAGTAGTTAGGTGCTGTCCAGCATTTCTTCTTTTCAATCTTGTCATCTTCCCCTTTGCCTTTCTCCGATCTCTTGTGGACTACCGCAGTATGGCCTATGAAAGAATATTGCCCTGAAAGTGTTGTCACTCCTGTTGTTCACAGAGGGGAAGAGAGTTTTAAAAACAATTTTGCTCTTCTTGGTTTCATTCTTACAGGCATTGTTATTATTATTATGAAAATTAAATATGAAATAAAAATTTTTTACAAGTAGACAATCATGGTTGATAATTGCATCATAAAAAATTAAGCCTATTTCAAAGGTATTCACATTTAGAGCCTTAACATTTTTCTTTCAAAAAATAGGAAAATACTTTTGACATAAGCATAAGTCTATAACTGTTGTACTAACTTATGGAAAACTTGTTAATGATATTTCTGAAAATGGATATAAAAATACTTATGGAACTCAATGGGTTTATTTAAAGTATATCTCGTACAGCTAAAGAGCATGGTGAATGTCTATAGCAGACATTAACATGGATTGTTAGCATATCCATTTTGGTTTATATTTACATTTCATTTTCCTAATTAAGATATTTTGTATTTCTCAGTGGCAAATGAATATTTTGTTCAACCTCTCTTTCTAGTGAGAAATGCAAGAATTATGAAATTCAAATATACCTGGAGAAATGCAAACATACTTTCATTTACTGATGGCTATAATCAGAACAGTATTTATTTTTGTTGTTGTTATTGAATAAAAATCACCTTTGGAAAAAGAAGTATAAAGAATAGTGTATATAGTTCATTAATTTCCTAGTTAATTTATTAATTGATCTTTAGAAAGCAGAGCCTCTGGCATACCAACAGTTTAGAGAGAAAACAGGGAAACTATAGCTATAATTTTAATTTTATTATCTCATGAAAATATACTTAAAATCCCTTTGATTTCTTATTCATAAGGTGTATAAAAAATTTCTCGTTTTCCAGCTTTGTGAGAATGTTTAAGAGTGACTGAATGAAGTGAAACCTATCAATACAGTATTTACCTCTGTTGCTTTTTCATTTTTAATGTGTCTTTTTGCCTACAATTTGGGAGCTACTTCATTGACTTAGGACTTATAGTAGTATATCATCTGATAAGAGTGGCTATAAATACTATCATTCTGAAAATGTTGATGATTAACTGTTTAAACCACATCTTTAGAAAACCCACGATCTGTATTTAGATAATCCTAGAAAGACCTTTTTTATGGTCTGTCTGGTCTGGATCTTTTGAACAAAAGTGACTTTTTGAAGAGAGAGTATACTTAGGGTTAGGGAAGGGAAAGCATCATAGAAGAGGTGGCTCCTGAGCTAAGCCTTTAGAAGAATTTCAATCAGTTAGTCTACCAACAAACATTTATTAAGTACCTACTATGTGCTAGGTGCTGAAAGATACAAGGAACAAAAATGAAACTGATCCTTTCATTCTTTTAAAGTTGATGAGTATGGGAGTTGGTGAGGGAGTGTCTTACAGGTATGGGGGAACAGATTGGAAGAATACAAAGAGATGGGAAAATATTGGATGAATTCAGGCAACAGACAATAGCTTGAATGCAGTATAGAGTGTGTTAAGGGAAAACACATAGGCAGCTCATCAAAGGAAAACACATTAAACCAATTCACACCAAGATATTAATGATTTAACACATCCATTGCCTCTTGATAGAAGAGACTGAAGAACCTTAAGATTATTGGAAAACTTTTGGGCTGCTGAATAGGATGGAGAAAGCAAAGCACTAAAAATATGTCTTATATATTTACCAATTTTGCTTGACTGGCCTAATTAATTTAATGCAAGCCTTTTATGATGAAAGGAGGAACATGAGAGCTATCTTCATATGAAGGGCTCTCATGTGGTAGATGGATTAGTCTTTGGGGGCATAATTAAGATTCAAATTTTTGAAAAACTTCTTTTAAAATTATTTTGTTTTTTAATATCAGACATTCCCTGCCCCTGGAGAAAAGGGAAATATTCCCCCTTTATAACAAATATATATAGTAAAACAAAATAAAGTCCCATATTTTTCATGTCCAAAACCATATTCTGCATCTTACATTGAATATCTTTCATTATGTGGGTTCCATGTTTCCTCTGAAATTGTGGTTGGTCATTGCAATGTTCAGCATTCTTAAATTTTTCAAGATTGTCTTTAAAATGTCATTATCGTGCAAGTTGTTCTACTTTTGCTCACTTCGCCCCACATCTGTTCATATAAATCTTCCCAGTTTTTTTGGAAACAATCCATTTTATAATTTCTTACAACCCAATAATGTTCTATCATATTCACGTTCCGTAGTTTGTTCAGCCATACCACACTTGTTGGACACTCTCTACCTTCCAGTAAGAAAGAACTCATTAACAATGAGAGCTACCCAGGAGTGGAATTTGCTGCCTCAGTATATAGTTAGTTCTCAATCATTAAATGTTTTTTAAAAATATAAGTACCTGTTGGGGATGTTCTAGAGAAATTTCCTACATGAGATGTGGTAGTTTAGGCGAGAGGAACTCTGATGGACCTTGATCTGATGATTTTTTCCTACACAAAATGCCTATAACATTTGGTAAAATATAAACAAACGAATTATGGAATTATTTTCCCAGGCAAAGTGCAAAGGTAAGCAAGGTGTAATGGAGGACAATTAATGCCCCATACTGTGCTATTAAAGTATTCCCCTCAGTGGAGGGGGAGAGAGAGAGGGCTCTTGAAATACTCTTTGTTCTTTGACACTTCCAGGTCCTCCTCCTACCACATCAGTCAGTTACCTCTCCTCCCTTTCAAAGTCCTAGTAGCTATCGTCTACAGACTCCCAGGATGTTCCCCTTCCTTCCTTAATGAATTCAGTACCTGGCTCACAATCTTTCTTTCCTTCCTACCTCTTGCCCTCATATTAGGTGACTTCAACATACAAATAAATAAAGATAGATAGATAGATAGATAGATAGATAGACAGACAGACAGACAGACAGATAGATAGATGGATAGATAGATGGATGGATAGATACTCCATCAAATACCCAAACCTCCCTCCCTTGACCTACTCATTTCTCATGACTTACTCCTTCAGCTCCCCTCAGCCACACACAGATATGGTCATTGACTGTAAATACACCGTCTTGTGTATTTTGGTGTTCTGTTATTGGATCACAATTGACCTTTCACCATTCTATATACCTTCCAATAAAAAGTTATACTCTTCCTCTATAATGGTGACCTATAATCAGTCACTTAACACCTTAGTTCTCTCCCAGGTTATCACTTCTGTACTGACCACACTTTTCCCATTTGACCTTTTGGTGAACCAGTTCAACTCTACATTGTCCTCTTGAGTACCTTGCTCTCTCCTCACTTTGCCGACTTGGGCCAGCATTTTAGGCATCCTGCCAGGCTTTCACAGTTACCAGACAATTCTCAAAGCACACAGAATCTCAACTGTACTTGTGAATGGCTGGTATCACTTTTCTTTGCCATTCTACCCTTCCATGAAATGGATACTATAGTATTATAATTTTATTGTTATTACTATTAGCTCATTCTTTTTGATGGGGTTTAGAAAGAAGCAGTTTAAGAATAAATTGATATCCTGCAACTCTTTTATTTAATGTTTTATGAACTCTTGAACAGGTGAGTAAAATGACAGCTTTTTGTAAGTGGATGAATATTGGGTTATAATCTCATCTAGTGTAGAATTACTCTAAGAAAAAAAGGCTAATATGTATTACTATAGGATTTTACTGTATAGAGTTGTCCTCCAGTGGATGCAATTTATGCCTATCATATATGCAATTCTGAATTGTAATGGTAATCTCAGCTGTAATGTGACCTGTTTTTGTTTCATTTAATTCTATCAAACCTTCATTAAACAAACAAAAAAGCTTATTTGGGAAAAAAAATAAAATGCATAGTATACACCAGGATAAACTCATGGCTCACAAAGAATAGCCACATAAAAGCACAGAAACTATATAATTTGTTTCTTTTTTTTAAAACAATTGGGGTTAAGTAACTTGCCCAAGGATTCACAGCCAGTTATTTTGTGTGGATGTTAAGTATCTGAGGCCAGAACCAATCCCGAGTCCTCTCTACTCTGGGGCCAGCGCTCTTACTCACTGCGCCACCTAGGCACCCCTAATCTGTTTCATACATAGATAAAAAGAGTATTACATTAGAGTCAGTCCTAACCAGCTTAGTTGAGATGATGGTTAAATTTCCAGTGTGAGCATTTTCATTTCAGAAATTGGTAATTACTACAAATCAGGGCTTGATTTGTTGTCATGTTTATTGTCTAAACTTAAGAAAGTATTGTAGCATCAATGCAATATTCACAGCGCCAATGGCAGCTATGAATATGCCAGCATAGTTCTCAATTGCAAAATATAGCAGACTCTTCATATAGAAGAAGGGGGAAAACATTTATTCAGATACCAGAAAGCCAAATCCCAAAACTGAATCCATCATAGCAACAAAGAAGTTGATACACCATAGCACAGCAGGGAGCCACACCATCCATCAGCCTTCCCACAAACAAACTCTCACAAGTCTAGTTGTCACAGCAGGGAGCAAACACAAGCCTTGCTGCCTCCTTGCCTGCAAGTCCTCTCTCTCCAAGCATCTAGCTGCTCTGATTCTCAGGTTCCTGTGGGCTCTGCTCCACCCTTCAGCAAACTCCTCCCACCACAGACTCCATGTGATTACATTTGACCTAATAGGGGGCAAGGAAGATCTTCAAAGCAGGAAAGATCTTCACCTTCCCTTAGGCCTATTAAGGGGCAGGGAAGATCTTCAAATTCCCATTACCATTATAAGTATAAATAATGCAGAATAAATAAAGTAAAATAAAAGTGTATTATACTTACATTTCTGCCCCTACGAAATCTGGTTGTTAAACATTTACCAGCACACCCCTGAACTGATCTATAAACATTGTTTGATCTCATTAGGAGTGAAGTAGAAAGCTCAGACTAGACTGGAGCCCTGGTGACTGAAAACATCTACAACAATGACTACTATTCCTAAACTGGCATTTTATATAGTGTTTTAAGGTCCACAAAGTACTTTTATCCATTATCTTATTTAAGCTTCATAACACCCATGAATATATTCACAATATTATATAGCAGCCCCTCTAAGATACACCTGTTGGCAAAATTCTTCTATGATATCTTTTACTAGTCCATTTAAAATCAGTGAGGGTGTGGTTTCCAAGACAAGTAAGGATATTTGTGTTAAGCTACCAACTAGCCGAATTAGTTAAATGATCTCTAAGATCTTAGTTCTGAAGCTCCATGAATATAAACTCCCTGACTCAGTTTCCTCCATCAGAATAAAGAATCCTAAGGTCCCTTTTAAAGCTAGTGTCCTATGATTCTGAGGTTCCCATTATCATTTTTAGGAAAATATTTACATCGGTAAGCCTCTGAGAGTGGGTTCCATTTGTCTGTCAGAGTAGATGAGTCTGACAGACCAACATTCTGAGAAGACTTTGTTGAATGGTGACATCTTGTGAGGCAGCTGTGTTTACTGCTTGTATAATATTTATGCAGTGGTACTATAAACTACAAGTTTCCTCCCCTTTAAAAGAAAAATATTTTCTTTTTGAAAGAAATAGTCCTCTTGAAGCATAAAATATCATTATTTTCTCAATGTTATTAGACAAACTGTCTAATTAAATTGTAATTATATATCAGTGTAGCCACATAAAAGCCTTGGTAGAAAAACTATTCTAATTAAGTATTGATTAGACACATTGAACATGTAGTAGTGTAGTAATCTCTTGATAGGTAAAATTGAATTATTTGTTTCGAAAGTGAATTCTAAAATATACCAACACATTTTAATGCATATTTTTTATTTAATTAGTCACATTTTAAAAATTCCAGTCTTACACTGAGAACAGAAAGACTAAGTTAACAGAATGAGGTCATTGGCCTCTTGTTCCATGGAGCCCCTCAATCATCTATCCCAGTGTCTTTTTTTTTTTAGTTCTATGTTCTATGGGGTGTCCTGCACAGGAAATTTAATAGCTGTTTAGATTAGAAAAGAAATAATGTGGAATATCCCCAAAATATTTTCACTTACTTCCCAGGGTTGTTGTGAGGATAAAATGAGCTAGTATTTCTAACATCCTTTGCAGACCTTAAGTTACTATATTAAAGCTAGTTTAACATCATCATCATCATCATTATGCCCAAATATAGTGAGAATACTAGAATATTTGATGTCCACATGGAAAACTTGTTCTGAACATACCACCAACATAATAATGGCAAGAAAAATTGAGACAAAGCATAGTATCTTCTATCGAGACTATTTCAACACTGTGGTGTCCCTATCCTTGAGCCCATTATGATCTCTTGAAGAGAATTGAGTAAATTTTTCAAGTGAGAATATTGTATCAATCACTTGAAAAAACATGAATGACATAAAATCATATGACTCCACATTATCCTTGAGCCCATTATGATCTCTTGAAGAGAATTGAGTAAATTTTTCAAGTGAGAATATTGTTTCAATCACTTGAAAAAACATGAATGACATAAAATCATATGACTCCACATTAAACAGCTCCTCCATCTTGTGGAAATTTTTGGACTATGTACCAAAGAAGAATCCAGACTGAAGGCTTTGAACTCTAAATGAAAAGGTCAAATTGAACTAATGAATGAAGAATACTTACCTTACACTATATATATATATATATATATATATATATATATATATATATATGTATGTATATATATATGTATGTATGTATGTATGTATGTGTATACACACGCATCCCTTGGTGGTCTTTAGGCAAGAGAAACTGAGCATTAGGGTAAAAGGAATGGCTGTGTGTGTTTAAAGACTACCTGCCATCCTGCAATCTAAGCATAATGGAACAAATGCATTTAGAGCAATTAATGCCAATGTAATACCAGTTTTATAGCATACTTTTGGCATAGTAAAGTGGACAATAATGGATATAGAAGGTATACAGAGAAAAACCATGCAATGTTCATGAAACACAGGGCTTATTACCCAAAAGCTAACACTTCATCATCAGAAAGGAAAAAGAATATTCAGGGCACATAATAAACAGGGTAAACATTTACCAAAATACTTTGGGGACACACAGAACTCACTTTAGAAAGCAATAGTAAAGTCTGGCAATGGTTATACATCCCTGGATTGTTTGAATGTAAGCAAATGTGGTTTTATCTCTGACTAGTGCCTACGGAATGGCTATGATCTAATAGTAGAAACAAAATGTTCTCTGTGGGGGTATTAAGGTGAATTCAACTGAAAACATATTGGCAAACACTAGCCATAGAGGCTAATTCATGAAGATTTGTGTACAGCATCAAAGAGGTTTATGAAAGCAATTCAGGATTGGGTCATTGCCACACAAAATGTTTTTTTGTTTTTGTTTTTGTTTTTAGCATGCCTGGTCTATTGACTGCTGCAGAATATGAAAGGGGATGGTAAAAAATGTGGAAAATATCAGAGCAAGTTGAAAAAGTCAAACATTAATTAAATAACTAGAAAGCAGGTGACTAAAATGATATACCAGAAAAAATCTCATTATTCTTTGTGAACTAACATCCCTACACTACAGATAACCCTCAAATATCCTTGAGAACCAATCCAATAAATGCTTGTAACTAGAATATTATTTCATATAGAACAGTTGCCCACAACCAATCAGAAAACCCCCCCAATATATTTCTACATATTAAATACAGTATCCAAACTATATTAAAGAAAAACTTCTAAAGTATTGATGATACTTGGTGGAAGAAATTAAAATCATGTGGGACTAGGAAGACATGTTCATTCTGCCATTCTTTCTACTGTTGGACTTGTCCTGCAGACAATTTGCTTGAGTCCATAGAACTTCTATCCAGATACTCTTTCAAATACAAAAAAATAATCTTTTTTCCCCCTTGGTCAATAGTCCACAGAATATTAAATATGAAAAACAATAAAGCAGGATAGTGACTCCTCCCTGGTTTTTTTTGAAACCTGTAAAAAGAAATATTCATTATTATATATAAATATGTCAATATTAATATATAATATTAAGATATCATAGTATCCGGGCAGCTAGGTAGCACAGCGAGTAAGAGCACTGGCCCCAGTGTCGGGATGACCTGGGGAATTGAATCTGGGCTCAGACACTTAGCACCCACCCAGAAATAACTGGCCGTGTAACCCTGAGCAAGTTACTTAACCCCAATTGCTTAAAAAAAAAAAGATATCATAGTATCTTGTAGTAGCAGTAATATCTTGTGATGCAAGGAACTTGCCCAAGGTTAAACAGTCCTTAAATGGCAGAGCCAAGACCCAAACCGAGGTCTTCAAGTTCCATGCTGTTTTATGCTCCCTTTCCCAAAGGAGACATCTCTCTTCCCTTTGGGATTATAGATGATTCTTGAATTTCTACCATTCAGGAATAATTTCTGTTCATTTAATAATCACTGCCCTTGTTAGTATGCAAATAACTTTGGAAAGAGTAGCACATTAAGCTGATAAAGTTACTTATTCCTTATAAATTACTTTGTAAGAAATTTTATCTGTTTTTACAACTGATACCTAAGATCAGAATTTAATAATGGAGAGTGGGCATAGGGGGTCTGCAACCCCAAGTAAGGCAGACCTAAGACTAGAGACAAAGTTGTAGGGTGCAGGAGGCCCAAAGGTAGATTGTAGAGAGAGAAGAGAAGAGAAAGAGAATACTGAAGAAAAATCCCCCATTATTTCATAAATCTGTGTAGGGCTAGCCTCTGTTCCCAGAATTACTCTCAAGAACCCTGGAGAGTTTTCAGTTCCTGTTTTCCAAAAAGAAGTGCAATTGATGTTTTTGTTAGTTTTTCCTAATGACACTGTCAATCAGAAGACAGAAAGCAGAATCTGATTCAATGACTGATTCCCACCTCCTTCCACTAATGAACAATAAACTACACTTACCTCAGCTGATACTTTATATGATTTATAACATAGTTGGTTGTTATTTCCTATATTGTGTTCCCATTTCAGAGAAGCTTCATTCTTAGCTGGAGTTTTGCTATGAGTTGTAGCCCCCTATTGTGTTCTTGACAAGCTAAATGGCTGGGATTTAAAGATACTGACATGTAAAGCAGGCAGATTTCCATATGTCTCACACACTCGGTGATGATTAATAGTGGCAAAAGCATTGGATTACGAAACTCAGACTGTGGATTAGAGTTCTGTCTCTGCCCCTTTAAGAATTTTCTTTTAAGGAAGTTTGATTCCTCACCAGAGGGAGATGGTGACTTCCAGACCTCAAGTTCCTAATTCTCATGGAGAAAGATGGAAGTGTTTAAGGAGCTTGTTTAGGGCTAGAATTTCCCTCTCAGAGGAGAAGATAGTTTTGCCTCTGTCTTTTCTTAATTTTTCACTTTTGCTAGTTTTATTCTAATTTTATTGATTTTTCTTTCTTTTTTTCCAATTGTTTGGGTTGCAACACAATAACCTATGAAAGCATAGTAGAATGTCCTTTGTATGTTGAATAAGCATTCCTTTGTAAATTGGGAGTGATTACAATCCTCAGACCTACAAGCTGTGGTAGACCAGGGCCTTCCCAAAAGACTGTTAAATTTGGAAATGTATGATAATTGTGCCAGGGTACTCTGAGATTCCTTAGAGTAACAGACTAGAGGAGTCAGTGAAAGGACAATGTTTGAGCCTCCCAAGATTCGAGAGAACTTTACAGAACTAAGACTTTGGACAAATATGACAACTGAGCCCCATTTAATTTGCTAAGGACAGAAAATATTTACCCAGGGGAAGAATATACAAGAGTATTTCTAGAGCTGCCCTTGCTATTTCCAGCCAGCCATATGTGGTTAGTGCATTGCCTCAAACTCTCCATTGCTTCTTGGTCCTTCCTTTTTCTCTCCACATCCCATGACTGTGACAGAGGGGTGGGGTTCAGAGTGAATTATTAAGGAAAGAGAGCCTTTGGCTCAATTCCTTCCTTCAGTTCTCCAGGATGTGTGGCACATAATTCTCTTACTGAGGGTAGAAATAAGAGATGTCCTTCCCCTTGACCCTGTCAGCCTGGAGGGGCTCAGTTGGTGAATTTGAATGTGAGTTTTGGGTTTTTTTTTCCTATTTTGTGCTCTTCCTCTGAACTTAAGTGACTAATCTTTGATCTTGAATGTGTCCACTGTTGGAGGCAGTCTTCTGAGTTCAGGAAGTTTGGAGAGCAAGGTTTTGAGTTTACTGAATAGAGCTGTCATCTGGATCTTTCTGTGTCAGAGAAGATAGGGAGAAATGGGGCAAAAGTTCAACTTTTATCCTGGTTTGCCAGAAGGCATGGACCTAAAGGGAATGGTTTGAACAGTACAGAGCTGAAGTGTGTGGTAAATTGGTACAAACCATTGGTTCAGACTGGGGGCACATATCCCCACAAGTACATTCAGAGTCCAGGGGAAAGTGGGTTCAAGCTTAAAGCCCATGTGGCAAAGGGTGGCTTCTGCAGTCCCTGGAAATCCTTTTACCAGAGTGCTCAAGCTGTCTTCCTTACGGTATGTTATAGCTTTCTGCTGATATTCTTGTAGAATACAGAAACTGCCATTCTTCAGTGTGTCTAGTGTGTCCCCTGCTGCCAATCACTGCTTCTCCCAGGATGCTCCTTGGATGCAATGAGAAGCCAAAGTCCTCTGACCCTCTGAAGTTCACAAGGTCATCCTCTGGTTAAAGTGGTAGGGTGAGAAGGCAAAGGTTCTAAGCATTCCCTCCCCAAGTAATACTCAAGAGCTTGGCTGGAACTGCTTTCCCCTCTAAGCTGCCAGATGCTTGAATTCTGCGTTTCAAACTGGTTTTCTATTTTATAGAAGGAACACTGGGCATAAAAAAGTATAATACCTTTAATTGATTCAAAATAGATTTTCTTACCTGAAAATGTAGGAAGGCTACAGAATATGTTAATTATTTTAAGTGGGACGGGGGTGTGTGAGTCAAATTACCTCCTTTTACATTTCCTCCATTATAAAATTCATTGTGCTTGGGAAATATAATGGGGGGGGTGGTGGTCAGCGAAGTCCATAATCTGAATTCTGAATAGCTTTCTATTGAGGAAGTGCTGCATTATTCCTTTTGAATGCTTTCCTCAGTGCGTTGCAACAGAATCTTAGGAAAAATGTGTATGGCACCGTTTAAAATCAAATCTGCTAATTAATATCCTTCCATGCTTTGAAATATATGGTGATACAATTTAACCCAAATTTTTCTAATAGGTTATAATCACTTCTATCAATGGTTGTAAAAAGCCTTCCCCAAACCAAAACAATAAAGAAATGAGGAAAAAAAGGATCTCCTAGTGAAAGCCTAGAATTTACAGAGCTCCCAGAGGAAGTAGGACATATCCCACAGGGATTGGAGACCTGAAGTTGAATGAAAGCTCCTCCTTAACCTTTTAGGTGAGTAATTAAACCAATTTATTTTAGTCCTCGTGTAGCAACACTAGTCTCCTAACTCCAGCAGGGCTGAAACCTTTGCCATCTTCCTTTCCCATTAAGGACTGCCTTATGCTCTGGGCTTAGTCATATACCAAGTGCTACAATGTAACACAATCTAGATGAGAATGAGTTACTCACCCTCTTTGTTTACCTCTGAGTGACCCTAGTGTGAAGGATGCTTCCCCCTCCTCTTTTCCCTAGCCTGGGTTTAATCCTGAGCTAATTTGCAAAGGAAAAGACAATGATGTTTCCTATTTCACATGGAAAGCATAGTCTCCAATCATATGGATCTCTTTCCTACAGAGATTAAGGAACTGAAATTTCCTAGAAGTTCCACCCAACCACTCCTCACCATTTTAATGAAAAACCAAACTATACAGGGTGCAAATGATAACTAACTCTTCAGTGATTTCTGCAGTGTATTATTGGACCAGCCTACCTGGAATCTATCTTATACCATAGCTGATCCCTCAAAAGGTCTAGGAAAATTTCCTCGGAATTCTAATACCAAAGGGCATCCTTAAAATTTTCTAACTTGACACAAAACAAATTATCTTAGAGAAAAACCAACTTGGGAAGGTTGTCAAAGAGGTACAGGGCTCCCTGTAAGGGATCAAAGAGAGTTGATTTCTTTAGGTTTCTAGGTCAACTGACAAACTTTATCCCATTACTTATATAGTCCACAAGAATCTGAGATAAGTTTTATGTACTCATGTCCCATATAGGCAAGCAATATATGATGATTTAAATGCAAAAAAAGAAAACCACGATCATTTAGAAACTTGGCACCAGTATTTTAGGGATACCAACTCCATATTTGTCAAATTAACTATAGTATTCACACTAGGTACAATAAATAAGCATTCAAACAAGCAAAAGACATTAAAAAGAAATAGAATTTACATAAGGAAACACAATGGAAAATAGCCTATTCAAATAAAATCTGTAACAAAAGAAATAAACATGCTGTTTTTTCTCTAGTCAATCCTAAAAAACAGGATTCCAATAACAAAAGTTGACTCTAACCTTTATGGAAGAACATTCTTTTCTCCCTGTTGTTTCAACCAGTTATAGCTAACTGCATGTTACGTTTTATGTGTAGAATGTTTTCCTTTGTCTATTGAGTTTTCATATTTACACATAACAGATCTTAGGTCTGTACCATTATCTTATGACAATTTATTCAATCTTTTATTTTCTTGTCTTAAACTGAAGTATGATTCTTTTTATGCCTCCTCTCTCTGGAGGATGTCTCATTTTGCTCTATTTTCATGACTAGTCCTTAATTTATAAATACATGATTTTCAAATTATCTACTACACATATTGCCATAAGTTTCCCTTTGCTCGCTTGGTGCTTGGAAGTGTCACTCCCATTGTTTAGCCACACCCTAGGCCATTGGAGATGGTACCCAGAACTCTAATTCCCCTCCTTCAAAATAGTGCTAATGGCACTATATGCATAATATTCTCTGTATTCTGGTGTTACTAAAGTACAGAGCTTTATCTAGCATTATCTCTTCCTGCTCCACTCCACTTATTCTATGGTCCAGTTAAATGAAATACTCGGCTACTACTAAACCCATCTCTCTCCTCACCAATATGTACCCCTTAAACATCTCACATGCTCTAAACTTCTGTCTTTTTTGCTCTTTCAATGGACCTAGAATAGCACTCCATCTTCAGGTTTGATTAAAATCTTATCAATATTTTAAGTCTCATTTCAGATGCTACCTTCTTAATGAAATTTATCCTGATCTCAACAGTTAGTATCCATTCTGCTCCCTAGGAGATCAAGTAACGCTTGAGTTGTATCCGTCATGGTTTATTATTTTGTATTGTAATTATTTGTTTAAAATGCTTTATTAGATGGTAATTCCCATGAGGGAAGAGATTCTATTTTGTTTCATCTTTGTGTCTCCTCTCCACTCCACCTACTTACCTCAGAGTACTCAGCACAGAGCTCTACATATAGACCTGGATTTTAATTTTTTTCTCTTATATTTATTTGTTGTCATGAACTTGATAAGTAAATACAGATGTTTTTCTATACAAAGAATAATAAAAAAGTACTACATCGAAGTTGTGAATCTTCTTTACTGACAAAACAAACTTCAACTTTGTAGAGCTGATCATAATCCTTCAGATCTAGAAAAACCTAAGAAAATGTAAAAGAAAGTACTTGAATACCATTTTAGAAAATTAAGATATGATATCAATGACTGAATGGAAATAGAAAGGATAATGCATATCTCCATTGTATATGGCACACTTATGGAAATTGATTATATGCCAGGGCATAAAACTTCATAAAATGGAAAAAAGCAGCAGTTTTAAAGGCATTATTTGTGAATAGAATGAGTCTCTATTCTGCCTCATGCCTTTCTACAATCTTTCATTTCCCCTGCATGCTTATTTGCTGATAGTAATGTGTTTCAATACCAAAATTTTTATTGTATTTATGTGTTTATTCCATTATTTGATTCAAATAAGTATGAAGCCATTAAATGTCCAATTTTCTTCACCCTTCTTCCATGTTTGCATATTCTTCTGATTTATGCCAAATATTAAGTCCTTCCTTTTCATCACTTCTTCCTTAGTAGATTTCTTTTTCTTTGTTCTCTTAAAAAATCTGCAAACAAAACAAAACAAAATAAAAAAGCCCTACAAAAAAAAGTATGAAGTCACACCCAGAATTTCTTTTTGTTTTATTTAATCCCCTCCAGTGTCCTTAGAATTCCTTCAGAATCCCCAGTTTAGGAATTTATTCTGTCCTCTGCTGTGGGATGTCAGTGGATGTTGGGAGATCAAACTGGTCTCAGACCTTCTGCACAAAACCCTGGCAGGCACTGACATCCTGGAGTTAAGTTGGTCCTTGCTCCTGTTGCAGCTCCCATTATTCTAAGGACTACATGGCCAGGCTTTGTCCTAGTTTCCTTTGGGAGATTCCAATAGACTAAAGCCAAAATCCACCTTTATGTCCTCAGTTACTGGATCACATCTTGGATTTCAATTCTTCCCCTTATACCTTTCAGAGCAGTGGCTTGCTTCAGGTTCATTTGTGGGAGCTTACACTGGCTTCCCTATCATGACTCCTCTCCCCAACTTAACTGGTTTTCTCATTGACTTGAATTAGTTATAGCTTCCCTGGTGTGGCTCCCCTCCCCACCTGTGATAGTTTCTGTATTTACCTGAGTTTGTACTAACTTTCCTAGAGCTGCCTTTCTCTTCTCATTTTTGCTAGTCTTTTTGGATTGGATGGGGGATCTTCTAGGTTTTTTCACCCCACTTTTCTTTTTCATTGTTCTTTCTAGGGTCTTTTCAGGTGTTTTTTGGAGTTCATACAGCAGAGGTGGGCCTTTCACATCATGATCTTAGTATAGATTGTTATTCATATTGAAAGACTAGCCTTTTACCCCTAGATAACCAAAAAGTGCCATTGTGGACAGATGGCTAAAGGTTACTCTTCCCCTCCCCAACTGTCCCAGAGAGTGGAAAGGGCTGAATATTCACACTATTTGTTTTTGTCCCCGGGACTTGGTTTTAATCAAGAGCCTTCTCTTTGGCAATTGTCCATTCCTTCCCCTTTCTCAGGTGTGCAGCAGAATAGAACATAGATCAAAGGTTCAAGTGGCTGTAACAATTGATTCACAGTGAAATCTGTTCTTTCCTCTTATGGGGGTGTTATAAGTTTATTAATAAAATATATTTTTAAAAAACTGCTTGTCAGACCCTCAAGTGGCCACTGCTGCCAAACCAGAAAAGTGACTTTACAGCTAGTTAAGTTTTATGTATATAGAGCAGCAAGAGCTGTCCCATTTGAGCTCTCTGACTATAATTAAAAGACATATGTAGAACAATGGAGATCAAGTTCATCTTTTATCTCGGGAAAAGCAGACTTAAAAATACTACTGAAATAGCCAAAAAAAAAAAAGCAGCTTAAAAGAGAAACAGGAAACTTTGTATTTAAATCTTCATTATTCTGGATAGAAGCAGAGAGGGAAAGAATATCTCATCTGGGGAAAAAGTTCGCTGACAAGTGGACTTATTGTTCACTCTGGTTATTACTGTTTTGTCTGTATCTGGTGGATGAAGAAGTTCGAAGTATGAATGAGTTTTATTTATTTTTGTATGGTGGAAGGATGCATTTTTTTGGTGCACAAGAAAAAGTAAACAAATTGAAAATATAGGATATTCTCCCCAAACCATTAAACAAAACAGCATAAAATAAAATTTGCAATGATTACTAGATTGCTTTATATTCCTGCAGAACCATAACTAGAACAGTTCAACAGAACTTTGCCCTAGAGTGATGAAAGCATTGGCAGTCCTTCATATCACATAAACAACCAAGTTTAGTACCTAATTAGCAAGAATGATTAATTAAAATTCGAAGCTCTCAGGACACTCTCTTACTCTTTTATTCCCTAACCCTTAGCAGTAACACAGGTGACTTCCTTCCCAGGCTCCCATCCCCACTCCCATTCTGTGTTCAAGTGAATCTATCTTTAAAAGTTATTTTGTGAATTTTAAAACATGTGCGATTCATGCTGCTTTTCTCCAGGCATAAAAACCTAGTAAATAGATTTCCATCTTCCTGATTTGTGAAACATAATCTTCCATTCAAAAACTTTTTAAAATTGTGTGGCTTTTAAAATTTACTCCTTTGGAATTTATTGTGGAATATGGTGTGAGCTGCTGGTCCAGACTTATTTTTTATTTGTTTGTTTCCTGGCTGGTATCTACTAGTATTGGTTGAATAGAGTTGTTGCCCCAGTAGTTTGTATTCTTGTGCTTATTGGGCACTAAATTGCAATATGTATTAGTTTTTTAATTTTATAGATCTAATCTATTCCACTAATCTTTATATTTTATTCAATACTAAAGATAAATATTTTATAATGTAACTTGAGATCTGGTAATGCCAACCCCACTTTCTTTTCAACTTATTTCTTTGCTTCTCTTTATATTGTATTTTCCATGTTTATATAGTTTCTCTATATGAATTTTGTTTATATTTTGTCTGATTCTATAGTGTTCTTATTGGTAGAGGCTAATTATGTAAATTAATTTGGTTAGTGTTTTTTACTATGTTAATTTAGTCCTGCCATAAATGATGAATATATCTCCAGTTATTTAAATCTTCCTTCTATTTTGTAAAAAAAAACAAAACAAAAACAAAAAACTTGATTTTATTTATTTAAGTCTTGTATATGTATTGATGGACTAACTCCAAGTGGTTTAGTGTACTTTTAAAAGTTATTTTAAATTATATTTCTCTTTCAATTAGTTTCCCTCACATTTCCTTAGTAATATCAGGAAATACTGATGCTATTTATGGATTTATTTTTTATCTTCCTGCTTAGATGAAGTTACTCTCTTGATCAATTTGTATTCTTTTATTCTCGATTGATTTTGTTTGTTCTCTGTGGTTTTAGAGAAAAGCCATTATAGAATCTACAAAAGGAGACATTTCTCCTCTTCTTTGCCAATGCCAACTCACCTTATTTTTTCCATTTTATTACTATAATTGTCATTTCTAGTATTATGCCAAGTAATAATGGTGACAGTGAGCGTCCAGGATTTTATAAAATGTTTCTCCATTATATAAAACTACATATATTAGTTTTAGATGGATGCTTTTTGTTCATATTAAGAAGGGAATATTTCATTCTTATGCTTTTAAAGTTTTTTAATAGCAGATATGAGTGTTGAATTTTACCAAAGTTTCGTTTCTTCATCTCTTGATATAATCACATAGTTTTTTATTATTCTATCAGTAATATGCTTTATTGTGCTAATTGATTTTTTTAAATGTTGAACTATCCTGGCATTGATCTTAAGCATGTGAATAACTTTTTGCATATATTACTTTAGAGTCTTTGCCAATATTCTATTTAGTAATTTAACATCAATTCTCATTGGTGATTCTGGACCATGGTTTAGTCTTTTTCTCTGATTTGTCCTTTCCTGGATTGTATATAAAGACCATATATCTTTTATAAGGGATTTCATAATAAGTCTTTTTACATTTTTAATGCAATTTCTGTAGCAGAGGAAATTTTTTGTTGTTTGGATGTTTGCTAGAATTCACTTGTAAATCTATCTCATCCTATAGAAATTCATTTATGCATTGCTCA
Organism: Petaurus breviceps papuanus; assembly: GCF_028583685.1. NCBI lineage: Eukaryota > Metazoa > Chordata > Mammalia > Diprotodontia > Petauridae > Petaurus > Petaurus breviceps. The sequence goes on from NW_027185809.1 coordinate 24,131,362, forward strand.
TTTTCTTTTCCTGAGATTAGTTTGTTTAGGTTATGCATTTCCTACTTTTTAATTTCAGTATTTTTGTATTATTCATCCATAACATTTAAATGTCCAGTTTGTTAGTGCATATGATGGGGAAAATTATTTATGATAATTTATTTACTCTCCATTATTGGTGAGTTCCTCTTCATTTTTAGTTCTTTTGTGTATTTTAAAAAAATTTCTAAGTCTTCAAGTTTTTTTGTTAATATTTTCTTGATTTGTTGCAATTTGTATTACATTATGGTCCATAACTAATGAAACCATAGCTCCAAATCAAAGGGAAAAATGAAAAATTAAAATCTCTTAGATTTTTCTCCTTTAAAAAAATCTCTTTATGAGTTCTTTATGGCCTAGAGCAAAAGCATTTTTAAGGTGATATACAAGCCTGAAAAATGAGTACACTTATTTCTGTTTAGTTTTTTCATAACTTCATTAAATCCATTTTTTCAATATTTGGTTAATCTGTATTTTTAAAAATTTATTACATAATAGAGTGCAAAATCCTTGAAGGCAGAGATTTTTTTTTTGGTCTTTGTATCTTCAGTGTCTAGCATAGTGCCTTGATCATAGTAGACATTAATAATAAATGTTTCTTAATTAAATTTAATTGAATTATTCTTTTTGTCTAGTTCCTAAATAGGAATGTTGAAATTCCAACTCTTTTTACATTTTTTTATTGCACTTTATTTTATTTTTTCCAATTATATGTAAAAATAGTTTTCAACACTTGTTCTGGTAAGATTTTGAGTTCCAAATTTTTCTCCTTCCCTTCTTTCCTTCCCTTCTCCCCAAGACAGCAAACAATCTGATATAGGTGACACACATACATCTTGTTAAACATGTTTCCACATTAGTCATGTTGTGAAAAAAGTATAAGAACAAAAGGGAAACCATGAGAAAGAAAAAAATGAAAATAACATACTTTGATCTGCATTCAGACTCCATAGTTCTTTCTCAGGATATTGACAACATTTTCCATCATGAATCTTTTGGAATTGTCTTGGATCACCGTATTGCTGAGAAGAACTAATTCTACCATAGTTAATCACTGCACAGTGTTGTTGCTACTATGAACAATGATCTCCTGTTTCTGCTTATTTTACTCAGCATCAGTTCATGTAAGTCGTTCCAGGTATTTCTGAAATCTGCCTTCTCATCATTTTTTAGAGCACAGTAGTAATCCATTACATTCATATGCCACAGCTTGTTCAGCCATTGCCCAATTTTTGGGCATTCCCTCAGCTCCCAATTCTTTGCTATCACAAAAATATCCTATAAATATTTTTGTACATGCAGGTCCTTTTCCCTTTTTTATGATCTCTTTGGGATATAGACCTAGTAGTGTAAACTTCCATCTCTTAAACTTCCAACTTCCTTTCTTTCCAGGTTTTTTTTAATCATTTCAGTTGTGATACTTGTTATATTTTGTGGGTCTAAATATTGATGCTTCATTGTCTATGGTACCATGAAGATAATATAGTTTCTCTGTTGGACTCTCTTTATTTTATCCCTCTACACAAATATCTTATAAGAAAATTGCTAATGTAAGTCAGTTGCCATGATGATCAAAAGAGCCTAGAGACCACCTAAAAATCCAGATTTGTATCTGATCTCAAACTCTCCATTTCCTTGCTAACAGAAATATAACATCTAACAACATACCTTAAAATAGAAATTCATTTCTAAAGTTTTACACAAAGCAATGGTAAATTGTGAGGATCATCATCTCATAAAATAGTAGAAAGCCAAGAAGGAAAATATAAAAATAAAGAAAGCTAAATGAGGTCAATTCATTGGCATTTAAAAATGAACGTGGAAGGGAGCTGGGGGAGGGAGAGGGAAGGGAATAAGCATTTATATAACACCTACTATGTACCAGACATTGTGCTAAGGGTTTTACAAATATTATCTCATTTCATCCTCACAATAAGGAGATAGTAGTCAGAATGTCATGTATGAACATCAGCAAAATCAGGTTGAAGCATAGAGTGTGGGAAACGTAATAAGTTATAATAATCCTGAAGAGAACCATACAGACTATACATATTTCTTAATTGTACATGGAATCTTTGCACAAATTGTCTAATTATTAGGTCCTAAAAGAGACAACTAGGCGGCACAGTGGATATAACCTGAGGCTTGGGGTCAGGAAGACACGTTCATGAGTGCAAATCCTCCCTCAAACACTTGCTAGCTGTTACCTTGGTTGAATCACTTAACCCTGTTTACATCAGCTCTTCATCATTAAAATGAGCTGGAGGAGGAAATGGCAAAGCACTCCAGTATCTTTGCCAAGAAAACCCAACAGGGTTCACTAAGAGTTAGATATGACTGAGCAACAATAACGGCCTAAAGACCTCATAAACAAATGTTTAAAAATGGAAATGTTAAGTATATTTTCCACTGGTGACAATACAATAAAATTATAATAAATAAATTTAATTCGAATGGAAGGAGATATCTTTCACAACTAGGGAAGAGAATAATTCTTTTGTCGTCGTTGTTTTTTGGAGGAAGGAAGGCAGGGCAGTTGGGGTTAAGTGACTTCCCAAGGTCACACAACCAGTAAGTATTAAGTGTCTGAGGCTGGATTTGAACTCAGGTCCTCTTATTTTTTTGCCTTTTTTTGGAAGGACAATTGGGGTTGTGACTTGCCCAAGGTCACATGGCTAGTTGTTGTGTTAAGTGTGTGAGGCTGGATTTGAACTCAGGTCCTCTTGACTCCAGGTCCAGTGCTCTATACACTGTACCACCTAGCCACCCCAAGGAAGATAATTCTTTTTCTTTCTTTTTTGCTTTTTGGAGGGCAATTGGGGTTAAGCGATTTGTCCAAGGTCACACTGCTAGGGTTGTGTGTGTGTGTGTGTGTGTGTGTGTGTGTGTGTGTTAAGTGTGTGAGGCTGGATCTGAACCCAGGTCCTCCTGACTCCAGGGCCGGTGGTCTATTCACTGCTCCACCTAGCCACCCTAGGAGAATAACTCTTGATAAAATAAAGAATAGAGAGCATCATAAAAGACCAAATGCACAATTTTCACTATATAATATTTAAATTTTTCACAAGAGCAAAGCTGATAGAATTAAAATTAGAAGAATAAATTTAATTGGGAAGAAAATCTTTGCAGCAAAATTATCTGATATGGGTCTAATATCCAAGACATATAGAGAATTGATACTAATATGTAAAAACAAGAGACACTGCTCTGTATATAAAAGGTCAAAGGAAACAAAAAACAGTTTTCTGAAGAAAATTGCAAGCTATTAATAATGATATAACAGTGCTCCAAATCACTAATAATTAGAGAAATGTATGTTAAAAATAGCTGTGAGATCGCACTGCATATCAGATTGGCAAAGATGACAAAAATGGAAAATGCTGATCATCGGGGGAGGTCTAGAAGGACAAGCACAGTAGAGCAGTGCAAATGGGGCTGTTCAGGAAAGCCATTTGGAACCCAAAGTGACTAAACTGTGTACACCCTTCAACTCCATGGCATTGCTATACACCTAAAGAGATCAAAGGAATACTCCTAAGAAGATCAGAGAAAGAAATATGTACATATGTACAAAATAATTATAGCAGGACTTTTTATTGCAGTATAGAACTGGAAAACCATGTAAGGGACCTATCAATTGGAGAATGGCTGAACATACTGTGGTATATTAACGTAATTGTACTGGAAGAGATGATGAATGGGACAGTTTCAGAGAACCCTGGGAATGCTAATATGAAATGATGATGAGTAAATTGAGCAGAGCCAGGACAATTTATATAAAAACTGCAATAAAATAAAGGAAAGAATTAAGAATCCTGATTAATCAGGAATTTGGAAAATTAATGATGTAGCATATTTCCCACTTCTTGGTAGAGAGGTAATTCACAAGATGTGCAGACTAACACATTTTCAGACATAGTCAATGTGTGGATTTAATTGGATCCCCTCCCCCCATACTTATTTGTTATAAGGGAGGGTTTTTATGGATGGAAGAGTAGTGGGGGAAGTGGATGGGTAGTGATATGCAATGCAAAAAATAAATAAAAAGAGGAAAAGGACACCAATCAAACATTTAAAAAATAGAAGACAATCTAAGGAAGCTTAGAATTAATATGGACAAACAGGGCAGTTTTTGGTACTAATATATTAAATTTAAACAAGTATATAAATTTAATTTTTACATACAAACTTTTTACATACATACAGTTTTACATACAAACTTTTTCCTGTTCTTCTGTGTATGTGGAAATGTTAATATTGATGTTTGTTAACTTTATAATACAAATTATTTTTAAAATTAGACAGTGGAGAAATAGCAAACAGAAAGCACATACTCCTCCTTTTTACTTTCTTCTTTCTTTCTTTTGTTACACAGAGTAACAGGCACCAACTCTCTTTTGTCCCTCGTGGTATTAGGGTGGGTAGAAGAACACGAGGAAATGCTTTTTATTTCTTTCTTTTAATCCTTCTCTTCTCTCTCCCTCTTTTCCTCTTCTTGGTTGAGAGCTGGAAAGTCTGTATGGTCTCATTTTAAAGTAGGACACCTGAACCCATGAGAGGGAACCTAATTCCATTCCATTTGCAGAAAGTCTTGTGTTTTATATCTTTACATTTACTATCAAGAATTATAGTTTCAATTAGTATTAGCCATTATTGATGAATTTATATCAATAATGTTTGCACTGAGCTAGAAAAATTCCCCCAAGTCCATGTGTTTGCTAGTTCTCATTAAATCTCTTCCTCCTTAAAAAAAGGAGTGGGTTGGACTAGATTATTTCTAAGGACCTTTCCGACTGTAAGTCTGTGATCTTAGGATATATCCTCCTTTCTTCTGACTAGAGAAAAGAATCACCACCTTTATCATTACCAGAAGAAAGCTATACTTATTATGTAATTCACAGGCAGGGTAGTTAAGTAATTCTCTTGGGAGGAATACAGTAGAGTTGTTTGTCTAAGGACTATACCTACATCTATAATATAGGTGATCAAATTACTGTCTCTTACAGCCCCAACTCTGCTTTAGCTTCTTATTTATTTATTAATATTTTTTTTGGAGGCAATTGGGGTTAAGTGACTGACCCAGGATTACATAGTTAGTAAGTGTCTGAGGCTGGATTTGAACTCGGGTCCTCCTGACTTCAGGGATGATGCTCTTTCTACTGTGCCCCCTATAGTTGCCCCTAACTATTTAATTTAAATCTTACTTATTGTTCAAGTTATTAAGTTCTAAGTTATCACCTCCTCCACCGCCTCCTCCATGAAGGCTTCCCTGATCCCTTTCTTGTATATTTCTACTCTCCTCTTACACAGCCCCACCCTAGTTTGGGTCCTTATCACTTCTCTCCCAACTCTTTTTGCAGTAACCTCCCATTTTGTCTATGCTTCAAATTTCTCACCACTCCAATCCATCTTCTGCAGTCACCAAAGTGATTTCCCAAATTACAGTAAACTCCAGTGACTTGATCCTCTAAGATCAAATATAAACTCCTTTGATATTTAAATGTATTCCTTTATTGTCCTTTTGCACATTATTCTCACTGCCCCTCTTTTCGCAGCTGAAGTCTCAAACCTGGTGTCCTTATCATTTAGTACACATGATGCAGCATCTCCTGCCTGAGCCTTTGCCCCAGCTGTCTCCCCTGCCTAGAATGCTCCCTCCCATGGATGTGCTCTCTTTACTCCTCTCTCTTAGAATTCTTCAACACTCAATTCAAGCAGCATTTCTTTCCTGATCTCTCTCAATTTATACGTACACACACACATACACACATACACATGTACACACATATGTACTTATGACATGTTCATGTTATTTTCCCCATTGGAATGTAAGTTCTTGGAGGGTGGGGACTGTTTTTAGTTTTGTCTTTGCATTATGTTTGGTTACTGAGTGATTGATTTCTCCCCTAGTTAAAGTTAATCACAGGATCTCTCTTAGCCTTTTGTTCTTAATGCTTTTCAAAGAACAATATGAAGTTCCCACTGGGTACAAGGCACTATGCCAGCTAGGGATACAGAGATAAAAATGAAACAGCACTTGACTTTATGGAGTTTATATTCTGCAAGATAGGCAGGTCATATATCTTGTACATGAGTAAGTATATTACAAGGAAAATTAAGAAGAAATAGAATATTAATAACTGGGGTGATTTTCTATCTACTTCTATCTTCATTTATATTATTGCTGTTTGTGCTGAGCTATGCTGGAACTAGTTCAAACTGACTCTCTGAATGATTGTTAATTTTTTTAGTATGAGTATTTATGTCAAGGAAATTGACATACAGCTATATGTCAGGACTTAATTTATTGCTTTTTGGTTGTCCATATTAAATTTAAAAGTATGTACTGGGGGGCAGCTAGGTGGTGCAGTGAATAGAGCACCGGCCCTGGAGTCAGGAGGACCTGAGTTCCAATCTGGCCTCAGACACTTAAGACAAAAACTAGTTGTGTGACCTTGGGCAAGTCACTTAACCCCAATTGCCCTCCCAAAAAAAGGCAAAAAACAGTATGTACTGAATATTTTTTTGGGGGGGAGAGCTGGTTGTTAAACATTTATTAGTGCATCCATGCTTGTATCTCTGTAATTTCTCTCACAATAGTGTAAGATTTTTGAGGTTAAGAACTATTTCTTACTCAACCCAGAGATAGTTGGTGGTGCAGTGGATGGGGCAATGGGCCTGGAATCAAGAAGATCTGATTCCTTTAATTTCTTTATACCTCAATTTCCTCAGCTATAAAATGGGGATAATCATACCACCTACCTCTCAACGTTGTTTTGAGGCTCAAATGAGATAGTATTTTAAAAGCCCTTACCAGAGTGCCTGGCATATAGTTGCTGTTGTTGAGTTGCTTTTCAGTCATGTCTGCCTCTTCATGACCCAATTGGGATTTTCTTGGCAAAGATAGCAGAGCATTTTGTTCTTTCCTTCTCCAGCTGATTTTACAGATAAGGAAACTGAAGCAAACAGGGTGAAGTGTCTTGCCCAAGCTTGATTTTGAACTCATGAAGATCAGTCTTCCTGATTCCAAGCCCAGTGCTCTCTCCACTGTGCCACTTAGCTGCCCCCTGACACATAGTAGGCACTTACATACTTGTTTCTTCCTTCTTTTGTTTCCCTGGTACCGAGCATCTTATTCATCATAGGTGCTTAATACATGTTTGCTCATTTTAATGGAATCGAAAACATAAACCTTTGGATTGAGAACTAGGTGCTGTGTGTTGAAATCTTGGTTCTGCTATGTATTGCTTGTGTGACCTCAGATCTGTTTCCCTATTTGCAATGAAATGGGTGGATCATGAGATGGGCTTCAGTTTTTTTCATTTGTAATGTGGATTAGTTGGAGTATGATAGCCTTCATTTGGCTTCCCAACTTAGGAAGCTTTTTGGAAGATATTAAAATGAACATATATTTGGCAAAATGAATCTTTATTTTTTCTACAAAGGAAGTAGATTAGGATATACACCCTGATGAAATTGGGATTTTTTTCTAATTACTAGTAATGGAATGTAAAGGAGTTTTCTAAACATCCTGATAGGACAATAGATTATTATTGTCCATTGGATGAAGACAAATGACAGAACACAGTAAATGGCCTTTAAAAAGGAAGGTTGCTCTATTCTTCAGGCAGTCAGCTCTTAGAAATCAGTTCAAGATGAAAATCTTGAATTTTTGAGCAACCTCTCTCCACTTTTGACTTTAAATTTTTTGCAGAATGCAACAAGGAAGAGGAAGCAATTTCTCTCTCCTTTCCCTCACTCATCAACAACAGCATCCTTCCGTAGAAACACAGACCATAGGAAACATGTTTGAAAGCAGTCTGAGCAGAGAATTTGAGGTCACAACTTTCTAAACCCTAAACTTAGGATAGCGTGAGTTGAGAGAAAGGAGAGGGGTTTGCTGTCTGGAGTTGAGATGCTACTATTCAGAAGATGGTGGACCATAGAGTTAAGACTCCCAAGGGTGCAATTAGTGAAATTTCTTGCTTTGTCTAGGGTAAGGGATCCCATTATTTCTGAAAGAGTAAAGCCATCGTCAAGGAATTCATTGGAGTCAGAGGCAACAGAGACCACACTAGTCCCTAGAACAATGTGCCCAGCCAAGACATCTTGCCTATTAAAGAGCAGTTCAGGAATATTATGGGAAGGCACAAGGATCCCTGCAATGTTGGAGGTGGAAGTTGCCTCTCCATATGTGTTCCCATAAAAGAACTTCTCTCTACTTATTCTCTCCTCATTGTTATGTATACCTGAGGGTGATTACTCTGTAAGGTTATAGGGAGAATATTCTATGGTAAAATCCAGAGAACCTGACCCGAACATCTAAATTGTTGGAGAGGTACCCCTTAGAATGCTACATCTATAAAAAGGAAAAAAAATTGAAATAAATGCAATATAATCCTGATTAAAATGTCTTGGGCATTTAAACATTATTAGCAAGAAAAAATGGCTTGGAAACATTTGGACTTCATTAGCCTTATAATGAATAGAATCTTTTTTTTTTGTAAGAATGGGTTTGGTGTCCAGCGAAATATTTGCAACTCTAGACTTGGTCAAACCTCAATGATTGGGGAAAAAAGATTAAAACAATTATAATTGTATATAATATATATGATTTTATTATACATATAATACAATATGGTACAATTAATGCAGTTTTTAAAAAGACAGCTCTTTTCCCCATTAATATAGTTATTATCCAGTGGATTCTATTAAATAGTTGATAGATTAATATATAATTTTCCAAGTTTCTACTGGGTTTGGAAGAAGGGGAAAGGTCAAAGAAGACAACCATAAGTAAGTCCAGTTCTTTTTTGTCAAGGAAGGTCAGCATTCATAACTACAACTTATGCTACCAGAAGAATTTCTTAGTATTTGCAATAAACTGTCATCCTCAAGCTTCTGCATTTAGTGAAGTGAAGTGAAGGGAAAGTGAAAAGGTAGTAGGTAGGGAACAGTCATTGATTAAGCACTTCCTATGTGCCAATGCTGACATGTTACAAAAATTATCTCATTTGATTCTCACAGAGCCTTGGGAGGTAGATATTATTATTATCATCCCCATTTAACAGATGAGGAAACTGAGAAAGAAGTTAAATGATTTGCCCAGGGTCATATAGCTGCAAAGTATCTGAGGCTGATTGAATTCAAGTCTTCCTGACTCTAGACCCAGGCTTCTATCCATTTTACCACCTGTGGCCTCTAAATGGGAATAATTATATTTCTTTTAGGTTATTTTACAGCTGAGTTCTTGAGTAGAAAAATGGAATGAAATGGAAAGAGAATGAAAGGAGCTTAGAATGGAAGTTCTACCTTAGAGGGACATTGTGCAGATAAATAAGAGAATAAATAAGACAAGTGCTTTCAGATCTTTCCAAGATAGGTAATATCTAAGTCTAAGATTAGATTTCTTCTGTTTGATTATTTTCTCTACCATGGTCCAATTTAGCCAGCATAAGTCAAGGAAACCTGTTTTTTCTCTGCCTGCCTCTCCCCAGATCAGCCAAGAAACATTCTATAGAAGCTATTCTACAGAATGTTGTGAAAATCTTTTTTTTTTTTAAAGCAATTGGGGTTAAGTAACTTGCCCAAGGTTACACGGCCAGTTTGTGTGTGTGTGTGTGTGTGTGTGTGTGTGTGTGTGTTAAATATCTGAGACCAGAACTGATTACAGGTCCTCCCGACTCCAGGGCCAGCACACTTACTCATTGCGCCACCTAGCTACCCCATGTTGTGAAAATCTTGATGAAGTTTTAAGGAATTAAAACTCAAAACTATGCTAATACTTTTGGAACACAGTGTACTCCAGATTTAATGGATAGAACCCAAATGGGCAGAGCCTGGCCCAGGAATTGGGATCAAGGTCAGATTTTTTCTCCAGGACAAGCTCTTAGCTCTCCCTGCCCATCTGTAGGATTGTCCTGACATAGGTGGTGCCGATTTGGACAGATGAGGAGACAAATCTGCCCCACCAGCAAAACAGGGGCTTATCAAGCCTAATGGGACAAGTGCCATGCTTCTTAGCTTAAAAGATAGATGTTCAGGTCATTTAGACCATTGACACTCTTCCAGGCTTGCCTTGTTCTTCTTTGGCTTGTAGACACTGACTTCTTATTTTGATTGAATTTATCTTTATTTTTGGATACTATGTACTGACCTGATACTATAATACCTGAAAATGCCCTTTCCTCTGTCTCATCCCCAAATGCTTTACTGAACCTGATACTCTACCTTTCTTCATGTATCAAATGAGCTTATTGTTCTTACCCCTTGGATATTTGGCATTTCTTTGGTTCTCCCCACCCAGGTGCTTTATGTGGAGAAGTTTTAGCCTTAGCCTGTGCTTCACAGGTATTGTGGACCAGTCAGGACAGAATAGCACTTTAAAGACATTTATTTTAATGATTTTATCTTGGCAATCTGAGAGCCTTATGAATTATTGATGTTGATTACAGAATTTTGAATCTCAGAGTTGGAAGGAAGACCTGAACAAAATACTCAGCATATGGTCTTCTAGCCTCTTATTTGAAGAACTCCAATAAGCAGGTCAGTGAATTGGGAACTGTGCTTCACTTTCTTGTTCAAGACTTTATAATCCCAGGGAAAAGGTAGAGAGGGAAAGGACTCTTTCTTGCTAATGAAGTCTGGATGGTTCCTGGTAAGGGACATCGGACTAGATGGCCTTGGAGATACTTTCTTTTTCTTTTCTCTCTCTCTCTCTCTCTTTTTTTTTTGCTTTTTGGAGGGCGAAGGTGGGGCAACTGGGGTTAAGTGACTTGCCCAAGGTCACACAGCTAGTAAGTGGTAACTGTCTGAGGTCACATTTGAACTCAAGTCCTCCTGACTCCAGGGCTAGTGCTCTATTCACTGCGCCACCTAGCCAACCCACTGAGATACTTTTTAAAGCACACTGTGATTCTATGAACCTCTGACTTTCCAGGTCGCATGACATTTGGTGTTGACACACCTTTGAGAATAGAAAGAGATTCAGAGGATGCTGTCAAGGATACAGGCATCACTGACCCTTTGGTGTATGATAAATCTTAAAACATTCATAAAACTCTCCCCAGGAATTTATACAACATAAGGGGGATGCAGACAGAAATGTGGGCAAAGCAGGATGGGTAAGCAAACACCTTAGTTCTGGGATGTTCTGCCATACAGGTGTCTCTAGTGGCTCCTCTGAAAATAGTTTTGTGGTATTGCTTGAGAACCAGTTTGGAAATGTTGCTTCAGAAACCTGGGCAAATCAGTCAATCAGCCAACATATTTATTAAGAATTCACTTTTTGCCAGGCACGATACTAAGCTCTGGGGATAAAATTATAAGCAAAAAAGAGTTATTGTCTTCAAGGAGCTTGTGGAGGAAGACAATACTTATAAGGGGAGCTGCTTCTGCCTTTCTGCCACTGGTCTGTTTAATTCTATGATTCTGGCAACCTCAGTTATCTAGAATGCCTCCAGAGCAAGCAAAAATAATCTAAAAGAGGAAATAGCTATGTCAGTATGTTCCTTTGTCACGGATAACTGATAGTGGTTTGATAAGATAATGTTAGAGGATGGAGCTGTGATTCAGTGCTTGAAACAGAACCAGAGTGTGTTTGTTGAGGGGATTAAAAAGTGGATGAGTGAGTGAAATAGAATAAGGAGGATGATGGGGAGTGGAAACAAGCATGTACTAAATATCTGCTTTGAGCCAGGCACTGTGCTAAGTGCTTTACAGTGTTACCTTATTTTATCTTCACAACAACCTGGTGAAGCAGGGGCTTTGAATGGAGTAGTATGGATTGGGTGTGTGTTTGTAAGGTGGGGGTAGAATATTGGCGAATGAATGTGCGGACTGCCCTCTTATGGACTCAAAACTAATTTTGTGTCATTCAATGATGGAAGGTGCCCCTGAGTCTGGATCCTCCGGAGTCGTCTTGAGTTAGACTAAAAATAGTTCATTGGTTTTTGGACAAGACAGAGGCAGGTTAACCCTGCATGCACAGGTCACTAGAGAAGTTGTTGGTCCTGGGTCCTAATGCTGATTTCTATGAAATAATGTCTGAAATTGAGAGATTATGTCCTAGAGGATAAGGAAAGAGTTTTGCAAAGCATGAAAGCTAGTTGTTTTCATCCTCCTCATTATTATCATTGCAATTATTATCTTATTAGCATAGTTCTGGGCTTTTGGTTGTCCCCTCTTGGGAAGGAGAACATTCAAAAGGAAGTCGCCAGAACCAGAGTCTGAATGTGAGTACTATTGGTGGTAAGTGGTAGGTGTTTGTCTATGTATGAGAGGGGCCCACTTTCCCATTTTATATGGATCCATTGTCCTGCCTGCTTAAGCATGGTAGCCTTGGGATTGATTTTTGCTCCAATAAGAAACAGAGGAACTTTAAACACTGTCTAATTCAATCTTTCTTATTTTACAAATAAAGACATCAAGGTGTAGAGAGGTGAAATGATTTGGCCAAGGTCACCTAGAAAAGTGGCAGCAGAGGAAGACCTGGAAGGTCTTCCTTATCTCCCAGCCCAGTGCTCTTTCTACTATAGCCTGTGACTGTCCACGTACCAGTTTCCCGGGAGAGGCATAAGGTTGGCCAAGCATCAAAGTTTCACTGTCTCTGGTGCCCAGACAACTGACTTGCCTCGTTTCCTGAAACTCTGCTGCTTAGACTGCTCATCTCAGTTTCTGATCTCCTCTGTTGTCTTACTCTTTTATCTCTTGTGGACTTTCTATTTATTGGATGCCTGGCTTTGGACTATTCACTTTGTGCGGTCTTTCCAGTATCTATATCCTTCTAATTCCTTCCTGCCTGACTAGTTTTTAAACCAATTTTCTTGCTCTAGAGAGTAGTATTGTGCATCCCATAATTAAGGGACCAGCCAGGCCTTTGCTTCTATTTTGATGTTGTCAAGTTGAGTACATCCAAAGAGCCTAACAAGAGGAAAAGTTCTAGGCAGTAGGAACAAGGGGAATGTGGCATGTCCATACAGATACTTGCTTTTGTCTTATGTCCTTGTGCCATTTTAAAAATATATTTTTATGATAATGATAAATTAAATAAGCCTAAACTTTTCCTAATATTAAGAAAAACAGAAAAGGGGATTGTACATGTCACAGTCTGTTTTCTTTAGGTATATATTAAATATAACACAATATGAAAAAAATTGCCTTGTCCATGTCCCCTTCTGAACTTCCCTTGTTCTCTTCTAGATATTTTAAAAAATGTTTCATTGGCACTCTTTTTTATTAAAAAAAATTTCCGATCATTATGAACTTGACAAACACCAGCAAACATGAACATATCTCTGCACAAAGGAGGGCAGAAAAAGATATGTAACTGTGAATCCTATGATGTACAAATTGATAACTTTTCTTTTTAATATTTCAAATTTTACATAGTATTTCCATCACTTTCCTTCTAATGTTTCCCTTGTGAAGTTTTTTTCTGCTTTCTTTTTATTATTCAGTGCTTCATTGGCACTTTCTTCCTTTTCTTTTTCAGTGTCATTATTACTATCTATCCCTTGCAACTCCAGCCCCACCAAGCTCAAAATCTAAGTATCATCTTCAACTTCTCTCTCCCCTTTGATTCTACCTTCATAACATTTCTCAAAACCTTTCACCCTTCTCTTCTCCGACACCGCCACAAACCTTGATCATTGCAGTAACCTACTGATTGGTCTCTCTGTCTTCCCTTTACAATTCATCCTTCACTCAGCTAAAATTTATCCTCCTACAGCCAGATCTGACCATGTCACCTCACCCCATCCCCATGCAATAAACTCCAGTGACTCTGGGATTAACTACACCATCCTGACTTTGTCATTCAGAACCTGGCCTCCTCCTACCTTTCTAGTTATATCTGACATCTCTATCCCCATCCCCCACCCCAGATACTCTTAGATCCAGGGACACTGGCCTCCTTGCTGTTCCTCAAATAGAATATTTCATCTCCAAACTCTGGAGTATTACAGTGATTGTCCCCCACACCTATAGTACTGTTTCTCCTCATACTGTTTCTTCTCCAAGTTTCCCTGTCTTCCTTCAAGTTCAAGCTAAAAATTTCACCATCTACAGAAAGCCTTTCCTGATTCCCCTTAATGCTTGCACTGTCTCTCTGTTGGTTATCTCCAAGTTATCATTTAGGCCTACATACACATATATACATATATACATACACACACATACAATCTTCTTGTACATAGAGTTTGCATTTTGTCTTTCCCCAGTAAAGTGTGAGTTTCTTTGAGATCAGTGACTATTTATTTACCTTATTCATCCATCCATTTATTTATCCATTCATTCATCCATTTATTTATTCATTAATCCATCTATCTGTCTGTCTGTCTGTCTATCTATCTATCTATCTATCTATCTATCTATCTATCTATCTATCTATCTATCTATCTATCTATCTATCTATCTATCTATCTACCTACCTGTATTATCAGCACAAAGCACAGTTCCTGGCAATGATAGGCAATTAATAAATAGTTATTGACTGACTGACTAAAACTGTGTGTCTCATTCTGCACTATAGGTTAATGACTTTTGGGATATAGTTCCAAATTGCTCTCCACAATGATTCGTCCACTTGCTCACTTCAAAGAGTGAATTAATATACCTGTCATCTCATTGCTTTTCCAGTAATCTTTATTTATTTATTTTTCTGGGGGGGGTCATCATTGCCAATCTGATAGATATGAGCTGGAATCTCAGAGTTATTTATTAATAATGATGTTTGAATTAAAAATATATGTAGTTGTTTATATTTTGCTTTTTTTCTTTTGAGAAATAACTTCATATCCTCTGAACAGTTAATTATTGAGATGGTTTTTGAAGATGAATTACCAATGTATTTTAGGTGTTAGACCTTTATCAAAGAAATTTATTGCAAAGATTTTTTCAATTAATTTTCCCTCTTAATTCTAACTATGTAGATTTTGTTTGTAAAAATTTTATGTATTTAAATTTTATGTAATTTAAAATTTTATGTAGTTGAAATTATTCACTTTATCTTTTATGATTATCTCTATCCTTGGTTTGGCCAAGAACTTCTACCTACTCTAACCCTAGTTCTCAAAGTCAACTCCTTCCCTATTCCTCTAATTACTTTTTGATAGGAACTTTTATATCTAAGTCATGTATTCATTTGGAGCTTATTGTTGTACATTGTAATGAGATGTTGGTCTAAATCTAATTTCTGCCTAAATGCTTTCCAGCTTTCTCATCAATATCAGTCTAACAGAGAGTTGTTACCCTCGTAGTTGGAGTATTTGGGTCTTTCTTTCTTTGACTGTTTCTGGACCTGATATGCCTAATGTGTTAAACTGATCAGTTCTTCTGTTTTAGAAACAAATATCAAAAAGGTTTTGTGATTATGCTTTGTAGTATTGTTTGGGATCAAATTTTTTAGGCCTCCTTCCTTTGAAACCCTCCCCTCACCCTCATTTCCCTTGAGATTATTGGTATTTTGCTCCTTGCAATGAAATTTATCAATTTTTTCTAGTTCTGTAAAGTCAGTCTTTGGTAGTTTGCCAAAGCACTGAATCTGAAAATTAATTTAGGGTTTTTTTTTTTGCCTTTTGGAGGGCAATTTGGGTTAAGTAACTTACCCAAGGTTACATGGATAGTGTTTTTATGTGGGTGTTAAGTGTCTGAGGTTGGAAACGAACTCAGGTCCTCCCTACTCCAGGGCCAGTGCTTTACTCACTGCACCACCTAGCTGCCCCTAATTTAGTTATTATAGCAATTTTAAAATGCATTTAATGGCATAGAATAACCATAAGTAATTGGTATCTCTAATTATTTAGGCCTGTCTTTATTTTTGTAGCTTTTTGTAGCTGTATTTGTAAAATTCCTTTGTGTGTCTTGGCAGTTGGACTCTCAGATCTTTTATATATTCTACAGCTATTCTTAATATTGTTTTCTTTTATCCCTTCCCTGCTGCGTTTTGTCAGTAATACATTGATGAGGTTGGTGATTTTTATGGGTTTATTTTATATTTTGATATATTCCTGAAATCATTAATTAAATGTTTAGTTAACTCCTTGGGTTCTGTAAGTAAGCCATTGTATTATCGGAGAAAAGCAATAGTTTTGTGTCATTATGTTTTCTTGTCGTACTGTATAGCTCATATTTCTAGAACTATACCAAATAATAGTGATGACAAATGTCATCCTTGTTTTATCCTTGATTTTATTAGAATGATCTCTAGCATAAGTTGTGCTTCATACTAGATCTTATAAATAGAATTATTTCTTTTTTTTTTTAAAGCAATTGGGGTTAAGTAACTTGCTCAAGGTTACATGGCTAGTTATTTCTGGGTGTGGTGCCAAGTATCAGAGGCTGGGTTTGATCCCAGGTCATCCCGACTCTGGGGCCGGTGCTCTTACTCACTGTGCCACCAGGCCGCCCAATAGAATTATTTCTTACATAAATATTATTTATCTTCTTATTATTTATCATGTTAAGGAAGAGTCCCTTATTCCTACACTTTATTATTAATTTAATTTCTAATGCATTATTTATTGTAGGAAGAGTCCATTTATTCCTACACTTTTTTAAAATAAAAGAGTATTTTGTTTTGCCAAAACCTTTTAATGAATCTATTAAAATGATCAGGTGATTGTTACTGTTTTGTTATTATGTTGTTTTGTATTTATAAATTTCCTAATATTGAACCAGTTCTGTAGAATCCTGAATTTCTGATACAATATAAATCCACCTTGGTTGTAATATATAATCTTTCAAATACATTGATCTAACCTTTTTGCTAATTTTCTAATTATTTTTGCATTGATACTCCTTAGCATTAATGAGGTATAGTGTTTTTTTTTCTCTAAATTATATTGTCTGGCCTTGGTATCAGGATCATAATGTTCTCATAGAAGGATTTTGGTTGGACCTCTCCTTAATTTTTTTTAAATAAACGATACATGTAATATTAAAATTAATTATTTGGGGGGGGGATTTCTTTATGGATTGTTCTATTTCTTTTTTTCTGATATCATGTTTTTTAGTATCTCTATTTCTTGTTCTTTTCATTTATGTACTTTATTTTTGTAGCCATTCATCTATTTTATTTATCAGCTTTATATAGCGTATATATTTATCAGCTATATATATTGCATATAATTGTATGAAATGATTCCTAATAATTTGCTTTATTTTCTCTTCATTTGTTATTCATTATTTTTCATTTGTTATATTTATAGACTTTATTTTTTATCAAATTATCTAGTGCTTTATATATTTATTACATTTTTCCCCTTGAAAAATCAATTTCCAATTTTATTGGTCAGTTTTTAAACAAGTGAAATGGTTTGACTAGTATGACGCAGGCCTCCAGGTGCATGAATGCTAAGGTTCCACTGACCTGGAGACTGATCATTTCTTACCCCCCCACCCCTACCTTAACCCCTACCCTCACTTCACCCCCCACCCACTAATTTTCTGTAACCTACTTAGAGTTAAGTTTCCTGAGTCTCAGGCCCTCAGAAACTATCTTGATTTTAGGGACAGTCTCCCATTAGTGCCATAGTCAGTAAAGGATGTGTTTAATATTTCTGCTTTTTTGTATATGTTTAGGAGGTTTTCATGACTTTTCAAAGATGGAGCATATATTAGGGTATATATCAATTATAAGTAAGTGTAAAAAAATCAGAAATATTAAAATCCATCCTTTATAGACCATAATCTAATAAAAATAGTTATCAGCATGGGGAATACAAATAATAGACCTAAATAGAGATTTTATAATAAAATCCTGAAAAATGAGTGGGTCAAAGAAGAAATCATAGAAATAATTAATCACTATGAAAGACAATGATAATGATGAAACTAAAGTTGTCCTAAAAAGAAATATATTTCTAAAAATACGTATCAACAAAATATAATATGATAGGGTTAATGAATTTATTTAGCAATTAAAAGCATTAGAGAGCCAACAAACCAAAAATAAACACTTAAGAGGAAAAATTTATAGAGGAAAATATATAAATTGGAAAGCAAAAAGACTACAAATGATAAACAAAATAAAAGATGGATCTTTAAAAAGACACAAATAATGAACTTTTAGCTCACCTGATTTTAAGAAAGGGAGGGAAATCAAATGAACAAAATGTGAAATGAACAAGATAAAAATAACAACAGAGAAGAAATAAAAGAATGATTAGGATCTGGCATTCATAGTTATATGCCAGCAAAATTGAGAATTCAAGAGAAATGGACAATTGTCTAAACAAATATAAAATCCTCAATTTGGTTTAACACCAATTAAAGATCCTTCTTCAGATAGCAAAACTGAACTAACTCTAAAGGAACTACCAAGAACAAAAAGTCTTGGTCTAAATGGAGTTGAGGAGAGTTTTATCCTTTTCTTAAGGAATAGTTAATATGTATGCTACACAATTTATTCTAAAAAATGAGAAGGAAAATGACAATATCCTTTTAGAAGAGAACTTTATTCCAAATCTCTAAACTAGGGAAAACTAAAGGAAAAAAGAGAATAATGAAAAAAATCATTAATAAATATTAATTCAAAAGTTTTAAATAAGATATTGGCATTTTTTTAGCTATTTATTAAAGAAATCTTTAAGATCTATTTGGATTAACTTTGGGGATGCACAGGTGGTTCGACATTAGGAAAACAATATAACTAATCATATTAAAAGCAGAAATAGATCAAAGCACTATTATGTGACTAGATGGAGAAAAACCCTTTAGCTTAAATACTTTGGTCATGTAATGAGAACACAGGACACATTGGAAAAGACTCTGATATTAGGAAAGATTGAAGGCAAAAGGAGAATGGGACAACAGAGGATGAGATGGATAAGAGAGGGTTATGGGAGCAAAAAAATCATAGAATGCCCTTTATCCTTTTTCCCTTTTCTAAAGATTAAGAACTTAAAGAGCCTCAGGCTCTCTCTCTAAGAAACTATTAATTAAATGTGGGCAAGAGAGGAAGTCCAAATCACTCAGTCCCCATGGTGGGGAGATAGACTCACATACATACACATATAAATGTATATGTATATTATATAGGTATCTATCAATGATAAGGTAGATGAGGTTCAGGAGTTGGGTTGTCCAGAAAGAATTCAGTAGGCAGATGATCTCCTAGTCAAGAGTTTTATTAACACAAAAGCATCAGGCTAGTCCTTAGAGGTACTAGCAATTTGGAGACAGGCAGGGGCTTGCTTTTATACACAAGTTTTAGGCACTCAACCAGGAGGGAGTTGTGCTCTCGTATAGGCCGTTAATCACAAGGAAGGATGTCAGGAAAGGAAAAGTAGCTGTATGAGAGGAGGCAGGAAAGGGGAAGCAGGTATGTTAGGTACTTTTCAAACCAGTTCATGGATGTGGTCACACAACAAGGAACTTTGTTTGCAACATTAAAGGATGTGATCCCAAACCAGAGGGTTTAGTCACGTACACAGAAAATAAAAAGGTTTTCTTGTTAACAGATGAGCCCCCTGTTACTGGGCAAATTTAGATTTAGGCAAGGCTCTCACTGTTGCTGGGCAGAACTCAGCCTCATCATACACACACACACACACACACACACACACACACACACACACACACACACATATATATATTCTCATAGCCTTTGCTATCAGAATTCATTGTCATCTCCATTTCATTTTAATTATAGAAAATTGTTGTCATTGCTTATATTCATCATTATCTTATTCAAAAGGATATATTAAAAAGAAATATATAAACAGGGCATTAATAAACAAAATTATTTTAATTGTGTTGACTTCAGAGGTCTCAGTTTTGTAGTGAGTGATAGAGTAGGCTTTCAGTAAATGAAATGAAGGGAGAGTAAGATAATTGTAGGGTGGTTTAGATTAGTATAGAGAAAAAATGTCCAAATATTTTTCTTGAAGGACATTATTTTCCCCCAGTTATCTCTTTATTTTCTTCAACTATACTCTTTGTCATTGTAGACAGAACTAAAGGATGGTGGTACTTGGGTATTGGTGCTGCTGGGTATATCAAGCAGAGCTTGATAAACAAAAATCTTTTCGGGTTCAGACATTGGCTCATTCCATATTCAAACATATGAAATACAGAAAATTTTTTTATTGTTAAAAATAGAATACTGTGTTTTTTAGTTGATTTGGTAAGATGTGCCTGGCTTAGTCAGTGTTTAACAAATGTTAAGTGATTTGTTGATGAGACGACATAGTGTTATGGATTTTTGTTGTTTGTCTTTCAATCATTTCAGTCATGTCTGACTCCTTTGTGACCCCATTTGGGGTTTTCTTGGTAAAGATACTGGAGTAGTTTGCCATTTCCTTCTCCAGATCATTTTGTAAATAAGGAAACTGAGGCAAACAGGGTTAAGTGACTTGCTTGGGATTACAGAGCTATTTATGAATTTAAGAAGATGAATCTTCTTGATTCCAGGACAGGACTTTATCCACTGGGCCACACAGATGCCCAGTGTAGTGGATAGAAGGCTACATTTGGAGTCAAGAAGTTCTAATCCCAATTTAAACACTTAACTAGCTCTGTGAACTTAGACAAGTCACCTTATTTCTCTGTGCCCATTTTCCTCATCTGTAAAATGAGGGGCATGGAATCAGTAGCCTCCAAGGTCCTTTTCAGCTGTCATTTTATCATAGAAAATAAATTTCCACATAAACCTGTGTCATCATTAATGTTTTAATGGCATGATATTTTCATCGTACAACTTGGTCCAGTTTAATCTTTTAATTGTTTAAATTGTCTAATTGTTTCATTTTATTTTAATATGGCTAGTGTGAGGGGTGGCCAGGTGGCTCAACGAGTAAGAGCACTGGCTCCAGTGTCGGGATGACCTGGGGATCAAATCTGGGCTCAGATACTTAGCATCACACCCAGAAATAACTGGCCGTGTAACCTTGAGCAAGTTACTTAACCCCGATTGCTTTAAAAAAAAAATATGGCTAATATGTATGATCTTGCTCAAGATATGCAAATCATGCATTAAATTTGGTCAACACAGATGCAGCCTAAGTCTATTTTTTTTTTTGGTGACAAACCAACATATAGTTTGCTCTTGTTTATTTAGGGTAATACTGAGTAAAGATAACAGAGGAAAATAAAGTACAAAAATAATTTTAGTCTCACTACAGCTACTAGTTTTCTTTTCTCTTACAAGAACTGCCAGCAAGAAACTATTCAGCATGCATGAAAGAGTACTGGATTAGAAATCTGAGAACCCGGGGTACAAATTGTGACTCTGCCATTTTCCTGTGCGACCCTGGGCAAATCATAAATTATCTCAACTACAAGTTTCTCATCTGTAAAATTTTCTCTGTGAACTAGATAAATTTTCAGATTCCTTCTGTCTTAAAATTCTGAATTCCATGATTTTTCCCCTTTCCATTTTTCTGTATCTTCTTTCTAGTAGGTCTGTTAATGAACTGGCCAAAAATTGGGAGTATCCTACTACTGGGAATTGGTAGCATTATTTTCCTATATTTATACCTTGCTTAACATTGCCCATCCATTATAATTTTGCAATAATGTAAGTAGTCCATCATAACTCAAACCTTTTTAGCATTTTATAACCATGTTGGGTTTTTTTTTATCACCCATTCACAGCATTCATAGCCTTGTTGCTATGGAAGTAGCTCTGCCTTGTAAAATTGTTTCACCTAATATCCTTTTTTTTTATAGGACATAACAATATACAGAACATGTCTACAAATGCATTAACAGAAGATGCAACCCAGTTAATGACATGTTTTTTTTCTGTCAGAGGTTTCACTACCAGAGGTAGATGCAATGGAAAATCTAGAGGGATGCCTTCCAGGACATTGTGGGGAAAGGGAGGTTACCTTCTAAAAATATCATTAAATACCAACTTAAAAAATAGATAGGCAGCCTAGGGAAGGAAAAGAAGTGAAAGGATTAGTTAAATCAGCACTAAAATAATCAAGATTTGACTATGCTTCCATATGTTCTTAAATTGCATATGTTTTTTTTCTATTAAATTCTAAACATAATAGCTGGCATTTATATAATGACAAATTTCTAAAGCATGTTACATATATCATATCATTTGAATCTCAATATAACACAGTGATGAAGGTATTATAGGCAGAGGTGGGGCTGGTAATGTTTAACAACCCAATCCCCCCCCCAAATGTTTAACAACTGAATAAAAAAATCCAACAGAATTTTAAGTTTATTCTGCATTAAATTTCTTCATCTTTTTTTAAGCCTAGAAACTGAGAGAAACAATAAATCAAATACTGATTTGTAGTGTTTCCAATTTCAAGGTGTAATTGCTCACATTGAAATTTAAACTGGCTCCCACATGCGCCTGAATTATTCTATAAGAAAATTGAGGCCCAGAGAGGTTAGATGATTTGCTCATCTTCACACAGCTAGTAAGTGGTAGAGATGAATTAGAACCCAGGTCTTCCTAATTGAAGCCCAGGTCTTCATGTCTTATACCATGCTGCCTCTCACTATAGTTGGGTAGTCATGTGATTGAGTATGGCCACTCACGTACTTTCAGAAGAGAGACAACATGCTGTAGTAGAAAACAGATTCTCCTTGGAACCAGGTTAAAATCTTACCTCAGATATTTACTAGCTGTGTAACCTTGTTCATATCACCTAATTTCCCTGGGAATCAGCTTGCTCACATGTAAAATGAAGGGGTTGGGCTTGATGGCCTCATGAATTCTGGCATGGCAGACTTAAAGTATTCAAAATACCTTACTAAAAATCAAGTCGCAGAAAATTTTACTTCCATAAAATATTAAAAAGCTCCATTTCAAATTAGAATTTGTATCAGAGTTCTTTTTAAGAAACTGGTTACAAGAAAATAGCTTTTAGCTTCAAATCAACAAGATATATATTATTTATTTCCAATACTACTTTTCTTCATTTATTCTTGGCCCCAGAACAGTGAAGCACTCTTGTTTCAGTGCTATATTTAGACTCCCTCTGGGTAATTTTAATCATGTATTGTTTTCATCATTCACTAGCAGAAACCAAAGAATCACAGCTTGTTTTTAGTGTTTCTTTTCCAATAATGTTAGCTAATCAATCCATAGCTAATAATACATGTGCTATATTTTTCCTTTGTTTATTGATATTTTTATTTTTATATCATATTCATTTCTAAATATATGTCCCCCTCTCTTCCCTACATAGCAAATCCTGCCTTGTAATAAAGTTAAAAAAAAAAGAGAAAAAAAAAAACCACAGCCAGAGCATCAACCACATCCAACAAGCCATATTATACCTTTGCAATGAAGGAAGGAAGGTATATTTTCTGAATTCCTCTCTGGGTCAAAGCATAGCTAATAATAAAAAAACATACCATGTTGTGTAGGTTAAAAACTTACGTTTGACTTCGGTTAATGTCCTCTTTACATCCTCCCACTAATAAATTACTTCAAATAACATATTTAGGAAAAGAATGATCAAATTAGGGTCCAATTCATAAACTCCTTCAATGTTAAGGTAATCATTAGGCACTGAATTACTTTGTAGCAAATTGTAGCAGAATTTGGGATAAAGTTGGGTATATCTTGTACCTCTATTCAGAGAGTTTAGCTATCAAAGTATCAACATAACTTTGATTTTAAGTCTAACATTAAAGAACCTTTGCTGGATCCATGGGATCTGGGGAACTATATACATATCCTTCTCTTCTAAGGGCCTCTTCTGTTCTGGACCTATGCACGGTGACTGGTCTCTGATATGTAGGGTATTGGGTTCCCTTTTTAAAACCCCACCCCAGTTCTCTAGGGACAAATTATTTAAAACTAAAATTTATACTCATATCAAAGTTTACTCCAAAAGGGAGAATAGAAAACATTTTTAATGTTCTATGTAAATCAGATATGGGATAGATATTTCCTACACAAAAAAGAAATATTACAACATATGAGACATTAAAATAATGACCTAAAACAGGACTCACCATTTTGACTTACTTAAAGGCTGTTACTTAAACCTGATCAAAACTTTAAACAGTGTGTGGTATCATTAGGTATTTTACATTACAGTCCCACTCTGCACTGTCCTACCTCCTTGCACATTTCTGCTGGCAAAATGGGTCAAGCTTGGGCTCATCTTTTCATTATCTCTAACAATGCTGAAGAAGTTGCTGAGGACTCCTCCCTAGTCAGCTCTGATAAAAAATCTAGGTCTGGACCTCACTGGGTCATCTTTAAGCCTGTAGAGATGTTCAGCTCAGAATAGTTTGCCTAAGATTAGGAAAGGAAACACAAAGTAGTTTGTTTGCCCAGTTGAGTTCCTTGCTCTAGCTGCTGTTTGGGTGTGGTCTCCATGATATCTGTATAGAAAAGAGAAAAACTTTGCTCCACCCCACACTAGAAGGCTAGAGGTCCATGGTGCCACTTGAAGGAAGAAAAAGCAAGCTGAAAACCATCTTTCTTATTAACTTACAATATCCCACTGGCAAGGGAAGGACCAAAGTATTATTCAAGGTTTTCTTCATCATTCTAAAACAAGTCTTTTTAGCACTTTGTTACCATGTGTCTGCAACAAGCCAGGAATTTTGTCATCTCCTAAAAGCCCGAGTGCTGAGTCACTGTATCTCAGGAGTCTACAGAAATTTCCAGATAAGCTCCAAGAGCACAGTGTCTGCGATTACCCCAGAAGGACAATTCAGCCTCTGTTTTGTGAGGCAGTAACATCTCTGTTGGATCTAATGGCATATCCCAAAAGATAGGATAATAGAAAGTATCTATTATAAACTGCCCCAAACACTTCTTTTTTTGTAAATGATTTTGTTGTCGTTGTTCAGTCATGTTCATTTCTTTGTAACTCCATTTGGGATTTTCTTGGCAGAGATACTGGAGTGTTTGTCATTTCCTTCTCTACCTCATTTTACAGCTAAGAAAACTGAGGCAAACAGGGCCAAGTGATTTGCCCAGGATCACACATCTAGTAAATATCTAAGGCCAGATTTGAATTCAGAAAATTGAGTCTTTCTGACTTTAGGCCCACCAATTTATCTACTCTGCCACCTAACTGCTAATCATTATAAATGATTAGAAATGTGGTTTTATTATGCTCAAAATTTCTCATCTATAAAACAGGAGTGACTTTTTCTGCCATATGGTTATATTGCAAATGATTTAATGTGATAATATGTGCCTTGAATTTCTCAGAAAGCTCTAAGGATTAATAATGGGAAAGAGATTATTCTTATAATAACTTATACTTGCATATAGTAGGTTATAATTTTAAAATGCTTTTACCTCTATTACCTCATTTGATTCTTACAATAGTCCTGTAGATAACTAGGGAATTCAGTGCAGTCAGAGATATTGTAGTATAGTAGTAAGAATGTTGGACACAAAGTCAGAAGACCTGATTTGATTTCTTATAACACAGTAACAGAAGTTTGATCATGGTCAAATAATTTTCTGTAAAATGTAATTATCATCAATATGCTGCACACATCATCAAATTGTTAGGAAAGTTCTTTGTAAAACTTAAAGTGCTATAAAAATGCGTTATTATTATCATCCTTAGCTCACAAACAGAAATTATAAATGTTTTTAAGTAGCAGTTCAAAAAAAGAATGTTTCTTACAAGCCATTTATACATAATAAAGGCAGGAATATAGGCCAGGTGGGTGGAACACAATGATTTTGCCTTTTTTCCTTAGCTTTTGTTCTGGCTCAAATTCATTAGTATGCCCAGATGGAGAGCAGCTTTAGAATTTCTAACCCTAAGTCAGATAGTTATGTGGGACTAAGGAATGTGATTCATCCCCAAACAAGGAAAAACAAACAAAAACAAATCTCAGCCTAAACAAATGCTTTTAGGCAGCTAGGTGGCACAGTAGATAGAGCTTCAGTCCTGGAGTTAGGAAGAACTGAGTTC
Source organism: Petaurus breviceps papuanus (assembly GCF_028583685.1). NCBI lineage: Eukaryota > Metazoa > Chordata > Mammalia > Diprotodontia > Petauridae > Petaurus > Petaurus breviceps. The sequence continues at coordinate 24,157,251 of NW_027185809.1, forward strand.
AAATCTGTCCTTAGACATTTATAAACCTTAGACAAGTCACAACTCTATTTGTCTCAGTTTCCTCATCTGTAAAATAAGTTGGAGAAAGAAATGGCAAATCACTCCAGTATTTTTTCCACGGGCATAGTGCCCTTCCATTGCAAAGAAGGTATTGACACTTACCTTACTGTGCAATTTTATTAACTGTAATTTCAGTAAGATGTGGGGTGCCTCACTAGATAGGGTATTTTGAATGGATCAGGATCTGTTAAGTATTCAGTTGGTGTATCTTTTCTGGGAACTCCATATGTGGGAGAATTAAAAGGGGCATAGTCTGCATTTTATATGAGTAATACCATTCTTGGTGAGGTTAAGTGAATTGCCCAGCATCATGTAGCTAGGAAGTAGTAAAGCAATTACAGGACTTCTAGGTGGCACAGTGGATCGAGCAAATCATCTAGCCTCCAAGATAAAATTCAAAATCCTCACTAGTAGCTGTAGCCCACCACAATCTGACTTCTACTTATCTTTCCACTCTTGTTCTCTCTTTATTCTCTGTTCAGTCAAACTAGAATGCTAGCTATTATTGCCCATACTTAATATTCCATTCACAGCCTCTATAAATTCATTATAAGTTCTTCAGGGACAGGGGCCCCTATTTTTAAAATTTTTTTTTATTTTTTTTTGCTTTTTGGAGGGCAATTGGGGTAAAGTGACTTGCCCAAGGTCACAGACCTAGTTTTTTTGTGTGTGTTAAGTGTCTGAGGCCGGATTGGAACTCAGGTCCTCCTGACTCCAGGGCAGGTGCTCTATTCACTGTGCCACCTAGCCGCCCCCAAAGGGGCCCCCTATTTTGAAGCCTCCTTACTTTCTCCTTCATTCCCCACTATTTCTAGTAGAGCATTTAAAATATACTTGATTAAATTAAAAAGCTGTAATGATCTGTAAAATAGTCATATTTATGAATTAAAATGACTAAGAAATAAAAATTCAAACAGAAAGGTTTTTTTTCAAATGCTTTATTAACTTCTGATTTACCTCCCCAAATAGCAGTCCCACAGGATATCCCCTCCTCCAATCTGCTCTCTCCCATATTTTCTCCCATACCCCTTTTAAGTTTCTAGTGGATCTCTATGCCTCAGTGCCTGTATATCTAATTTCCCAATTACATGTAAAATAGTATTGATAATAGTATATATATATATATATATATATATATACATACATATTTGAATATTTGATTTTAAAACTTTGAATTCCAGATTCATTCCCTTCCTCCCTTGTCACCCACCATTACTGGGAAGATAAGCAGTTCAGTATAGGATGTACATGTGTGGCTAATGCAAAACAATAACATAGCAGATATATTGTAAAAGACTGACTAAATTTCCCTCCCTCCTATCCCACCTCCCACTTGTTCTATTCTCTACTTTGATCTCATCCCTTTTCAAAAGTGGGTGCTTCCAACTTCCCTCCCCCCCCCCAGCCTGCCCTCCCTTCCATCATCCCCCCTCTCATCCGCTTCCCCCCCTACTCTCCTGGAGGGTGAGATACGCTATTTAGTGTGTATTTCATTCCCTCCTCAAGTCAAATTCAATGGGAATAAGATTGACCCATTCCCTTTTGCCTTCCTATTCTTCCCCTCCATTGTAACCATTTCCCCTTGCCTCTTCTGTGTGAGATAGTTTACCCCATTTTGTCCTTCCCATCTCCTCTCATTATATTCCTCTCCCACCTCTTAATTTCACCTTTTAAGTATCATACCTTCCTGTTAAATTGGTCCTGTGCCCTCTATCTATGTATACCTGTAAACATATGTACACACATTCACATATGTATTCTTATGCCCATATGCCCTCATACACACACACACACACACACACACACATATATATATATATGTACACATATTTCTATTTCCTTCAGCTACTGAGAAAAGTTTCATAAGTTACAATTACTGTTTTTCCATGTAGGAATGTTAATAGTTCAACTTTGATAAGTTCCGTATGATTTCCCTGTTTACCTTCTCATGCTTCTTGTATCTGAATGTCAAATTTTCTGTTAAACTCTGTTTTTTCAGCAAGAATGCTTGAAAGTCCTCTATTCCACTGAATGACCTTATTTTCCCCTGAAACAGGATACTCAGTTTTGCTGGATAGGTGACTCTTGGTTTTAATACCAGCTCCTTTGCCCTCCAGAATATCATATACAAAGTCCTTGGATCCCTCAGTGTAGAAGCTGCCAGATCCTGGGTTATCCTGATTGTGTTTCCACAATATTCAAATTGTTCCTTCCTGGCTGCTTGTAATATTTTCTCCTTAATCTGGGAATTCTGGAACCTGGCTATAATATTCCTAGGAGTTTTCTTTTTGGGATCTTTTTCAGGAGGTGATCGGTGGCTTCTTTCAACCTCTATTTTACCCTTTGATTCTAAAACATCAGGGCAGTTTTCTTTGAGAACTTCCCGGAGGATGATTTCTAGGTTCTTACTTTGATCATGGCTTTCAGGTAGTCCAATAATTTTTAAATTATTTCTCCTGGATCTATTTTCCAGGTCAGTGGTTTTTCCCATGAGATAATATTTCACATTGCCTTCTATTTTTTCATTTGTTTGTAACTGTTTAACAGCATCTTGATTTCTCATAAAGTCAATAGCTTCCATTTGCTCCAACCTAATTCTGCAGCCATGATTCTCCTCATTGAGCTTTTGAGATTCTTTTTCCATCTGGCAAATTCGACTTTTTAAGGCATTCTTCTCCTCATTGGCTTTTTAAGTCTCTTTTGCCATTTGAGTCAGTCTGTTTTTTAAAGTGTTATTTTCCTCAGTCAGGCTGTTGACTCTCATTTCATAATTTTCTTGCATTGTTTTCATTTCTCTTCCCAATTTTTCCTCCACTTCTCTTATCTGCTTCTTAAGGTCCTCTATGGCCTATAACGAGCTCGTATTTTCCTTTGAAGCTTTTGGTGCAGGAGTTCTAACTTCACTGTCTTCCTCATGTTCCATGCCTTGTTCCTTGTTGTCCCCAAAATAGGAGTGTAATGTTGGAATCTTCTGTCTGCTTTGTTTCCTTTGCCTGGTCATGTCACCCCTCAGTCACTTGACCCCTGGGCTTTTTGCTACAGTAGGACTCTGCCACCAGACAGGGGAGCTTTCATCCCAAACACTGTAGTTTTCTCAGTTGCTGGAGGTATTAGATGGGTACCCTCTCTGAGGTCTCCACATGCTCTGGCAAGCTGGACCCACACCCCAGGACCTCCACCCTAGACTGCAATCCAGATCCAAGCAGGTTAAAGCAAGAGCGATAACCACTCAGACTGATGCTTGGTTCCCCTACACTCTGCAGGCCAGGAGCTGAAGCTGCCGCATGGCACTGGCAGGCTGTGCCAGCTTCTCAGTGGCTTCTCGTCCCAGAGGCAAAAGCCATGCACTCCACTTACAGGTCCCAAAGTCCAGACTGCACTGACCTCTCACTTTGTCCTTCACATCTATGTGTTGATATATCTGGAACTGGCCACAGCTGCTGCTGATCTGGAGTCCTTCTGGCTGGTTGATTGGTCAGGCCCACCCTGGGGCTAAAGCCTCAGAGTGGGGCTGGGCTTGGCTCCTAGAACGCTGTGCTGGCCGATTCCTGCCAGCCTGCCTGGCTGTCCTCAGAGGGAGGTTAGCTTCTCTGTGTCATTTTGTGGGTTCTACAGCTCTAAAGTTTGTTTAGAGTCCCCTTTTAACATGGATTGGGGAAGGTGGAAGTTGGAGCAGCAGGGAGTTCCTGCTTCTACTCCCCAGAAAGATTTTTTAAAAATTGTTTCAGGCACTTTCTACAAGATGCCAAAGTAACTAATTGATTCAGTCAACTTAATTCAAAAGTCAGTCACTTGAATTAAAAAAAAATTGAACCAGCTTGTTTAATGTCATGTTGGCATAACAGTCAGAGGATTGTCGAACATTTTTATTTCTCAGCTGGTTATTGTGATATTGGATAGACACAGACAGAACTTCCAGAAGTCAAAAGCAATTTTGGTATTTGGAAAGCTTTCTCATTGCCTTTAAGCGCTTAATTTTATCAGATTTTATGCTAGTTTACAGTTATGTTAGTCACAAATGTAATTACAAAAAGGAAAAGCAGTAAATACAACCGACGGAGAGGGAATCAAATGTTTCTCTGACATGCTTAGTTATGGACATTCCCATTTACCCTCATGTTATGTCCCTTGTTACTCATGGAGATAGTGTAAAATGACAGGAACCCATAAATGAATAATTCTCCGTGGATTGCCTTGCCACATACATAGGGGAGGAATTGTATATAAATTTCTTATTTAGTGACAAGAGAAATTGACTTTGAATTAATCCAGTGAAGGTTTCCCCACATGGAAGAAGTTGTCATTTGACAGTTTACTAGAAATATATGATCAGAATATTTTCAGCCACTGAAATAATAGCCCTGACTTCCAACTGCAATTTACTGGCCTGCTGCAAAGTAATTTCATGATCATAGATAACATTTACCTGGCATAGTGCTTTGTGTCTGTTCATGCTTAATACTCTGATGATTTGTCTTGATTTGTGCTTGTACTAGTAAAAAGGAACTCCCATCCCTAATACAGATCAACAGCTTGTGTGTAAATGATAATTTTGGAGAGTGACTGGGGATACATAAAGGCTAATTGATTTATTCATGGTGACATAGCTAGTATGCATAAGAGGCAGAATTTGAACTCCAGTCTTTCTGACATCAAGACCACACCATGTTTCACCTCTTAAATAGAGTTCTAAGGCTAGAGGGCATTAAGAAATTGAATTCTGATTTGAAATCAGGTAGGCTTTATTTTGAGTCTTGAGTGGTTCTAGTTAGCATTCTCTAGAATGTGATTATAGAGTCTGAAAAAAATATTAACTTTGTGATGATTTATTATTCAAGTTTTATCCACCATATTCAGGGAGAGGGCTGAGGCAGTTAATTTAGTTATGAGAATTGTAGTCATGTTTGTATGGTAGAGAGAGTGCTGGATTTGTAAGCAAGCCATAAATGAACTGCCAGAGGGGGAAATTTTTTCTTGGGCTAGATGGATTTACAAGTGAATTCTATCAAATATTTAAGGAGTAATTCATATCTATGCCAGAGCAATTATTTTTTTTTTAGCTTTTTTATTTTTTTAATTAATTTGTTTGTTTCCTTTTAGTTTACAGGATTCAATTCCACAATTCCTTGAGTTTCACATTTTGTCCTCCTCCCTCCCCTCCCCCCATGGTGGCATATAGTCAAGTATAGGATCTGTAAATACTTTCACATTATACATTAGTCAGGTTATAAAGACGGATTGTATCAGTTGGAATGAAAAATGGTAAAGAGGACATAAAACCAAACAAGAGAAGGAAAAAGATTAGGTATTTTGCTTCCACCTGGATATAAACTCAGTTCTTTCTAGTTCTTTCTCTGGATGCACATATTTTTCTCCATCATGAGTCTTTTGGGATTGACTTATATCACTGCATTGCTGAGAAGAGTCCAGTCTATCAAAGTTGGTCATCACACATACATTATGTCTGTAATTGTGTACAAATTTCTCCTGGTTCTATTCTTCTCACTCAGCATCAGTTTGTGTAAGCCTCTCCAGGTAAATATGAAGACCATCTGCTCCTCGTTTCTTATAGCACAATAGTATTCCATAACATGCATATACCACAACTTGTTCAGCCATTCCCCAATTGATGGGCACCCCCTTAATTTCCAATTCTTTGCCACCACAAAAAGAGCTGCTATAAACATTTTTGTACATATGGGTCTTTCTCCCACTTCTATGATCTCTTTGGGATATAACCGTAGGAGTGGTATTGCTGGGTCAAAGGATATGAAAGTATTTATAGCCCTTTGGGCATAATTCCAGATTGCTCTCCAGAAAGGCTGGATCAGTTCACAACTCCACCAGCAATGCATTAGTGTTCCAATTTGCCCACATCCTCTCCAGCATTTGTCATTTTCCTGTTTTGTCATCTTAGCCAATCTGACTGGTGAAATGTGGTACCTCAGAGTTGTTTTGATTTGCATTTCTCTAGCCAATAGTGATTCAGAGCATTTCTTCATGTGCTTATAGATATCTTTAATTTCTTTCTCTGAAAACCGCCTGTTCATATCCTTTGACCATTTATCAATTGGGGAATGACTTGTATTCTTATAAATTTGACTCAATTCTCTGTATATTTTAGAAATGAGTCCTTTGTCAGAGACATAGGTTGTAAAGATTCTTTCCCAATTCCCCACCTCCCTCTTAATCTTGTTACATTGGTTTTGTTTGTACAGAAGCTTTTCAATTTCATGTAGTCAAAATTATCCATTTTACATTTTATAATGTTCTCTAATTCTTGTTTAGTCATAACGTCTTTCCCTATCCACAAGTCTGACAGGTAAACTATTCCTTGTTTTAGGAGACTGCTTACAGTATCAACCTTTATACCTAGATCATACACCCATTTAGACTTGATTTTGGTATATGGTATTAGATAATGGTCTATGCCCAGTTTCTGCCATACTATGTTCCAGGGTCTTGGGGTTTATCAAACAATAGATTACTATAGTCGTTGACTTCTGAATCCCGTGTGCCTAATCTATTCCATTGATCCACTCCTCTATTCCTCAGCCAGTACCAAGTAGTTTTGATGACTGCTGCTTTATAATACAGATTGAAATCTGGTATAGCTAGTCCACCTTCCCTAGCTTTTCCTTTCATTAATTCCCTTGATATTCTGGACCATTTATTCTTCCAAATGAATTTTGTTACAATTTTTTCTAGCTCTATAAAGTAGTTTTTTGGTAAATTAATTGGTATGGCACTAAATATAGAATTTAATTTAGGTAAAATTGTCATTTTTATTATATTAGCTTGACCCAGCCACGAGCAATTGATATTTTTCCAATTAGTTAGATCTGACTTTATTTGCGTGAAAAGTGTTTTGTAGTTGTGGTCATAGAGGTCCTGGGTTTGCCACAGCAATTATTAACTAAAATAAAGATACAAGGCACTCTTCCAAACTTGTTTTATGAGAAAATTATGGTACTGACACACAAACCAGGGAGACACAAAGAGGAACAAAAGAACTATAGGCTACTCCTGCCAATGAAGGTTGATATTCTAAGTAAAATCCTTACAAAGAAACTGTAGTAACATATACATAAATAATTCACTTTGTACAAATTAGACTCATGCCAGGGATGCAAGGTTGTTTCAATATTAGAAAAACCATTTGCATGGTTAATCATATGCACAACAAAGATAACAAAATCCAAGTTATTTCAATAAAAACATGAAAAAGTCATTGATGAAATATAGCACAGGGGTGGCTAGGTGGCGAAGTAAATAGAGCAATGGCCCTGGAGTCAGGAGGACCTGAGTTCAAATCCAGCCTCAGACACTGAACATACACATACACAAACTAGCCATGTGACCTTGGGCAAGTCACTTAACCCCAATTGCCCTGCCTTCCCCCCTACAAAAAATAAAAAAAAAAGATATTTAAAGGGGAAGCTAGGTGGTGCCGTGAATAGAGCACTGGCCCTGGAGTCAGGAGGACCTGAGTTCAAATCCGACCTCAGACACTTAACACCAAAAAAACCCACAACTTAGCCATGTGACCTTGGACAAGTCACTTAACCCCAACTGCCCTCCAAAAAGCAAAAAAAAAAATCAAGGGGCGACCAGGTAGCACAATGAGTAAGAGCACCGGCCCCAGTGTCAGAATGACCTGGGGATCGAATCCGGGCTCAGATACTTAGCACGACACCCAGGAATAACTGGGCGTGTAACCTTGAGCAAGTTACTTAACCCCAATTGCTTAAAAAAAAAGAAATATAGCACATATTTGTATTTAGAATTTTAAAGAGCAAACATTTAAAACAAAAAAAAAATCATTTGAATAGAAAAATGCAAGAACCTTTGTACAAAGAGGTGTAAAGCTGGGGAATTCTCTATCCCTGTTATTATTTGACATAGTTCTAGAAATAGGAACTATTAGTAAGAAAAGAAAAAATACAAATAAACATTAACAAAGGAAGGGCATGAGTGGGAAACAATACTTATTTGCTTGTGACATTATAGCATGCTCAAAGAACTAAGAGAAGCAGTGGAGAAACTAATTAAAACAAGAACTTTAGCAAGTTAACAGATTAAAAAATAAATCTACAAAACATCACCAGCATCTCCATACAGATCTCTAGAGTAGGAGCATGTGGTGGTGGATAGAAAGCTAGTTGTGGAGTCAAGAGGACCTAGGTTAATGTCCTCTGATAATATCTATGGTTAGGTGTCACTGGCTAGTTAAATTTTTGGTGTCCCAGATGAATGTTTAATACTACAATCAATCAGTCAGTTAACAAGAATTTATTATAGACCTACTATGTGATAGGTATATAGTAGATGCTGGAGATATAAGGACAAAAAAGAAACAATTTGTTCTTTAAACAAGTTTCATAATAAGTGATATAACATAGTAGAAAAGATACTGATCTGCCCAGGAAGACATAGTTTCATAGTTTCCCCTGGGAGCTCTGTATATAGATGAAATAATAAGACCAACTAAATTTAAAAAAAATTTAATATAGTTCTAACAGAAAATTAGGAAGAAACAATAAGAAAATTCTATCCAAAATATCTATGAAGTACATAAAATATCTGGGAATTAACCTATAACAACAAAATATATATGTATATATATATAAGTACAGTGACATTTTTTATGTACAATTGTACATAAAAAGAGCATCGTGTTATCAAAACTAAAACTCAAAACGGTTATAGTACTTGGTTATTAAAACACGTAAGGGAAGAAAATCTGATATTTTTTCATAAATTGTGGTTAGGGAGATAATCCTCAACTCAATAAAAAAATAGAAGAGAGGACCTAAATTCCAATCTAGGCTTTTAATAAATGTCTGCTGATTTTTAATTGATTGATTAAGAAAGTCATTTAACCTTTTTGGGCCTCAGTTTCCTCATCAGTGAAGGGGTTGGACTAGATGGCTTCTAATATGACCTTCCTACTCTTAAATCTATTATCCTATGTGACATAGTGCCTCTAGAGTATTGTCCTAGAAGCCAGAAAGACCTTCATTCAAGTCTTAACTCTGAAGCATGCTGGTTATAGGACTCTGGAAAAGTTATTTAACCACTCGGTGCTATGAGTTTATGAATCTTCAACTGACTTTATTTTAAGTGGGATACCTTTTGGGAGCCTATGCAGATGAGGAGACAAAATCATGAATTAATATCAGAAAGCCCAAGTGTCCATACTGGTTATTTTTTCCCTTTTGCTTAGGTACGCTTAAAATTTGATCTTTCTTATCTTATACTGTGTTAGATGGGCTTGCAGGAAGTGAATGCAAAGAGGAAGCTCACTTACTAATGATGTTTCATTTCGTCTCCATACTAAAAAAGTTGTTTAAAATTGCCTTTCAGCATATAGTTCTATTAGCTCTCTCCACTGTAAACATGGACCTGTCATGACCACATTTGCTTTTTAGTCTCAGCACTTAGTGCATATCTCATCAATTATTCTAGTGGCAAAACCAGTAATTGCTTGGGAGAGTGTCCATGAGAAAGGCCTTTTATTTATAATGAGGTATTGAACCATTCATTTCTCTGGTTATGGTATACATCAAGTGTTTCAAGTCTCAGAAATGCTTGCTCTGCATGGATACTTCCTCTGATGACTTCCTAAATCAAAATGTGTCCCAGGCTGAAAACCTTAAAGTATAATTCTTCTCTAAACCTCGTGCATTAATGCAATCAGTTGCCAAGTCCTGTTGATTTTGCCTCCAAATTGCTGCTTGCCCCCATTAGAAAGTATGTGCTTTCTATTTCCAGTGCCACCATCTTAGTTTAGGTCCTCATCACCTCTGGTCTACATTATTGTAATTACCTCTGAAATGGCTGCTTTGCTTCTTGTTTTTCCCCTCTACAACCAATCCTCCTAACCCCTTGTCAAAATCCTTTGTAGATCCCCTTTGCCTTCAGTATAAGCTACAAATTTCTTTCTCTTACATCCAAGACCTTCCATGTTCTGTGTACAGTCTCCCTTTCGATCCTTTTTCATACTACATTCCTTCACATATTCTATGTTCCAGATAAATATTTGGACACATCATCTCTCTTATCTTGAATGGACTTTTTTTTTTTACATTTCCATTTGTTGAAATTCTTCTCTTCCTTAGGTGGCACCTCCTCCTTTAGACCTTCCAGGATTCTCCAACTAATAAAAGTATTAACTTCCCCCTACCTTACTATTACTATTCTTTTTGCTTGACCTCTCTTATAGACTTTTCTTATTCTGACTTGGATTATGTTTATTTGTGGATTGTTTCATTCATCTGCAAAACTGTTAAATTCTTTGAGTACAGGATTTGTCATTTTTCAATTTATTATGTCTATTGTCTAACAGTGTCCTAGATGATTAATGAATATTTATTGAAGTATACTATAACAGAATTTGCAACATAGGGCTACCTCATGTAAAATGAAATGAATTTCAAAATGTTGTTGCTATCTTTTCCTTAATATTTGTATATATCTTTTGTATAACAAGTAGCTTTTCAAACATTTAGTGTTTATTTCACCTCAACAACAGTACAGCAGCAATAAGAAAAACATTTTCAAGAATAGGAGTAGGGATTTGGAAGCTTGAAGGGCATCAATAGGAAGGGGTGGAGGGAGAAAGGCAGTTCAGGATGTTAATAACAATTAAAGTGTTTGGTCCAAATTCCTGTTTCAAAAGTTAATACAATGGATAGAGTTTGCTCTTATACCTTCTCGCCTCTTCAGTATTTTATAGTTGGTCCTGCTGAAGGGAGGAGCTTAATAGCTAGATATTGTTAGATCTTTTTTTCCAGTCCCTCCCCTACCTGCCGCTTACTCCTCCAGTCTTTATTACTGTATATAATTCATAGTTTTCTTTTAAAGACTGCTTCCTAAAGTAAATTGATTAGATATTAAAACAAGAGACATACTGTGATGAAACCTGAGGTACCAGTAGAACTATTTAGCTTTTCATTATCTAAATTAATGGTGGGGAGATGAGACAGCATCTTTAGGTAATAAAATCTAGGCCCTTGAAAGTGCTGCTTTTTAAAGCACAAAACTGACTGTCCTAAGAAGAAATCTATATGTGTTCAAACAAATGGACTGTGCACCATGGCAAAATCACTCATTCATCTATTTGTTCATTTACAGAGTGCTACTCTTTATATGTAATGCTATAGTAAATACAAGATACTCTGAGAGATAAGCTTTCAGTTGAATTCATAATTGTCTAAATGATCAACCCAGACTACCATATAAATAAAAAAATTGAAACTTAGTCACCACCAACCAATATAAAAGTTCAGCCACAAAACTATATTAATAGATGATAACTTATGAAGCAGTTGTTAAAGTAACATGAATATCAACTTTATGAAAGTAATAGCAAAACTCCGTTTGCTTGTCTCCTGATCTTTTCCATGTGTGAATTTTTCCAGATGATTCTTCTCTCTTTGCTCTTTATAACTTAATTTTAAATTTCATTTCTTATGCCCCTTCACTCTCCTCATTATCCATCTTCTCTTTCTGCTTACTGTAGGCCTCATTCTTTGACTTTCTCTTTGCTCTGTATTCCTCAGGCAACCAAAGGTTCCAAGTGGTTCAATCTAAATTCTTCCCTCTAAGTGGTTTCTGCTATTACTTTGTAGAGCTTGCTCCATGGGTTACCCCTTTTCCATTGTGCCTCACTGCCAGAATAGTGCCAATCATTTCAGGTGTCATGGAGGACATGGCTCCATGGTAGGGCCCTTCCCCCACCATGGCTCTGTTTATGTAGCCCATCATTTATCTATACCCTCCCCTAGTTACCTTTTCTTCTACGTTTGTCTGAAAGTTTCCTCCCTGGATACACACTTTCCAACTATCCCAGTTGCCAGTTGCCTCTAGGGGTTCCAATTCTCCCCTTTCCTAGTGTAGTACAGTAGACTTTTCAAGCACCAAATCCTCCAGCCACACTCAATGTAAGGTTCTCATCTCCCTTCACAGATCATCACCCATAGGCACAGTCATCAGTGGAAACCCTTCCCACCACCAATGTAAGGCCTCCTTCCTTTCCTTTCCCCTTTTTAGCCTTTCATCTTCTTCCTCATGTAGTCCCCTATAGGCTCTTTCTGAGACCACAGAGGTCACTTTCCTCTCATTGCAAGTCCTTGAGTTTGATCCTGGCATGTCATTCGCTTCTCTTTAACCTCCTCTCCTCCCTTTTATGAACCCCCTTATGTTGTAATGTAGTCCCACACAAAAAATATTAATTCACCTATAGACAGGATATCAGCAGATTCTGTCCATGATACCTTTATTCTTCCTCCTCACTGTTACCTCTACCAGATTTCTGCCTCCATCCCTGTCTCTTTTGTATACATTTAGAAATAAGTCTCTTACTGGTCTCTCTGTTGTCACTCTGTTGCTATCTTTGCCTGCTGCATTTATTTATGCCTGATTTTCTATTGTTTAGGATTTGGTTTCAAGCTCTTCTTTATTATTGAACATCAATCTTCTTAATGTATGGCTAAATTCAGATTTTCAGGATAGGTAACCTTAGTCTTTGAACCCCATTGCTCTTAAGAATACATTATTCCATTCCCTCCTATGTTTTCTAGTGGGTGCACAATAGTCTTGCATTTACTCAAATGTCCTTTCCTTTGTATTTGAAGGTCTTTCTCCTGATGGCTCATAGAACTTTTTCTTGAATTGAGTTGTTAAATTTAACTATTATATATCTTGAAGTTTGTAGCCTTGGATTTTTCCTGGAGGCAATCTGTGAATTATTTCACTTACAGTTTCATTTTCTGTGTTCAGACATTTTGGACCATTCTCTTTTATTATTTCCTGCAATATGGTGTTAAGGTTTTTTGTCTGGTTGCATTCTTCTGGGAGACCTATGTCTTTCCGCCCCCTGGCTTCAAAATCAGTATGTTTGCCTGAATCATGAGCATATTTTCTTAACATTATTGTTTTTTTTTTCCTTCTCTTCCTCTAGGTTGTCTTTTACTTCTGTGTATTTGCACTCCCATTCCATTCTCTTTCTTTTTTTTCCATGAAGCTTTCCATTGCAGATACCAATTTTCCTTTCTGTCCTCACTTTTTTTTTTTTTACTGTGCATGTTATAAATTCTGTAAACCACTCAGGAACAGCACGTTGTGGTCCTATGTTCTCCTCAATTTCCAAAGGGTCCCCTGCCTCATCTAGTGTTGGGTCATTTTCCTTTGTTTTATAGTACTTATTTGTAGAGGCCTGAATTGATTTACTAGATCTAGAGAGCATATTTCTTTCTGTTGTTATTATTGTCCTACTGATTTAGCTGTTTACATTCCAGGTCTTTGAGTTTTCCTTTTTTCCCCTGAAATCTCTGGCATTTCAGTCTTTCCCTCTTCTCCCTCCCCTTATTTTCCCTATCTCTCATACTATGACTTCCTCTTTCTGATTTTGATTTCCTTAGGGACTGGCTCTCAGAGCATCTCAGCCTTCCCCCATACGGGACAATTCATGGTTCACCAAACCTAGGTCTTAGCTTCAATTGACTTTTGAGTAGGCAGAAGTGATCCCAACATGATTCTGTGCTCTTTGCCTCAGGCTTAGTGGAGTGCTACACAGTCCAACCACATAATACAGTGCACCGTCCTGGTGTTTTGTTTCATTCTCTCTGTTACTTGGTTCTTTGGCCCAATACCAGAAATCTGGAGCTTTGCAGCACTGGTACTACAGGGTTATGGTCCCTGGCAGACTTTTATTCCTGAGGTCCTGTGACCACCTGGCTCTCTTGCAGCCAAATCAAATTTCTGTAGCTTCAAATTGGAGTCTCGATGGTACTAGAAAGAGAGAAGGGGGACCAGAGTGTGGTTGTGGGTTTTGTTATAAGTCTATGTCATGTTCTTGGTTCTACTAGTGTAGCCTTGCAGGTAGTGTTGGAGGTGGGGGATGGGTGCTGAGTAAGCCCAAGATCAGAGTATTAGTTCATGGTTATTTTTTTTTTTTGCCCCTTATTTCCAAGGCTTTATTGAACAGGATTACAGGGCTGTTTTAGAAAATGATGGTTCCAATTCCTTTCAATCCCCTGGCATGAAATGTTGTATTCAGGGATGGAGACATACATACACATACACACGAATACCACAGCTACTAAAAGGAGTAGGTCCAGTATATATCCACTTTGAAAACCCTTATTCATAGACCCAGTCATGAGCACAAGACTTATAATCAACCAGTTCTTCTGGCTTAAACCACAGGCTGATCTCCTTCTCAGCACTTTTTACAGAATCACTGCCATGAATGATGTTCCTGCCAACTTGAATGCAGAAGTCCCCACAAATGGTGCCTGGCTTGGAATCAGCTGGGTTGGTCTCTCCCAGCATCACTCTGCCTGTCTTCACCACATTTAAGCCCTCCCAAACCATGGCTACAACAGGCCCCGAGTTCATATATTTCACAAGCGCAGGGAAAAATGGCCTGTCCTTCAGGTCAACATAGTGCTGTTTCAGATGTTCCTCTGAGGCCCTAAGGAACTTCATGCCCATGAGACGGAATCCCTTCTGCTCAAAGTGTTTGATGATGTCCCCGACCAGGCCCCGCTGGACGCCATCGGGCTTGATGGCAATGAAGGTGCGCTCGGTGTTGGCCATGGTCCAGGGAGAATCGGGCTAGAGCAGGAGAAAGAGGAGTCTATGGCTGTGGCAGAGAAGGAGGCTGGAGCCCATGGTTATTTTTTTAACCTTTTGGATTCTGGTTGTTCTATCTAGGTCACGCAATCAGCTGAAGCTGCTTTATCTTTGGTGCAGAATTTCTTTTTTAGAGAGGTTTTAGACGTCATGGGAATCAGAGAAAATACCTTTTATTGTTCTACATTTTATTCCTCATCTGTGCTATGCATATAACTTCCTTCCTATATTTCTTGGTGTTCTTCATGCTTGTCATTTCTCATCAGATTGTCACATAATCGATTACAATTTAACTAAACCAATATTTACTAAGCACTTGCTCTGCACAACAGACTCTGCTTCTTCTTCTTAGGGATACAAAGATGAAATATGATATCAAGCCTGTCCTTAAAGAGCTTATAAGCTAATAGAGAATAAGACATATACACCATTAACATTACTATATGGCAGATTATTGTAAGTTCAAAGAGGTTTCATGGTAGTTATGATACCTATGGTTGGCCTGGGAGAAAGAGAAACATTTTAAAAGATGAAGAAATAGAGAGAAAGGAAGGGAATCCAAGCCTGGGAGGAAGCATGGACTTAGAATGAGATGGAAGAGGGGGTTTCTGGATAGATAGTTTTGTTACATTTCTTTTATTTTAGGATTATAGAATCAGACTAAGTTAAACTTTTCTTCTTTCCCCTGTGCCTTGTCTTGTGGACGAACTCAAAATAGCCAAAGTGAATACCCAGAAAATCTACAAAGTGGATACCTGATCATTGGAAAATCCATCATGTACTCTTATTCTGTACTGCCTTAGATAACTAATGGAATTCTTAGGTTGTTTTTTTTTTCTTTTGGTGGTCATACATTAACTTTAGTGACCCTTCATAATCATGTACTTATTTAACCATCAGGTAGCAATGAGAGTTGCTTGCCCAATCTTTTATCATCTCTCTTGGGCTTGAGACACTCAACCTGATCACTTTTGCAAGGCACTACTGAGCTCTCTGTGGTTCTCAGAGAGTCTATCCCTTAGCTCCACCTCTTTCTGTGGTGCAGCAACATCTCATCAATGAGTATGTGGATTTGTAGATATACAGAATCAGAAATAAGCTCTCAAGTCCCAACCCCTTGGGACTTCTTCCTGTACTTGAATGATGAATTAACGAAGTAATCATTTATTAAGGACTTACTATGTAGAAAGCATTGCACAAAACTTAGGGGAGAAAAATAAGAAGTCAGACAATCCCTGCTCTGAATGAACTCACATTCTAATGGGGGAGAAAACACATATAGAATGTTTCAGCTGCAAGTCATATGAACAAGCCTCATGGTATTTAGGAAGTGGCAAAAAGCATGCCAATACCTCCAAATAATGCCATTTGCACTGACAAAATCATGTAAGTTTCTGATATTGAATTATTTTACAATATCAAGGACTTTGGTGGAAAGGATTTCCTTTTCTAAATCTTCAGTAGTTGTGACTTGAAGCACCTTGCTCAACATCGGTGAGCCATATTCATATACCTATGACAGGAATAATTCCTTGGATATCATGTTTAATTTAATATTAGTATAACATGGTTAAGCAAATAAATGATATTGAATGACAAAAAAAGGAACAGTAAACATCAGCCAAGTAGTTGTGAGTTGATTACTTTCTTAGACACCAAGGTTCCCTAGACAATGCAGAAACTGTCTTAAAGCCCAACAATTTCTAAAAAATGCAGTTTGAGTTTGTTGAGTTCCCCATGTCTTCACCCCTGTGAGCATTATAAACAACAATATTACAACAGGATATTCTCTCTCTCTCTCTCTCACTCTTCATACTTAACCAGTTGCCAAGTCTTGTTGATTCTGCCTCTGCAACACGTCTAGAATCCATCCCCTTTTCCCCTGTGCTGTCACTCTTCTAATTCAGAACTTAATCATTTCTCACCTGGATGGCTGCATAGCCTCCTGATTTGTCTTCCTGCCTCACTTCTGTCCTCTTCAATCCTTCATTTACACACCTCTAAAAATGCTATTCCTAGGGCTCAAATTTGAAAATGCTCCTCTTTTCCCTGTGCCTTTTTCCATGCTTTCCCCAGTACCTGGAATCCTTTTTCTCCTCACCTCTGCCCTGAGGAACCCCTCACTCTCTTTCAGGCTCAGCTCAAATGCCATTTCCTTTGAGACACTTTTCCTGATTTTTCCTAGTTGTTTTTTCCATATTTTTAAATTTTATTCTGCATTTACTAATCTGTAAATATATTGCACTGGGAGAATGTAAGTTCCTTGAGGACAGGGACTTTCTCCTTTTTGCAGTTTGATAACCAGCACATGGCACAGTGCCTGAAGTACATAATAGTTGCTTAATAAAAACTTGCTGATTGATTTACTTAGTAAGGATAAGAAGTAATGAGTAATTCTGTAATCCTGGTGTCCCTCTTTCCTGCCTTCTGATTGGCATCCAGTTGTGTGCTGATAAATGTTTAATAATCTATTCTAAAAGAATGTGTACACAGCACACTTAGAATGTCATCTGCATTATTAAAATTTTTTCCATCACTTTCTTAAGTCTAGACAATCAACAAAACAATCAGCCAAGCCCTGATTTGTAGCATTGCTGGTTTCTGAGGTTTAAATGCTCATAATGAAAATTTAACAGTCTGCTCCCAGAAGCCAGTTCCAGCTGGTTCCAGGATATCCCTACTATTTTCAAAGAGAGCAGCAAATGCAGGAAAATATGGACTATATTTTCCAGGTTGGAGACTGGAGCTAGCAAATGAAGAAATTGCCCGGGTCCACAGCAAAGCAAGAGCTGAGACTTTAGCTTTATAAGCAAATTTATGAAAGGAGCAAATGAAAGTCCAATCACTAGAGAAAAGCCTGGAACAAAAAATTAAAGAAGACGATGAATTAGGGAAAATCTGTGATGACTTGATTTCAAAGATGGAAAAGATCTGACCTAGGAATTTTGAATTGTTCATTCTTTGTTCACTCTCGCTATAACTAGTCCTTGCTTCAGTGTTGTCAGTTACGTAACATCATGTTTAGTCATCATGTGCACTTTCTTAACCTCTGTTTTTACATGTTGCAGACATATTAATGTGTATTTTTTTAACTTAGCAAATTGAACTTTTTAAAATAAATATGCTTGAATAAAGATTTTAGAAAAAGAAATATTGATTTTGGAGACCGTCTAGATCAAAAGATTCATCTGTAGGGTTGAAGATGTATTATTATCATGTGAGAGGATATGTTTCAAGTGCTTTGCAAACCTTGAGATACTATACAAATATTTCTCACCACTAGAGGTGAGAATGGAGTGGATGGAAGGAATGGAGTGTTGGGCTTGTAGTAAGGGAGATCTGGTTTCAAATCTTACCAGTTCTTTGATTCTGTGCAAGTCAAGTAACTTCTCCATCAATTTTCTAGTATTTATTAATTCATAAAAAATGAGATGTGATATGCCTTTATAAAGGGAATTTCCCATATTTGGAGTTCCCTCCACTGACAAAATAACAGATCCTTTGCCTATTGGAGTAGTTCTTATCACAGCAGTTTTTAAAGCTGGAAGAATTCGGTCATCTTTGGTCACATTTAGAATTCCCCTAGAGGACAACTTTTTGGTTTTTATTTTCAATCATTCAGCAAGCATTTATTTATTTTTTTTCCTTTTTAAAAATTTTATTTACTATTAGTTTACAACATTCAATTCCACAAATTTTTGAGTTCCAAATTTTGCCCCCCCTCCCACCCTCTTCTCCCTTTCCCCCATGGTAGCATGCGATCTGATATAGGTTCTACATACACCTTTACATTAAACATTAGTCAAGTTGTAAAGAAGAATTATAACCAATGGAATGAATAATGAGGAATAAGAAACAAAACAAAACAAAAAAAGAGAGAGAGCAAGTAGTTTGCTTCAATCTGCATTCAGACTCTGTAATTCTTTTCTATGACGAGTCCTTTGGAGTTGTCTTATGACCTTGCATTGCTGAGATGAGCCCAGTCTGTCAAAGTCAGTCATTACAGATACGATGTGTCTGTAATTGTGTACAGTATTCTCCTGGTTCTGCTCCCCTCAACATAGGTTTATAAGTCTCTCCAGGTTATTATGAAGTCTGTCTGCTCTTCATTGATTATAGCTCAATAGTATTCCACTACATTCATACACTACACCTTGTTTAGCCATTCCGCAATTGAAGGACATTCCCTTGATTTCCAATTCTTTGCCACCACAAAAAGAGCTTCTATAAATATTTTTCTCCGTATAGGTCCTTTGCCCACCTGAAGACAGCTTTTAAAAATCTGGTCACATGACAACTTCCAGATTGCAGATACATATCAAATAATTGTATTTTGGCATTTGTAAAGCAAACTTAGTTCCTTCCCAAAACATAAGAACATTTAACTACCCCATTTCTAGGTGGTCAGTAGAGTGAAATATCTGATGTCTGCAGGTATTATGGTGGATATATAGTGTTAGACTCCAGAGTCCTGCCCCGCACACTATGAAGCTGGTCAGCCCTGGGCCAGTCACTTAACCTCTGTTTCTTTATCTGTAAAATGGGGATAACAATAGCATCATTTCACAGGGTTGTTCTGAGGATCAAATGAGATAACATATGTAAAGTGCTTTGCAAACCTTAAAGTGCTATAGACTTGCTAGCTATTGATCTTATTTTGGTGATATTGGAGCAAAGGCAAGAAGTGAAATATAGTCAGTGAGATATATACACCTTAGTAAGGAAAATCAAATTTATTCTCTACTTATTTTCAAACTTCTCACTTAAGGTTTCTAATATTTTCATTCTGCAATTCACTAAGTTCTAAGGAGAAGATTAAATGCTCAAAGTCATATTCCACCTAGTTGTTAACCAACTTAAAACATTCAAATAAAGCCGACTGCAGCGCTTTGGCCAATTTGTTCATTCCTTGTTTCATGTATATCAAAATACAATATTGAAGGAGCACAGAGAAAATGTTTTTAGAAGTTAAAAAAAAGCTCATGAGAATTTAATGTTCAAATTAAATTATTGATACAGTAATTTCTGCTTGGTGCTTTCCCAAGATACATTTGGATTTGGCTTTTGCCAAATGTATCTTCTTACATGAAGAAATACAGACTCTTCAACAAACTTTTATTTTTTCCTTGACATAGAAATTTTCTGATAACTTTGTCTTGTCACAATATTTCCTTTAAGCAGGACAAGATCTATGATAACAGTGACACAAAATTTGTGTTCTGCCCTCAAAGGTTCCTTTCTATATTTAGTGACAACTCATAAAGGATTTTTCATGAAGTAAAGATATTCCCAGAATTTAGATGAATATATAGAACAATAGTTCTCAAAAGTTTGGTCCCAAGGACCCCTGGATGACCCCAACATACTTTCAAGTGCTCTGTAAGGTTAAAAGGACTTTCAGAATAATTCTAAGAACTTATTTGCCTTTTAAAATACCCTCCCTTTTTCTAATAACATCTCTGTATGAGGCCCTGTTTTTTCATGTACTTTAATCAAAACAATATATCAAAACCAGTGAATACAGAAGCAGTTAGACTATTTAACTCAACAGAAAGTCTAAATGTCTTCTATTAAGCCAGACCTAAAATATTTGCAAAAATGTATAAAACAATGCACTTTTCTCACTAAATTTTTTTGTCTTGGAAAATATGGTTGTCATAAAAATGCTATTTATATTAACATATAATCGGTTCATTATTATTTTGAGTTAATAAATAGATGTTTTATAATTTTCACTTTTAATTTCTATTATTTAATCTAATATTTAATTTCTAGTATTGATAGATAACAAAGCTCTTTGGCATACTGTTATTTTTAACTTGGTGAAGGCATTTTGAGACCAATTGGAAACTGCTGATCTAGCCATTCATGTTATTCCAAAGTTATTTAGTTTGAGAAAACATCAGCATTTCTAGCCTCACTTGCTGTCATTTTGGTAAACTACAAATTTAGAGAAAGTTACATGAGATATTAGATTCCTTGTATCAGTGAAATCTGCCCATCCAATCAATGCAATCAATCACTACCCATGCAATAGGTAGTGATTTTGAGAGTCCACATCTATCTCTCTGTCTCAGAGTAAAAGAGTGCTGGAACTATGGTCTTAGGATCTGGGACAGCTCCTGTCCTAAAACAAAACAAAATAAAACGAAACACTAGCTTATTTATGGATTAAGGTTGTACTCTCTCTCCACTACCAGTCTGTGCTTAGCACAATAATTTTAAGAACAAACATTCCATAATATTTCTGTTTTGTAACCTCTGATTTTATGGGTCAATTCTAAATTTAGCTTTCTTATCTGTAGTCTTTTGTAAAGCTATTTTTTCTTCTTCTTCTACATATAGGTAACATTTAAAGATTATGTAGTGCTTAATATCTGTTATCTCATATGAGTCAATGTAGGTGTTATTGTTATCTGCTGTTATAATATTCATTTGACAGATGAGGAAACTGATGCTTAGAGAGATTAATTGATTTGACTAGGGTAGCATAGCTAGCAAGTGAATTAGGACGGATTCAAACCCAGGTTTTCCTGACTTCAAAACCAAAATTCTTAATACACTCTATGCATGCTCATAGACAACAAGTGGATTCTTAATATGTCCCTTAAAACATTTTTGTTTTTATCTTTTTAACTTTTCATTGATTACTTTTATCTCCCACTCAAAGGCATTACCACTTTTATAGCTAAAATTAGGTTTGTTTCCTTATGTAACAAGGTATGAGATCATAGAACTAGTCTTTTTGAAACTAATAATTTTTTTTAAAATGTTATCAATGACATTTATTATAAATAATTTAATTGTATTAAATCAAATGTCTTATTTTTACATTTGAAAACAACTCATTGTTTGTTTTGGCTTGACATCTTGAATTCATCTGACTTTTTCTTTACTTACAGCCAGCTAACAGATTCATTTCATTTTTCCATCAAAATATTTTTTATACCTTTTCCATTACCACTGTTGTGGCTCTAGGTCATTTATATCTGAGTTATTTAAGCAACTTTCTATAAAAAGTATCTTTTCTTATTATGAATTTGATTTGGGCAAATATCAACATTTTCATATACAAACGAGCAGAAAAGATGGGTGCATATGAAACCATGAATCTATTACACATAGCTTTTAAAAAGTATATAGTAAATTTAACATGGTGGCGCCAGCTCTGTCTTGTATGTTTATTTCCTCTTCTGAACTTTCTTTAACTCTCTTTTCTGTATTAAAAAAGTTTAATTGGTGCTCATTTCTTTCTTTTCTTTTTCTTTTTCCTTTTTTTTTTTTGACATTGCTCTTATTATTGACCTCTCTGAATATCCCTTCATGGATTGCCCCCGTCCTCCAATAATCCGTCCATTGTAACAAATAAGTATAGTCAAGTAAAAACATCCTTATGTCAGTATCTGAAAAAGTATGTCTCCTTCTGCTGTACCTTTGGTTCATGATTTATCTTCAGTTTTCTAGAGTCACTATCGGCCATTGCATTGATCATAAACCTTAAGTCTTTTACAATTGTTTGCCTTTACAATGTTGTAGACACTACATGAATTGCTCTCTGGGTTCTGTTTATTTCATTCTCTATCAGGTCATATATAAATTCTTGCAACTTTCTCTGAATCTTTTTTTTTTTTTGGCCCTCATTGTTCTTATAGCACAATGATGTTCCCTTAAATTAATATGCCATGATTTGTTCATCTATTCCCCATTTCATGGGCACCTGCTTTATTTCCACTTCTTTGCTACAAGAAAAATGCTGTTACAAATATTTTTTGTACATAGAGGTCCCTTTTTTCTTTCTTTGATCTCTTTGAGTATCAGTAGTATCACTGGGTCGAAGGGTTGTATGCATAGTGTACTGACATTTTGGGTATCATTCCAAATTGCTTTGCAGAATGGTTGAACTACTTCATTGCTCTCCCAAATAATGCATTAATGTGCCTGTCCTCCTACAACTCCTGAAAGAATTATCATTTTATTTTTAGTAATCTTTGCCAATTTTATGGGTGTGAAGTGGAATATCAAAGTTGCCTTAATTTTCATTACTCTTAGGAATTATTTGTAGCATATTTTGCATATGGTTGCTGATACCTTTCTGTTCTTCCTTTGAGAACTATCTATTTATATTTTTCTAATGAGAAACTGATTTTGCACATATATATATATACATATATATATATAATACATTCTTGTCATATATTGGATGACTGACATCTGTCAGAGATTTTCTATAAAGACTTTTTTCCTAGTTAGCTTTTCCCCTTTAATTCTGTGCATTCATGTTGTTTGGGCAAAACCTTTTTTATTTCTTTCATTATATTATCTTTAATTTTTTCTTCTCCACCTTTATGAAAAAAAATTGATGAAAGAGAATGTTATCAGTATGGAGATTTATCATTGAATTGATATGCTTCCGTATCATTGTCCTTTCTTCTCTTCATCTAGCTCAAACCACAATTACTTATTCTTACGAGCTCTTTCTTAGTTTTTAGTCCCTCTTTATTTGTTTTGCTTATGACTCTTTCCTCCTGAACTTTATCCTACTACTTCATCTCCCTCTTTCCATATCCATTCCCACCAATTTGCTGTTGCTTTTAATGTATTTCTGTGCTAAACTCTTTATATATAGCTGTCCAATGCTTAGCACAATACTTGACACATAGCAGGCACTTAATAAATCCTTGTTGACAGAGTGTATATTCAGACCTCCTTTTAGTTATTCATATATGAATAAGGTCCATGAGATGCTTTCTTTTGCATTTAGGAATATGGTATTACAAGATTTTCTGTCCTTTTCTTTCTAGTTGCTACATAGTATTGTGTGATACTGAATATAGTTCCTTTATACTTAAAATTTTTCTTTCCAGCTGCTTGGAGTACTTTTTCATATAGAAGCTCTGAGTTTTTATTATTTACATCCTTAGGGTTTCACAACTTGGGTTTGGGTTTTTTTTTCCCCCAGAGATGACCTGGTGATTTAGGTTTTTTTTTTCTTTGCCCTGTGGTTCTAATATATCTGGGTAGTATTCTTTTTATGATTTCTTGAAATGTGATATCCAGATTTTTTGTTTGATCAAAGAGTCTCATAATCCTTAACATTTTTCTCCTTGATGTGTTTTTAGGTCACTGCCTTTCATAGCTGATACCATTTATCCTCTATTTGTTTTGGTCTTTTGACTTCTGATATTTCTTGTTGTCTCATGGAATCAAGTACAATTTGCAATTCAGTTTTTTGAGAGAAAATCTCCTTCTTCTCCCTGATTTTCTACCTTCTCCATTAAGCTATTTATTTTCTTACCAAATTTTTTTTCCTCAAGAGCATCTTATTTCATTTTTTGCCTCTTCCTTTTTTTCTCTCAGTTACTTTTAGAGTCTTTGTGGACATGTCATTCTTTCTCTGGAGCACTGCTTGACTTGTTGTGGAGTTACTGGTTTAACCTTTTGAGTTTGCTAAGCCATGTTTCCTTCTTGTATACAGTACTTTGTTTTTTTTTCATGTCCTGGCAGTTTCTGGATTGAGAGTTTGTTGGGTCTGAAGCTCTACTTCCTCTCATACTCTTAGATGGGTAGGTAGGACTTGTCTATTCCTATCTTCTCTATTTTCTAGATACCGCTGTCCCTACAATTCTGGATAGGGTGAATGGGGCCAAAGTTTTGCCTTCTGGCACAGTCTTAGCTTATGTCCCCTCTTCTATTGGTCTAGTGAGAATATTGGATTCAAATCTTCTATATCTCCTTATTCTTACTTGATTCCCATCATTGAGTTGATTCTGTCTACTACAATGCCTCTGACAGCCTCCAGTAGGATGTGGTGGATTATGCTGTTCTTGGGCCTTATGGAAAATTCTTAGTCCTGTGTTTTATATTTGAATTGACTTTGTCTCTTGCTATAGCTCCAAATGTTCTGAGGCATACACTGGCCTATTCTGTCCCCTGCTCAATGATCTCTGGGGGCTGGCTATGTCTTTCATTTCTGTTCTGTCAGACCAAGACCAAGATATTGCTAGCTTTAGGCCCTAATTACCGGAGCTTGCATCAGTTTCACATTCCTGTGGTGTATTCCTGTTCCAGCACCTTCGTGATTTAGGCCCTGTGAGATTGGACTGGGTTCAGGGTCTCTGGAACATATCTAATCAAAATATCCATAGGCATCTGGCCCTGTGAGATTGGTGAAGAAGGAAAAAGAGTGAGACTGACTACTCCATGTTGAATAAAGAGCTACATTAACAAACTGACTTTTAGCAACATTAGCTACAGAAATTATGAAGCATAATATATGGAAACTGCTCTTTTTCTCTGATATGACCAGAAATGAGCAGAATATTTAATTTTTTGTTGTTGTGGATGCATGTTCTTATCCAAATTCCACAGGCATTTACTTGCTCTTAAGTAAATACCACAGGCATGTCTGAAATCCCCAACTCATTTTTATCCAGAGATGTCTGCTGATTGTGATAGTGGCAAATTGCACCCGTGTCAAGATTTGACATAAGCCATTCTGTGTTACTGTACATACTATATTTAATTATACATTCACAGTCATTTGGGATGAATTTGCTGTGTTAGTCTTATTTTCATTGACCTTGAACTCCGTTTTCATTGAAAAAGGAGAATATATGTACATGTGAGTTACACGTGAAAATATCCAGTAATCTCAGCCATTGCTCTGTGTTTCTACTTTTCCCTATCTCCCCACATCCTCCACCCAAGAAGTACCCTAAAGCTTTACAGTTTGAGAAACTCTGCCCTAAAACCACTCTTCTTAAAATTCCTATTCTTGTAAGAGTTATCCTAATTCTTTACATCCTCAGAATCATCCTTTGCTCTTTTATCCCCTAAAGTTCAAAGCTTTTCAAATATACCTCCTCAACATATCTCACATCTGTCCTTTTCTTTAGCCTGTCTTTTTATAAGGCAGCAGGTTATACAGTGGATGAAATACCAGGATGGCAGTCAGGAAGGCCAGAGTTCAAATCCACCCTAAAAAAATTACTAACTTCTGTGACACTGGGCCATTAACTTGGCTTCAGTTTCCCCATCTATAAAATGGAGATAATAACAGCACCAACCTCCCAAGGTTATTGTGAAGACCAAATGACACAGTAGTTTTAAAACACTTAGCATAATGCCTGACATATAGTGGATGCTATATAAATGTTACTTATCTGTTTGTTATTCATTTATTATTTTTCTACCATTTACCATAATTTTTCTAGTCTAGACTTTTTTCCACCTCTTTCCTAGACTATTGCAGTAACATATTAATTGGTCTTCCTGAATCCAATCTTTCTACTTTATAATCTACCTTTTATAAAAATCTGCTAAATCATATCTGGTCATGTTACTCCTTTACTAAAGAATCTTCAATGGCTTCCCATTCACTTAGCATAAAATAGTAATTTTGATGGCATTTCATAGTCTGAATCCAGGCTGATGATATTACTGTCTCTCTTACATTTTATACTGAAGCCAGGTAGCCTTATTCTTTTTTTTAAAGCAATCAGAGTTAAGTAACTTGCTCAAGTTACACAGCCAGTTATTTCTGGGTGTGGTGCTGAGTATCTGAGCCCGGGATTCGATCCAGGTCATCCCGACACTGGAGCTGGTGCTCTTACTTGCTGAGCCACCTGGCTGCCCCTAGGTAGCCTTATTCTTAACATTATAATTAGTGCTTCCTTGCCTTTGCACAGGCTGGTCCCCATGCTTAGAATTCTCTCCCTCTTCCTTTGCCTCTTGGAACCTTCATCTCTATTTATGGCTTAGATCAAATATTCTATGTTTTGCCCTCATTTAAGAGGTAGAAACTCTTCACTCTCTCAGTATCTATGCTACCACCATCACAGTAGAAGTATGTGAGCACCACACCAGCTGGATAAGTCATTTTGCATTTTTTTTAATGTTACATTCTGTAGGTTGTCATGATCAAAGAAGCAGAAGACCTTTTTAGATTACACTAGTTGCTGGTGCCCACATACTCTCCAAAAAACCAAAACAACAACAAAAACCAAACCCAATATATATATATTCATATTTGCCCTGTATTTGCTCGTCTGTCAACATACTGTTTTCTCCTAATACGTAAGATTCTTGAGGGCAGTGACTCTTGCTATTATTTTTGTATCCTGAGTATCCTAGCTCTCAGTAGGTACCTAAGAAGAACTTGATGGTTGATTGACATTAGCCCTCACTCTAAAGTTTCTGACTACACCAAAAAGTAGATTAAATAATGACTCATATAAACCAGTAATTTTAGTTTCTTGTCTGTTGATATAATCTCTTTTCTTTTTTGTGTAATTGTATTCAGTGTTTTCCATGTCTAATGCCTCCTGACTCTCCTCTGGAAGGAAACATTCTTTAATATGTCTGTAAGACTTCTGTGTAGTTTATAAGCTTTTGATCTCTTATTTCTTATTCCTGCTCCTTATTTTCTCATATTTTTTACTGTCCTCTTTTGCATTAAAGCATAGAGCAGCAAAGTATATACCTATTTAATTTGGAGGATTTTTTATCAAGTTCTTTGTAGAATTCCTTCTTCATGTCATCCTTTTCAATTGATATCGGTGCATAAGTTGCAATTATCTTCTTAGCCATTGGGAGAACTGCAATATAAGATGATAAAGATGAGATGATGTTTCTTGTTGCCTTTGGATACACAATAAAACCTACTCCACTAATTTTTATTTGCTTCTCCAAGGGGAATCAGTGAAACATTTGTCCATTTAGCTATATTTTTGTTGTTGCTATTTTATTTTCTGCTTTCCTTTCAAGAAAGAATGTTATTATTCAAGTCCACTCATTGGTGACTAGACAAAGATCCCACATTTAGAAAAATAATTTTTAATTATTTTTCTGTTAATGCTTATAGATGACCCCCAAACTAGGAAATTCTTAGCACTTTCTCAGTCTATATTTTGTCTCTAGCATGGTGGAAGTAGATGTGGGTTCCACTAGCTAGAAAGCTATTTTGTAATTTTTACATTATGTTTTGTGGGTTGTCATGGTCAAAGTATCATCACTTAGTGGTCAGTCTATTAGTGAGTCTTTTTTGTCTTTCTTTTTTTTTTTTTTAAAGCAATTGGGGTTAAGTAACTTGCTCAAGGTTACACGGCCAGTTATTTCTGGGTGTGGTGCTGAGTATCTGAGCCTGGATTTGATCCAGGTCATCCCGACACTGGAGCTGGTGCTCTTACTCGCTGAGCCACCTGGCCGCCCCTAAGCAATTGGGGTTAAGTAACTTGTTCAAGGTTACACAGCCAGGTGTTTCTGGGTGGGTGCTAAGTATCTGAGCCCGGGATTCAATCTCCAGGTCTTCTCAACACTGGAGCCAGTGCTCTTACTCGCTGTGCTACCTGGCTGCCCCAATTAGTGAGTCTTTTTATACTTTGTCTGAGCTTTGGAAAGTAGATATAACATATTGTTTGATATATACTAAAAGACTTGCAAGCATGGGTGAACCTACTGCAGTATGTTGTATAACCTTGGAGAATCCTTCCGGTGGTACGTCAGAGTAGATATATGTGGAAATGTTCTGTGTAAAAATAAAATGTTAGCTAGCATAATTCAGTTCCAAAATGAAAACATTTTCTTGCCCTCTGCTACACACACACACACACACACACACACACACACACACACACACACACACATCCATCAGTTTATCAGATCCTGTGAAATCCAATCTACTGTAATTCTGACAAAATATAACCTCTGACTTAAAAACAGATATACTCTTTCTGTCGTTTTATACTCATGAAAACTTTGCTCATTATCTTCTCTCCCCACTCCAAAATCCTCCAAACTTTTGAACTTTCCTTCTTGAGGGAACCAGTAGTGTCAGTGGGTATGATAATGAGAGGAAGAATGAAAAAGATATCATGAATAAAAAAATAAAAAGAATTTAATGACATTGCACATAAAGACATAAGAGAGAGGTAAACAGAACCCCCAACTTCATACTTTTGCCAGAATTTATTTTAAAATTTAAGAAAGTGTCAGTGAAAGCAAGTAATGAAGATTATTTTCCCCTAAAAAGAGAATGAGGCACTCATTATTCTTGTTATATCTGAGAGCATGTATCATAATGGTTTTTTCTTAGCCTAAAAACAACAAAAGTTATGCCACACATTCACTGTATGTGGGCTTCATATTGGATACTCTAATCCTGCTTTCACCTCCACTTCCTATATGGTTCTTTGTACCTCTGTATTCCTTCCTTTCCTTTCTCTTCCCTTCTCTTGTTTTGTCTTCTCTTGCTTTGCCTTTCCTTTCCTTCCTTTCCCTCTGGATCTCCCTATCTAGACCAGAATAGAAATTGAGCAACTTTTCATGGGCCCAGTCCAATATTTTTTGACTCAGAAGCTTTGACCTACTCTGTTTTCCAACCTGGGATGGTTTGCCTCTTTTAGACAATCGGATGACCCTTCATCCCATGGGGTGCTTCCAAGTGTGAATTCCCAATCAGCTTTAGCACTATTGTAACTCAGAACCCTTGAACTCAAGACATTCACCAGCTACAGCCCTGCTAGCAGCTGGGATTGTAGATAGGTCTATGTCACTTGACTTTTAGGTTCTGTTATCTATAAAATAAAGGGGTGGAACTGTTTGATTTCTAATGTCTTTTCTAACTCTAACAGTCTCTGATTCTGTTTGACTGGATTGTCCTTTTGTTTTCATAAGCTGTCCACTTTCGACTGTGTGATCAGGGCAGAAATTCAACCAATAATGTTAATAGATGGATAATAGCTTACCAATGTTGTGTGATTATTTTTTAAAGGAAAATTGATGTATAATCACCCTCTCACCTTATTTTTTTAAGTTTCACAATAAAAATTCATCAGAACTTTTATTTTGCATTATCTCTCTAGCACTCTGAAACTTTGATGAGTTTTTGTTTTTTCTCAGTATTGAGCACCATTAATTGACCTAGAGCTAAGAGCTATCAGAGTAACTTAGAGAATGATTTGTC
Source organism: Petaurus breviceps papuanus (assembly GCF_028583685.1). NCBI lineage: Eukaryota > Metazoa > Chordata > Mammalia > Diprotodontia > Petauridae > Petaurus > Petaurus breviceps. The sequence continues at coordinate 24,186,913 of NW_027185809.1, forward strand.
TTGTCAAAATAGGCTTTTCAACTAACAAATTGTCCATTGAAGTGAAAACCCTGCAAGCTATTCATGCTTTGGCACTTCATAATAGTGAAAAAAAAATTGCTGACTCATTTTTCTTTAATATTAATTTTGCATATCTTTCTCTTAAACTCATTATTCTAGCAAATCAGCTTTGAAGATGTAAAGAGGGTGGGGTGGGGAATTAGTTGTATTTTTAATTTTAACACAATGTCAACTTTTGACTCACAAGAAGGCTCAGACTCACCCTTTCACTTACTTTACTACATGTAAAGCCAAGCATGAGCGGCTTTCCAGAGGACTGCTTCTGTGGACAGTTTTCAAGATTCTGATTACATAGTATAGTGAACTCTCTATTTATTCAATAACAAATCAGAGCAAAACATTTACAGAAAATCAAGGTACAGCATTCACAATGTTACAATTTACCACAGAAAATCAAAATACAGAATTCACCATGTCACAACTCAACAACTTATCACTAAAATGGCCACATAGTTTTCACAAAAGTGGTCACATATTTTTGAACAAAGTACAATTATTTAGTAACTCATTCAGTCATCCTTAAGGAGAACACAAAGTACAAAAGGTCAAAGTCCTCCACTCATCACAGTAAGTTACAAATCAGTCACTATTCAGTCATCAGTCACTATTCAATCATCAGTCATTACTGCAATCCACCCCTCAGTCACAAGTAAGTTACAATTTCATCAGTCACTACTTAATATCCACAGAGAGGTCTTTTCATCTTGACTCAGGGTAGACTCTCAGCTTCCATGGCTCCTCTTCCATGGTCCCAGCTCCCTCCCCAATCTAATCAACTGCACCTGAGTTCAAAGCCTGACAGGTCCCAGTTCCTTGTCCAGTTCTCCATGCAGTTCCTGCTCCATACTGAAGCTCACAGTGTCCAGTCCAACTCAAATCTCTCACATCTCTCTTCAGTCCAGCAGCTGCCCTGCCTCCATGATGTTTACCCCAGGAAATTCTAGCTGTTCAGCTTGTGCTCTTTCTTAAATACAGTATAACTCCTCCCTGTTCAGCCCCTTCCTGTTATGTGAGCAACAGGGGATCATACCTTCAGTTTCTTTAACAAAGGCTTAATTTGAAACTAGGTGCTAAGTACCTCTTAGTTTAGCAATACAAAGGGATCTTCAAATTTCATTACTACTACACTATACCAATTAAATAGATAGAAATTGATGGGAAATGGATGTGCCTACCTTTCTTTGCAATATATTATGTGCAGTCAGAAGCAGCTAGGTGATATAGTAGATAGGGTACTAGACTTGGAGTCAGGAAGATCTGAATTCAAATTTAGCTTCAGATACTAGCTATGTGACCCTGGGTAAGTCACTTAACCCTCTCTGTGACTTAGTTTCCTCATCTGTAAGATGGAGATAATAATAGCGCCCACTTCCCAGGGTTGTTGTGAGGATCAAATGAGATAACATTTACATAACACTTTGCAGACCATAAAACATTATATAAATGTTAGCTATTTATTATCCTAGGCAATTTAACTACTTAAGTGGAATTTTAAAAAATATAATACAGAGGTTTCTAGAAGGTGTCCTGAATTATCATTCACATCAGTCTCTCTGGGCAGCTTCCTTGTTTCCTTCAACTCATAGACTGTTGTCCCATCCATAGTAGAAAAGCTGTGGTTCCATGAGCCAACTTATTTGCTGCTAGAGATGAGAGACAGGCTCTCAGAGAGGATGAATAGGAGTCTCTGAGTGGAAGTAGCACAAACTAACTTTTTTTAATCTCCTACCATCCATCAAATAGGAAGCCTACAATATTTTGTTCTTTGATTCTGACCTTTAACTCCAGTCTCATCAGAGACGCGAAGTCTGGACACTCCATCTTTTTTTCCTATTTTGACATCCCTGGAATTCAAAGGAAGAGATAACTTAAAAAAAACAATCATGGTATGATAGTGCTTATTTTATTCACGTCTTCAGTTCTTCTCTTCCCAGTGTTCTCTTACTATCCGTTCCAGAGTGAAAAAAAAAGGTAGCAGAGGCTATATAGAGTAACGAATGATGATGTTATGACAATGGTGATGATAGCTCTCTTTTGTGGAGCACCTACTATGTGCTGGGCACTGTACCAAGCACTTCATTAATGTTATCTCATTTGATCCCCACATCAACCTTTGGAGTCAGGTGCTACTGTTATCCCCATTTTACAGATAAGGGAACTGAGGCAAACCCAGGTTAAATAACTAATCCAAGGTCGCATTGCAAGGAAATGTCTGAGACTTGATTTGACTACAAGTATTCCTGACATTAAGCTCAGTGCTATTGTTGGCAACACATTCCCTTACGCCCTATACTCCACGTCAAATCCTGAAATTCCCATTATTTCCTTCCCTACAATTTAAAAGAATGGTGCATTTAAAATTTGGGATTTGCCCTAGAATCCTACAAATACTGTATTATTCAATCAATCAGTCATTCATTCAAAATGTGTTTGTTATATACCAGGCACTGTGCTAAAAAAAAAAAACCCACAGAAGAAGAAAAGTATAAGAACAAGAAATATAAAGGAAAACAAAAACAGTGACAAGTTGGAACATTGCCATCTAAGCAGTTTAATGGTGTCAAAATTGATAAGATCCATCCAAAAGAAATTCGACTCAGCAGAGAATAGTATGATTATTCAGTGTATTTCTGATTGAATGGCATCATTTTTCTTCCTTGACACATGTTCCAATGAATATTGTTCATCATTTTGACCATCTCAAAGCATGTATTGGGAGCAGGGAAGTAGGAAGTAGAGAGAGAGCTCTGGAGTTGAGGGACTTAAGTTAAATTTCATCCCTGAGGCTTCCTACCTATGTATCCTTGGGAAAATCACTTGACATCCCTGAGGCTCAGTTTCCTCATCTGTAAAATGAAGAAATTGAACTAGTCTCTAAAACCACTTTCCACTCTAGGCCTATGTTTTTATTCACTGCTCATAGAGCTGAGGAGGGTTCGCAGAATCTTTTCAGTCAGAAAGTCTCTTAGATGCCATCTAGTAAAACATGTAACTTGACCAAGAGGCCCCTTAATGATATTACTCCCAACAAGCCGGCCTCCCACCTCCTTTTGAAGACAATCAGTTCTGTACTTTAATCCATTAGCTTCTGAAGCAGCTAATTTCACTTTCTTTTCTTTTAATTTTAATTTTTTAAAATTTTTTCAAATGCTTTATTAGCTTCTGATTTACATCATTCATTTCGGCCAGATTTTGAGTTACAAATTTTCTCCCCGTTTTCCCCCTACCCACCCCCCAAAAATAGCAGTCCCACAGGATATCC
>NW_027185809.1:24190334-24191381 GCF_028583685.1 Petaurus breviceps papuanus
TATATATGTGTGTGTGTGTGTGTGTGTGTGTGTGTGTGTGTGTGTGTATATATATATACAGAGAGAGAGAAAGCTTTATGCACCAATGTACTGTAGAACATAAAACATAAGGTCCTCAAGGGCAAGGACTAGCTTTTTACTTCATCTTTGTGTCCTTATGGCAGAGCACTGTAGGCACTGAATTAATAGTTACTCCTTGAAATGCACTGAATTTCCTAAGTACAAAAACCAGGTGAAAGTTGGCACAACTACTCACCATTTTTTTTTTAGTTTACTGTTGCATGCACTGGACAGTAATCGAGATTTATGTTTTAATTCCTCGTTTGCCAAAGTCCAAACAGACTATATCAATGGAACTAACTCATCAGGATTTTACTCTAGAGCAAGAGTACTTAAAACCTTGTTTTGTGTGTATGCTACAGATGTCTTTGACAATCTAGTGGAGTCTGTGTAACTTCTCAAAATAATATTTTAAATGCAAAAAAAGCCATAGGATTACAAAGTTGGTTAGTTATATTGAAACAGTTATCAAAATATTTAAACAAGAAAAAGTTTAAACAATCAGCTTTAAGGTGCTGTTTCTTCTAACACATTAGGCTATCGTACTCCATCAAAAAAAGTGAATGGACTATTCCCTAAAATATTTTAGGTAGTCTATGACCCAAAAATAACATTATCTATAAAATTGCTAACCACACCATGACCACAGAAATATAAATGAAAAAAGATCTCCACAAGGAAATGCTTTGATTAAATGAAAAACGATTGGAGGCTGTGAAGAAAAGATAATGAAATATATACCACCACCACCCTCCCCCATGTCCCAGCGATAGAGGTAAGATAAGAATATTGTGTATATGATCACTGATCTCCATCCATGTTATTCCTTATTTTGACTCTGTCACAGACAGAGTTCAATGAGGTGGAGATAGAGATAGCTAAGGGGTATAGTGGATAGAGTACTGGGTCTGGACTCAGGAAGACTCCTCTTCCTCAGTTTAAATTTGGTCTCAGACACTTACTAGCTGTGTGACCCTGGGCAAGTCA